>NW_022196900.1:34266514-34282254 GCF_008632895.1 Mastomys coucha | reverse complement strand
TCGAACTCAGAAATCTGCCTGCCTCTGTCTCCCAGGTGCTGGATTTAAAGGCGTGTGTCACCACCACTGCCCAGCTTAAGAGAGACTTTTAACTATAAAAGAAACTTTGAATGTTTTAAAGAAACAACTTTTAAAATTATTAATTAATTAATTCTTTTGCTTAACATCCTAATATCAGCCTCCCCTCCTAGTACCTCCCTCCACAGATCCTTCCTAGCCCCCCTCCCGTTCTCCTCTGAGATAGGGGAGATTCCTGGGGAAACTGAAATTTTAAAGTGCTTGAATTTTTAAACTTTTAAAAAGTACTCCATCTTACACAGGAAAACCCTGAAGCTTAAAAACTCATGATATTCATGTCTGACAAAATAACTAGGAAAAGTGAATAAAGATTTAGTAAATAGATTTGTGAATTTAATTGTCTTTTCATCTTCTATGGCTAGAAAAGCTGAGGAATTTACAGAAAATATATATACACTCTAAATATGATTCGAGTGACCATAATTATTTAAAATCCACTTCTTTGATATAGTTCCCCCTTGACATGTATATTAGGCCTCACATTTAACAGTTGGAACTCAGAACATAGGATACCCATGTCAATATAGAAAGTCTTGTAAAATGATAGTCTGTCTCCTTGAAAAAAAACAAACAAACTCTATACTCTACTTTTCACGGTTTTGTAAGTTTTCACACGTGAACAGAAACCCTGTTAACACTGGTGCTCAACCATCTGCCAGGAAGAATGACTTGGTAAATGAACAGAGACATCTGTTGGAACCTATCTAGACATATCTAGATTCTTCCATAGACAAAGACAAAATAGTTGCAGGTAGCAGAGACAAGAGGCACAGAATGTAGTTTCATAACCCATTGCAGTGGTAGGGATGAGTGTGCTGGGGCTAGACTCACCTTGAACGATACAAGCACCCAGATATGCAGCATCAGAAAAGGAACACAGCAGTCGACCATGGAAAATGTCTCTTTTAATTTGCAAATATAAAAGGTACCTGCAACACAAATGGAGAAATAATCATCCTAAGTTTTAGCTGAAGCTTGGAGGTAAGACTGTTTATACGCTGTTTAATGAGCCACTAATGTCATGCCTAGCTCAATGCAGCATCTTGGATGTCAAAGCTTCCCTTTAACACATGTTGAAAGAAGTGGAGAAGTTTCAAAATTTAGAAACCAGAAGTGTATACGAATTTCCAAATGTAGATGGTTTTGGCCTTTCAAAGAAATAAGAATAACCAAGAAACACACTGCCTAGGAGTCATCATTACTCTACAAGGAAAACTAAAACTTATCATCAATATTCTAAGTTCTTTTTGAAACTTGTAATCAGGAACAGGGATAAATTAGCTTAAGAAGATGCACTCATGGTTCCTGGAGAATAGAGCATTGTAGTTACTACTCAATAAAAACCAACAACAGCAACACATTTGTTTATCAGGTCAGAAATCCAGTTGACTAACACCTGTATAGGGCTCTTGTGTCATTGTATTTGTTCTCCACTTTTTTCCTGGACAAGCTCAGGTACCTGTATCACATGTGGCTGGTGAAGTGGACTGGGGAAACAGACTGAAAAGTGGAGTAAATTATGTCAGAATCAACTACTATGAAACTCTACCTGTGTTATGTTGTAGAAAAGAAGAAAAAAATGTGTCCACTTGTGAGAAAACTCAGGCGATCGTATTTACATGTGAAACCTTTACATTCATAAGTGTTATCATGACACTTTAAAAATTATAGTGAAACCCCTGCCCCCAGAAAACCAAACCAAACCAAAATCCAAACAACAAAAACAACTCTGCATTCCATTCCTGTGTCACTGTCCTTTGGGTTGATTCATGCTGGCCAAATGCTTTTCAGGTTCCATGCTCTTTGTTAACCAAATTTACTCTTCCTCCCCCCACTCAGATCTTAAGGTCTATTTTGTTTCTTAACCAAAATAACATATTCTATTCATGCCAATTTTAACATTTGCCTACAGGATACCTTCTTCACTTCCATGTGTGTCCTTAGCGGAACCTTTAACAACACCTTTCAACCAGTCAGTTACAACTTTTAGATAATTAATTTTGGACATCAGCTTTACTGGGCCATGGGATAACCAGATATGCAGTTAAATATGATTTCTGGAATTTTTAAAGGGTATGTATGGACATGACTTATACTGGAGTTAATGAAACAGCAAAACAGATGACTACCTTATTTGAGGTTTATATCATGCAATGTATTATAGGACTGAATGGGACAAAAATGCAGAGAGAATGAATTTATTCTGACAGTGTGAGCTAAGATATTCTGCTTTTCAAATATTTCTCATCCTTAGGCCTTCAGAACAGGACTAGAATCCACTGAACTTCTGCAGCCTCTAACACGAAGATTATGGGGGCTTTTCAGTCTCTAGAATTATGCAAGTTAATTACTTTAATAAAGTTTATGCAAACATACATAGTCACTCATATATGTATACACATGTACAGATACAGACACACATACACACACACACACAAATCCTACTGTGTGTTTCTCTGGAAAAAACTTGACTAATACCTCTAATGCTCAGTAATTTGCATTTTACTCAGACTTACTTGCTCATTTTAAAGATTTAAAAAAAAAGAAATGGAAAATCAGAGAGGGAGATTTGTGTGCTATTATTGTAAAAGTTTTTCTTGGTTCAGATCATAAGATGAGCCAGTGTTGGGGGCTATGTTGCTGAAAGATCAATGGATCTTTATCTCATATGCTTTACACTATGCATTGTGGTAGCCATCAAAGTAGTAGGGACACAAGACAGGTACAAAAGACAACCTCTTTCCATGCTAGTACATAATTGTATTAAAGAGATAAAGTCCCTAGTAAGTTTATTACCCAGTTTGAATTGACAGTCTAGATCCCTGCATTGAAGCCTGCTAACTTTAATGAGCACATTTATTAACTTATGAACCCAAGATATTATATGTTAAATTAAAATGTGCTGATTCAGTAGCCAGGTAGGATAGTTGTGTATTCAGTAGCTATCTGATGATGTTGTGTCTTGAGCCATACTTTCTTTCTTTTTTTTTTTTTTTTTTTTTTTTTTGACACAAGATTTCTCTGTGTAGCCCTGGTTGTCCTGGAACTCACTCTGTGGACCAGGCTGGCCTCGAACTCAGAAATCCTCTTGCCTCTGCCTCCCAAGTGCTGGGATTAAAGTCATGTGCCACCACCGCCTGGCCGAGCCATACTTTCAATAATTGGTTTCTTAATCTTAAGAATCACCTGTGGGTACTCATCATTAACCACCACACAAATGCAAATTAAATTACTTTGAGATTTAATTTTATCCTAGTCAGAATGGATAAGATACTAAAAACTAATGATGCTAGGTTTGATGTGGGAAATGAGGACCACTTGTTCACTGATGATTGGAGCACACTGTCACAGTCACTACGGAAATCTGTGGAGGTTCCTAAAAGAACTGTAAAAGCATCTAATACATGGTACACTATACCTCTCTTGGATATATACTCCAAAGACCTTATATGCTGCTACAGTGATACTTTTTAAATATGTCTATTGCCATACTATTCACGCTAGCCAGGAATGAGAACAGCCTAGATGCTTATAAACAGATGAATGGAATGGAGAATAAAAATATAGTATATTTACAACAATTGAGTATTAATTAGCTATTATGAAATTCACAAGTAAATGGATATAGCTGTCCCCAAAAGAAGAACATCACATTTTCCCTCTCATACGTAGACATTAGCCTAGAATCTTTAGATATATTTTTTCTTTTGTTAATGGGAGTAATCTACAGAAGTTAGAAAATAAAAGTGTTCATAGAAAGGGGCTTTCAAGGGAGTGTGATAAAATCAATGGTATAAAGAGATAAAGGGAGAATTATGGAATGAGAAGGGATAAATAGGCACAAGGAAGGGGAAGGCAGAGTAAAGAACTTTCCCAAAATATCATATGGAAAACTACTATTGTAGAAGCTTCATATCATACATCTATACACACACATAAAAAAGAGTTAAAGTGTGGTTATCCTGTAATAAGGCAACACAGCCCTTATTGACATGACAGGCTAACAAATACAAACTTCGTTCTCAGGAGTAGGTTACATGTTTTGAACCTGTTGACAAGAGAGGTCACAAAGACCTCCCAAACATTGCATGCTGCTGCCAATGCTCTTGGGTCTGCTCCAGAATGTGATAGTAAGAGTCTGCTGCTGATGACACCACATACTTGAGTCTTAGAACATGGAAAGAATCAAACTGGTAGCAATCAGGAAACTTCTCTACTAACCATCTTTTAAAATGCTGGGAAAAGCTGTGTATCTACCAGAGGTCAGAATAAACATTAATTATAGCCACTTGTTCACCATTTAAGACTGACTGGCCTAGCAAGACATGCCCATTGTAGAGATAGTGGCTTAAACAACATAAAGAAACTAACCATTTTATGATTGGATTTATTGGCTGCTACACAAGATAAACCTATCCTAGCTACTGTTATGGGATGGAGAAACTATAATTGGGCAGGTTATAGGCCCTAGAAAAGAAACCACTACCCTTGCACTGCTAAATATGTATTGCACTAACCCAGCTCCTGTTGATTTACCCTCACACCCATGGTTTAAAGTACCTCTCAACTTTCATCAGAGAAGGGGCTTCTTTTTTCAGTAGATGATGATAACCACCATGATCCTCAGCTGATAAAGGTACAAAGAAAAAAAGACTGTAGACTATTCAATTCTAAATGGATTGTGTAGATCACTCCTTTCTCTTCCAAAGATGATAAAGAATGTGAGCTCCAGATTTGGTGGATGACTACAAAGAAACACTATCTTTTGGACACAGCAGGAGAGCTATATATACTTATTAAAAGTCATTGTGACAAAATGCATAAGATTTATTAAGTCCAAACCCATGCCAATTCCAGGATTGAAAGGGGCAATGGATATGAAAAGCAATTACCAAGCAAAGAGCTATTGACAATTGTTATCTGCTGGGAATGGGTTATTATTATTTTTTTCTAAGAAGGTAACCCCTGATAATTCACCATGCTCTAGTAAAAGTCCATACATCCTAGCATGTTTGGGCAGCACAACTGGTCTCAGTTGGGGAAAAAAGATACAAAATTGGGTAGGAGAAAAGTGGAGTAGCTCTAGGAATAGTTGAAGAAGGAAGGTTGAACATGATGAAAATTCATTTATAATTTTTCAAAGAATTAAAAAGTAACGTTGAAGAAAGAACAAATTCTATATGTTTCTAAGTGATAACCTTGACCTAACTAATGAGCATCTGAGCTACCACCAAAATTTGTACATAAATGTTCGTGGTAGTATTATTCATTATAACTAAAAACAATTAACAATTCAAATGGTCACTAACTGATGAATGGATAAAACTAATATGGTATATAAATGCAATAAAATATCATTTAAGCATAAAAATATGATACTGATAGAAATTAGATTTATTTACTATAGTTTTGTATTATTTTATTATTTTATGAGACTGTCTCAAAAACAACAGATTCATCCTTTACTTAAGATTGGGACATATGTTTCTTCACCAATTCTTTATTCAGTATCAGGTGGTCAGCACTGAAAATATATATACAATTAACATTATATGGACTGAATGTATTATATTTAGGAGTATTTATGTACATCCATATAGATATATGCATGTATACCTAAAAATTAGTAAAAAAATGAGGTCATGAATCTGAGTGAGAGCAGCAGGAAGGGGTATATAGAATGGCTTAGGTGAAGAAAAGAGAAGGGAGAAATGTCATTCAGTACAATCTCAAAAGTAAAATAAAATAAAAGACAAAAACATCTACAATGTATATAGATAAAGAAATGACAAAAATGACTTCATTAAACTTTTATATACTTATAAAATTATGTATAATTTTAATTGAAATATAATTATATTTAATTATACACTTTTTACAGTTACACTTTCCCCTTTCCATCTCCTCCCTGCCCCTCCCTCCAAGCTCTCCCATGGCCCTCCCATTTTCACCATGTAGTATTTTTTTGATTATTACTGTTATATACATACATATGTTCATGCTTATAATAATAACATATATGTGTACATATATGTATACATTTATCTATGTATTTTCCTAAGTATGCTGTTAGTACATTCAAGGAGTTTTTCAATTAAAAAATTGTCTTGGAGTTTTGATGTGTCCTTAGGTGTATCTTTTTGTTATTGGTGTTGATGGTAGTGATTTTTTTTTTTTTTTGTGAGTGTGTATTCTTTCTATTTTTCAATTGTTATTATTTGAGGTTTGGGGTGGTGTCAAAGGGTGTTATTTTGTTTTGGTTTTTGTTGTTATACTTTTATTTTCTCTAATTCACTGTATTCTTCCATTTAGAGAGATAATTTGAGCTGAGAAAAAAATTAATCAAATAAATTATAAATAAATTTCAAAATTTCTGGCCAAATCAGGTCAGAACTACATACTCTTCTAGGATTTCACTGACAGGACATATCTGGAATATATGAATCTATAGAAACAAAGTAAATTAATAGTTGTCAACAACAACTATAGAGAGACAGATCATGACTGTTGTTGAATATTGTGTGTGTGCTTAATGTGGTAGTGAAAATATTTTGGAATTCAATAGTGGCAATAGTTTTCTAACATTATGACTATGCTTGTGAAATTTGTGCATTTATTAATTTTATTCAAAGAGAAGAAAAATATTTAAAAATAACCCTAATATATCTGTTACCTATTTTTCTCCATATTTCACACAGGCACACACCTTTACATGCACATATATATATATATATATATATATATATATATATACATATATATATATATGTTATATATATGAGTATGTATGCACACACACACATATATATATATATATATATATATATATATATATATATACATATATATATATATGTTATATATATGAGTATGTATGCACACACACACATATATATATATATATATATATATATATATATATATATACTCATACATTCACACATGTATATACACATATACAAAATCTGCCAAGAAGGACATGTATTTGACTTTCTGTAGGATCCAGACCTACGCAGATTATTGTCAATTTTTAAGTCCACATGACAATTTGGATGTTACCAAATTGAAGGTTATCAAGATCTAGGTGCATGATCACTTTTTGAGCTATCAAACCAGGAGGTGGCCACCTGGGGTCGTACTCAGCAACTTGTAGCAAGTTTTTCAGGGAACAAAATTCTAAGGTTAATTGAATATAAACCCGAGAGAGAGAGAGAGAGAGAGAGAGAGAGAGAGAGAGAGAGAGAGAGAGAGAGAGAGAGAGAGAGAGAGAGAGAGAGAGAGAGAAGTAAGTTGGAGAGTTCGTCTGCTTGGTAGCTGTTATTTACCAAGTGGAAGGCAAAATAGCTAACTGTCGTCTCTGTCCAGAAATCTTGTCCTTTAAGAAAGTTTTAGATCAAAAAAGACAGACTATTGCAGCTCTTTGCATTTGTCTATACCCAAAAGACAGTCAACTTCAGCTTTTGTTAGCACTCCATTGTCAAATGTTCTATAGAGCTTCCCTTTCATAACTATTGCTTTTTTGTACAAACAATACTTTCTCACTGAGAGCAGTTCTATGAAGTATCCCAAACCCAACAAGAATGTGAGGAGCACAATGCTGTGTTCTGATCTCAAAAATAGGAATATCTAGCCTATAAGATAGCAAAGGCTCTGCCTGAATGCAAGTGGTAGAGTAAATATGCAAAAAGGAAAAATACCTTGTGAGCTCTTCTTTAATCTTCAAGGGTTCATGTGGGTAGAATTTCACTCTAAAGCACATGGTGTATGGTGGATGAGCTGAAACGTCATAAAGGAAAGGCATGAGATAAGCGGCAAAAGATCACAGACTAAAACACACATAAGAATGCCAGCCATGAAAGAACCAACCAGCAGGGAAGGGAGGGGTGTTGTAGGGAAGAAGCCAACAGAATGCCCAAGAAAATACTATGATGGTGACAAAACCAAGAAAATGTTTAACAGGATTTCCAGAGCAAATGTACAATACAAGCACCCAAGGCAAGAAGAAGCCCAACATTCTACTCACCTTCCCTCTTTCATCTCTCAAGATCAAGCTTTAGCAATATTTTCTTCCTCTGACACTTCCCACTCTCATGTAAAAGCCAAACTGCCAAAAGCCCCATTCAGGACTGGGATACATGAAAGAATTTTGACTGTATGTGGTAGAAAATCGCCCTTTTATGTGTTTTAAAATAAAAAAAGATGAAGTCTTTGAAGCACAATTGAGATTTTTAAGAAGTTGACCATATACACACTTGAAGGTTTTTTACTATTATTTATATATTAGGTTAGATGAAATTATATTCTCTAATTATTCCTTCAAGATAAGTATCTAAACTATTCAGGATGTAAATCAAATCTGTGTCATAGAAAGAAGCACCAGTTTTAAGTCTGACTATATAATGGAGAATATTCATATGGAAAGCAATTATCACCATATTCTTAATATCATTTATTTATTTTTATTTATACAAGTACATTGTAGCCCTTTTCAGACACATCACAATAGGACATCAGATTCCATTACAGATGATTGTGAGCCACCATGTGGTGGCTGAGAATTGAACTCAGAACCTCTGGAAGAGCAGTCAGTGCTCTTAACCATTAAGCCATCTCTCCAGCTCTATCACCATGTTTTTGTAATTGGGCTGGTGAGATGGTTTGGTAAGTGAAGAAGGTGGCTCCTGAGTCTGATGACCTGAGTTCAGCCCCTGAGAGTAGCATAGTAGAGTGGAGAACCAACTGCTGCAAGTAGTTCTTGGACCATCACATGTCCTATACCTTATAAAATGATTATAATTAAAAGATAATTTAACAGAAAATACAGCCATCATAAGAACAACACTTTTATGTTAGGAAAAAACCCTGAACACACACACACACACACACACACACACACACACACACACACATACACACACACACGACTATAGACTCACAGTCACACAGGAGTCTGTATGCTGTTTTCATGCCAGCAAATTTACTAAGTCATCGCTACCAACATTGCCTTGTGGTCTTATATTTAAGAAAGAAAGGTCTTGAGACATTGAGGCATATCTATAGTTCAGTACTCAAGAAATAGAAGCAGGAAAAATCACCATTAGTGTGACCCTCTTACAGCTGAGGGCTGATTCTTCAGACCCTGCCTTTCCACAGATAGCCATGCCTCTCTGCCCTCCTCCTGCTAATTGTCACACCTCTCTCCAAGTTCCAGTTATGCTGGAAGTCCCGCCTCCAGAGACTGAAGATGAAGCTTTTGATTGGGCCAAGTTGCTGACCAACTTGGGGGAGGGGTTTTGCTTTACCTATCGACCTGTTTGCTTGTAACAAAGAGAATTCAATGAATGATGACGGACTGAAAGCACACCATGTGTTGGTCTAATTTTTTCAGACCCTTCCCGCATTTCCCGTACCCTAAATTATTTGGGCCTTGACCCCTATTCCAGAATACCCATTCATATGAGTGACTGCTGGCAGCTACAATTAGTGTGAGACCAGACTAGTTCTACGTAAATGAGAGCTACACAGTGAGAGCTTGTCTTTAAAATAATAATAGTAAATTCTAATTAAAGAAAAGAAAGACTAAACAGATGACTCAGTGAGAAGACCACTTACTATGAAAGCAAGAGCAACTGGGATCAAGTTCTTAGTGCACACACATAAATCAGCATGGCTGGGAAAATCTGTAAACTTGAACTGATTGGCAGACAATGGAGGTTCCTGAGGTTTCTGGCTATTCAGCATAGCCAAATGGCATGCTTCAGATTCAGAAGGTGCATACAACCCCTACCCCCAGCCCCCAAAATGTAGGAAACAATGAAAGAAGACAATACTCTCCTCTGGAATCCAAAGGCATGCATATACTCATCCATGTACACTTACTATAAATACCATAAACACAAATAAAGAGGTAGCATATTTTCTTAAGAACTAGGAGAAATGGACACTTTTCATATGGCAATAATGCAACTTAGGAAAGTACAAGTGAGCCTCAAGTCATTCACTTTTCATATCTAGAATATAAAATATTTTATCATTGGACAATATCACTATTTGATTCTTTGAAAACATTTTTAAATTATGAAACTCTTTTTATTATAAAATATTTATTTATTTTTAATTTCATTTTTGAGGTTATAATTACATAATTTCTCCCTTTCCATTCTTCTTTCCAAATACTTTATTAACAGAAAACTATTTATACTAAAGAACAATTGAACCAAAGACTTAAAAGGATAATTTTCTCTATTTCTTCTTTATTTATCTTTTATTAATGTTTTCTAAAAATTTAGATAAATACATAGAATGATATCCAATAAACAGAATGATAGGTTGACCACCCTTCAGTTTGTCTTGGCTCCTGACCTTTCACTGTTCAAGATATTACCAATGTCACTTCTCCTCTATCAGCAATTTCTTTACATTCTTCTACAGTTTTTATGTCCATATATATATATGGACATACAATATATGGAGTCATCTTTTATTTGTTCTGTCAAAATTAAATAAAATGATACATGATTCTTTATTTTTATCATGTAAAGCTGTATTTTACTCCCTCTCTAGTAGGGTATATATAATATTTATATAACTTCTCATAAGCAGCAATAACTCATATTATGTGTAAATCCAAATTTACTCAGATATTTGCCTTTTTTATTTAACTTATTTTCAAATTTTTACAATTAAAATATTTTGAGGTATGCATTATTTTATGTAAGTCATGATAAACTCCAAAAGTGGAATGGCTAGGCCAATATGTACTAGAAAATGTCTTCAAAAATATGGAAAACTAAGTTATCTGACTGGAAACAACTGCAGAAAATGTAATCCCAAATGCTTTTTTTTCAAGTAGGGCCATAATCTTCTATGAGATAAAATTATCATGCCCTAGAATTGGGTGTAGTACAGATCTAAGTACATCACACACAAATCAAAACTATTAATCTGAAGTGAAAATTTCTTTGGAGATTCAGTTGTGTCATGTCATGTTTTTATGGAAGTCGTCTTGTGAGAGGCCATGTGATGTTTTTCTGGAAACTGTCTTTTAAGAGGATGGTTTGCTGAAATGTACACATGAGAGGATGTTTTGCTGGAGGAGACACATGAAAGAGCATGTTTTATTTTGCTGGAACAGATGCTTGACAGAGAGCATGATGTTTGGAAAGAGTGTAAATAGAACCCCACAGACAGTGAAAAGTTGCTTTTGCATTGCTACACCTTGTAATGCTTCACTTGTATTCACTAGCTATACAAAGACTTTGCTGGTCTTTGTTGGTGTTTGCTGAGTCTTTGCTGGTCTTCATTAGTCTTCACTTCATAGAGAGTAATTCACCAAAGAATTTCTTGTGGTATTCCAGCTAATTCTTGCTACTTCTACTGACCTGTGCCAATTTGGAGAAGCCTTGAGGTTTCTGCTGGATTGAGCCATTGCTACTGAATTCCTGACAACAAAAATTGGAATCTCCCTACAGAACTGCTTCTTAACAGGTCCACACCCTCTTGTCTTATTAGCCTTCTTTCTTCTTTACCTTTGTTCAGTGGGCTAAAAGGGACATTGAATCATTTAAGAACCCTAAATAACATAGGCTTTGAAAAATCTAAACCTACAGTGATTTTACAAAGAGACACATAGCTCCACAGTAAACATCTGAGTGGAGGAACACTTCCACTCAGTCACTTTTACTCTAACCCAAAGGCTGCCTTTGTCACCTAAGAATTCTTTATTAGAAACAGTGTTCCCAGTATTATAGACTTTTCTCTTTTGAACTTTTTATAAAAGTATTTGTTTATTTTATGTGCATGACTCTTTAGCCTTCGTGTCTGTATGTGCATCTCTTCTGTGCTGGTGCTTGCAGAGGCCAGAAGAGGACATAGGATGCCTTGGACCTGGCATTAAGGACTATTTATGCTGGGATGTGGATACTAGGGAACTATGCTAGGAAACTAACCTTGGTCTTCCAAAAAAGTAGCAAGAGCAAACAGTGATCTGAACTACTGAGCCATCACTCCAGCCTAAAAACTAATGTTGTACTGATGGTTTTTACTAGTCCCATTATCAGAAATGAAATGACATATGGCAATAGGAAAAAAGGAGTAGGAGTTACTTTTCAAGGCCTAATTTTTCAACTTTCTTCAATATATATGATATATAATATGTTGTAACCTATCATATGTTACTAGTATTGGACCAACATCATGTGTCTCATAAAGATGACAAAATAGAGTGTCTGCAATTCACTTTACTAGAGAAATAAAACGAGATGAAAAATATAGCTATTTAACATTTTTTCATTCAACAAGGAGATAAAGGGGAGCCATTTATATTTTCAAGTGTCTTGGGTACTGGGTTAGGGTGAGAAGGTAGCCCTTGAGCTTTGACATCTGTCCATACCAGCTGCATCAATGATGAACATAATCTTTCTAGGTGCCAAATGACATCTGGCACTTACTTCTTGGAAGATGTTCAAAGACTTCAATTTCCATCTAAATAAATACTTCTGTTAAATACTGTCCTTGAGCAAGCCATCTAACTTTTCTGCTTCCTGTTTTGAAAGATGGGACACTGTTAGCCAGCATGTTGACCCCAGAAGTGTTTGGGTTGATCTAGTGGACTTTTGGCACATTTACAAGGGATATTAGCTAAATGTAAGGTTTTTTTGTTAGGAAAAATACTCATCTAAGTACAGACAAAAACAGGAGGAAGATATGGGAGTTAACTGAAGGGGAAGAATAAATTTTGCTAATTTCAAAACCTGGAAAAACATGTTCTAAGTCATGTAAATTGTGTGTGTGTGTGTGTGTGGGTGTGTGTGTGGGTGTGTGTGTAGCGTGGGGGTAGTGGCGGTGGTGGACATTACTACTGAGAAGAAGCAAAAAAGGGAAGAATCTGAAACACACATATTAAATGCCAGGATCAGGCAACTGGTTTGAGAAATGCAAGAGTATCTACTGGCTGACAGACAGATGCACAGACTGATGACAGGTTCAGTGTCTCCTAAAGGCAGATCAGTGGCCACCAAGTCCCCTTCTTTTGGAAGTCATTCGTTTAAGGAATGATTAGGACTTTTGTTATGTATTTTTTGGTTTCTTAAAAAATGCATACAATGCAGTTTGATTGTGTTCTTGAAACCATTCCCCTGAAACATGGCAGAAGACAGGGCATTCTACTCTTCACTTTTCAATACTGTGCTCACAGTACTATCTAAAAGAATAAAGCAAATAAGGGGAATTAAGGGATCACAATCAGGAAAAATATAAGCTAAGCTATCTATATTTGCAGAAGACATGAAATTTTTACAAGACACCCAAATTTCTACCAGGAAACATTAAGAAATGATAAATAAATTAGGTAAACAAACTAGGTAATGTGCCAAGACATAGCATGAATTCACATAAATCAGTAGTTTTTCTATACAACAGTAGTAATCATACTTAGAAAGAAGTCATCAACACTTCCACTCAGAATACCATCAAAAATTATCTAGAAATAAACTTAAAGAGGCAAAAACTTTAAAGCTTCGAGAAAAATCAAGAAAGACACTATATCCCATGCTAATGGATTGGTAGAGCCCCTATCATGAGAACATATAGCTTCAGCTCCCTAATATTTAGCAAAGATACCAAAAACTTATGCTGGAAAAACAAAGGTATCTTCCTTGGCAAACCATATACTTACCCATAGGCACAAGAATGGCATTAGACTGAAGTTTTATCACTTTGCACAAAAAACTAACTCCAAGTGGATCAAACACAAAACTCAGGTATACATTTCATTGGCATATACTCAAAGGGCTTGACATCCTACCGCACAGACACTTGCTCAGCCATATGTGAGACTGGAAAGCAATATAGCCAGTGTCTGTAGGAAATGTAGAGCAGGACTTTCTGAACAAGACTCAATTTGCTCAAGATTTAAGGTTACCAGTTGACAAGTTGAATTTAATAACATTAAAAAGCTTCTACACATCTAAGGAAACAACCAAATGAGTCAAATGGGTGAATAGAAATTCCACAGAATTGCAATTTTTGTCTTCTATGCATCACACTAAGGATTATACCCAGAGTATATAAAGAGCTAAAAAAAACAAGGAGTCAAACAAAACAAATCAATTAAAAAATAGGCATGGTAAATAGAATATAAGGTTTTCAAAACAAAAAATTATAGCTAAGAAATATCTCAAAAATATTTGCTGTCGCTAGGAATTATGAAAACACTTATCAAAAGAACATGGAGAATTCATGTTCCTCTAATCAGAATGGTAGAGATCAGCAAACCAACTGAAAACAAGTGCTCAAGGGGAGGTGGGAAAAAATAAACACTCATTTCCTGTTTGCCAGACTGCAAACAACTCCATCCACTCTAGGTATAAGTACGAAGAATCCTGAACAAGCTAAAAAATACCCCACCACATAATTCAGGTATATATGTCATTGGCATATACCCAGAGGGCTTGACATCCTACTGCACAGTTACTTTCTCAGCCATATTCATTGCTGTGGGGAATGAAAAGAACATCATCTCCATCAGTTGAATGAATAGTGAAAAAGTGGTACATATGCACATTGATATACTATTAGGCTGTACAGAAAAATGGAAATGGTCAACCCAGGATCAGAGGTGAGCATGAACCAACATCTGTCCCAACACTGGAAGTAACTGGGACCAGCTTGACCAGGCACACAGGAACTCCACCAGCCCAGTGACTCTGGTTCCTTCTGGTCTGTCTGGGTTAGTGTTCTCAGCAGACCTTGGGTACAAGCTCTGCAGCCAGTCCCACAACACACAGAGAAAGCCACACTCCCAGGTGATCTAACAAGCCCAGCATCCCAGGATCCCAGAATCACAGGACCACAGAGACAGCTTGACTCTGAGGAGTTCTGACACAACCAGGATCACAGGAAGGACAGGCTCCAGTCAGATTTAGCAAGGGCAGGTAGCACTAGAGTTAACCAGATGGTCGGGGACAAGCGTAAGAAAATAAACAACACAAACCAAGGTCACTTGCCATCATCAGAACCCAATTCTCCTACCATAGCAAGTCCTGGCCACACCATCACACCGGAAACACAAGATTCAGATATAAAATCACTTATCATGATGAGAATACAGGACGTTAAGAAAGACATAAATAGTACCCTCAAAGAAATACAGGAGAACACAGGTAAAGAGTTAGAAGCTCTTAAAGAGGAAACACAAAAATCCCTTAAAGAACTACAGGAAAACACAATCAAACAGGTGAAGGAAATGAACAAAACCATCCAGAATCTAAAAATGGAAATAGAAACAATAAAGAAATCAGAAAGAGAGACAACCTTCCAGATAAAAACCTAGGAAAGAAATGAGGAGCCATAGATGCAAGCAACACCAACAGAATTCAAGAGATAGAAGAGAGAATCTCAGGGGCAGAAGACACCTTAGAAAACATTGACACAATAGTCAAAGAAAATGCAAAAAGCAAAAAGCTCCTAACCCAAAACATTCAGGAAATCCAGAATGCACTGAGAAGACCAAACCTAAGGATAATGGGTATAGAAGAGAGTGAAGACTCCCAATGTAATGGGCCAGTAAATATCTTCAACAAAATTCTAGAAAAAAACTTTCCTAACCTAAAGAAAGAGATGCCCATGAACATACATGAAGCCTACAGAACTCCAAATAGACT
>NW_022196900.1:34250869-34264951 GCF_008632895.1 Mastomys coucha | reverse complement strand
ATGAAGTCACTCACTCAAGACAAATAGCTTTGACCATAGCAGGAAGTCTGTATCCAAAAATCGAGCCTGCAATTCACTTCTTGGTGCAGCAGAGCTATCAACTCTCAGCTTAGCTACAATGGAGGTAAAATCCTTTGGTGATGGTCATTGAAATACAGCCTTATTACGGTGAAACCCAATGTCTAAAAATTGTTCTTATTTTGGGCTTGTACCACATTAAGAACCAAGATTTTAAACTCTACTAAATACAAAACAAACAAAAAGACTTTATATACTCATGTTCATTTAAGAAAATACTAGTAGTGATGTATTATTTTTAAGTATACAGTTAATATGTTTGGAGTTATTTAAAACTTATATGGAGAAAAATGTATTTTTACTATTGCTGTAAATGAGCATCTACATAAGACCATTAAATCAATTGTTTTATATCAAACAAGTTTTATAATACATATTTTTATTTTTATAATATTTTATAAATTTTAAGGACTATGACAAAAAAGATATTATAGGTATTGAAGGGGGGTCTATGGGAGGAGTGGTAGTATAAAAGGGGAACAAGAATGTGATTCAATTCTATTTAATTAAAATATGTTTTTAAATGTTAACAAATTCAGATAAAATGAAAAAAAATGGAAATGGTCTTTGCAAGTAATTGATGGACTGAGAAAGGATCATATTGGGTAAGGCAAATCACACTTACAAAGACAAGTGTAACATGCTGTCTTTCCTTTGAGGGTCTTAGTTCCAAGTCTTCAGATTTAAGTATATATCCTGGAATAATTCCAGAAACCAGGACATTAAAAAATGGACCATCGTTTGTGTGTGTGCATGTGTGTGCATGCACGCACACTAGAGAGGGGACTAGTAAGAGAATACTGCTTTATCTCAGTTTTGCTTTTCTTTAGTGATTCTATTTTTATTTTCATAAGTTATATAGCAAGGGTGCAAGTAAGCTGATATGTGAAATGGAAAATAAATCAAAATAGTACTTTTGTCTTTCAGAGTTTATAGCACTTCCATTCTTGACATTCTGGCTTTCACTGTCTCCACTGAAAAATCAGGTGTTATTCCAATGGGCTTTTGTTCATACACTACTTCATGTTTTTCAGCTTTTAATATTTTTTTCAGTATATTCATAATTTTGATTGTTTTGTGTTGTAGGATTTGCTGGTCTGATCTATTTGGTCTTCTGTTTCATCTTGCCCATTGATAGGCATCTCTTTTATTAGATTGGGAAACTTTTATTCAATGATTGTGTTACAAATATTATCTGTACCTTTGACCTGGGTTTCTTCTACTTTCTCTATTCCTGCTATTCATAGGTTTTGTCTTTTTGGAAGCAGCAAGAAGTCACTGGACTATCACGAGAAGTTCTTTAGCAAGTTACTCTCAGTTAAGTAACAGCAAGTGAAGATTTACACAGGGCAAGGACAACCAATGCTAGAGTTTAGTCAGCAAAATCTAGTGAGGTGTAGCAAGACAAACCAAGGCCAGAACCTTCACTGTCTGTGGGTCATATTTATATTCTTTTTAATATTTATGTGTCCGTTCACATGTCCGCTTCAGCAAAACAGCCTCTCACCTGTGTCTGCTTCTGCAAAACTGGGGCATGTAATATAACTGAGTTTCCAAAAAAAAAAAAAAAAAAAAAAAAAAAAAAAACAACCCAAAAATTTCCATGTCAATAGCCTGAGAATGAATGGAAGATAATGAAATGGATGAAAAATGAAGAGAGATGCCTCTTTCATTTCAAAGACCCTTAGCAGTTATCTCTCACTAACAAGAAACCCATGAGTAATATCTTTGAATGCCTGCTATGATGCGGAATCAAGAGTTAGAAATCTGATTTTGAGAATCTTAAGAAAAACATGCTACTATACTTCAACACTAGTCTCAATAACAACTGGGAGAAGAAGTCCGGCCAACAGCTGTAATAAACCACAACATCATCCTTCAGCTGGATTTATGTCAGAAGAATCAAAGAGAAATGATCTGAAGGCCTTCATATTCATTTACTGTACTAGGGGGAATATACAAAAGGAGTAGAATTTGTGAGATCTTGAATGAGCCCTGTTGTCATCCAAACGCTTTATAAACAGAAAGCAATTGGCAATAGGACTCAGATGAGCTGTGTTCTTCCACTCCACATAGTTACATCCTACTTTTATCCTCCCCCATTTACTCCCAACTTATCAGTGAAATGGACTCCAGCTTTGTTGTGGCAAGTGAGTAGAATGTAACATTCTCCCAAAGGGAAATGTTTGGGCTCTTAGTAATAATTAGACACCTTGCTGCATTTCAATTCTGGGGCTTCAGCAATGGAAGGAGAAATCAGCAAGCTTCTCTGGGGACTCATAACACTTTAAAAGTAATGCTCAGAATGTGCAATCAGGGAAACACAAATCAAAGCAACTTTGAAATTAAATCTTACCTCCGGAAGAATGGCTACGCACAAGATCCCAAAGCAAGTTCTGAACACAGGGCGTGGAAAAGGGAAATCTGAGACAATGTATAATTATAAACTTGTGCACTCACTCTAGAATCTCATCAGCATGTAGAAACCTCAAAAACAAGGAAGCAAATAAGCAAACAAATAAAACTACCACAGAACCCAGATACACCATTCCTTGACTTATTTCTAAGGAATTTGACATCCTATACTTCAGATACTTTCTTAGCCTTTTTTATTGCTGCTCTATTTACAATAGTGAAAAAATGAAAACAACCTAAATATCTTTCAACTGATGAATGGGTAATGAAAATGTGGTACACAAACACCACAGAATACTGTAATAAACTGTAAAAACGTGAAATCATGAACTTTGCAGATAAATGGACAGACCTAGAAAAGATCATACTGAGTGCGCTAACTTAGACTAAGAAAACCAAACATCTCATGTTCACTATCACTGGAGGCTCCTAGCTCTAAATTTTTAGATAAAAGCATATGTTGTGGAGTAATTGTTAAAACCAGGAATGTAAAAACAGACTATTGTGGGGGTGAATAGTTGAAATACAATAAAAAGGAGAAGAGAAGGGTATAAGTGGTGTGATTAGGGAAATAGAAAAACCAGGAATGGTTTCACCTAGGGATGGTGGAGGAATATAAACACAGAAAGAAGAAGGAAGAGGGAGGGTAAAATACCAGTAAGAATGCTTGAAAGTATTACAAGGAATCATAATATTGGATATCTATCTAAAAGTTGAAACAATAAGGGGTGTGTGTATGTGTGGGTGTGTATGTGTCCAAAATTTTTTCCATCAGGACTAGCTTTCATAATGTGAAAAGCATTATAGAACCTTCCATAGGTGGAAAGCAACCAACAGTGCAACCCAACTATGGTGCCTATGAACCATAACAATGACCAGGAAGAGAGAAATCACGCCTAGTAATGAAAACCTAGCTAACAACTTAGTGCTATTGAAGTGATAAATCTTCAAAAGTTTACAACTGCTAATTTACTAAACAAGCATAATCCCTAAATACACTCAGTATTTGTTCTTATACCCACAGATAAGTGTAGACCTCATCCATCACTAATGAAACATCTCTTTGAAACAAATGGAATTGATTACAGAAAACCACAATTGATCAAAAAGCCAATTTGTGGAGCCCACTCTTAATGGATATATCTCCAAAACAACAGCTGTACCCAGGGTACACTGTGTGGAAAGATCGTAAGTGCCAGAGGATTGGGAGGTTTGCGGTGAGATTGTGTTCCTAATAATACCATAAACTGTACTCATAATGTCCTCCAACATGACTACCTAAACATCAACTGAACATAACAACAACAATAGATATGACAACTTGGATAGGAGAAAGTTCTTGAGGACTCAACTGTACCAAAAGAACTATAGCCAAGAAAAGAATACTGACAGTGAGAGAAATAACGTCTGGGGAATAGTCCACCAACTACTAAATAGTCAGTCCTGAAAACATACATATAAGTAACATTAATTTGCCCAGTTAAGTTATATTTAGGAATATATATGTATACACACACACATACACACACTCATATATACATATAACAATAAGTTTTTTAAAGGAGTCCATGAATCTGAATGAGAGCAAGGAGGAACATATGGAATGGTTTAGATGGAGTTTGGGTGAGGAAAAGATATAAATAATTATAATCTCTAAGTTAAAAAGAAACCTTTTATGAGAGAAAAAGTTTATACCTCTAAATGTCTGCATTAAAAAACAGAAAAAGTTTAACTGAGTTTATCATATAGCTGTAGTACAGAGTAATAGTGTTTAAAAACCTCAGGGTATTGGTACAAAAACAAACTGGACAGGGATATAATCAGAGACCCAGAAATAAGCTCACATACCTGTGTACACTTGATTTTTAACAAATAAGCCAAACCCATACATTTGAAAAAAGAAAGCATCTTCAACAAATGGTGCTGGTCTACCTAGTGGTTTGCATGTAGAAGAATACAAATAGATCCATATTTATCATTCTGCAAAAGTATCAAGTCCATTTTGATGAAGGACTTCAATATAAAACCATATACACTGAATCTAATAGAAGAGAAAGTGGGAAATAGCATTGAACACATTGGCACAGGAAAAAATTTCCTGAACAGAATGTAAATGGCTCAGGCTTTAAGATCACCAGTTGATAAATAGGATCTCATGAAACAGAAAAGCTTCTATAAGGCAAAGGACACTGTTAATAGGACAAAATAGCAGACTACAGATTGGGGAGAGATCTTCATTAACCCTACATCCAACAGAGGGCTATAGACAGAATATATAATAATTTTAAGAAATTATACTTCAAAAACCCAAATAACCCAATTAAAAATGGGTTATTTTTTAATATTTTACAGAGCTAAATGGAGAATTTTCAGAGGAAATCTCAACTGTTCAAGAAGTTCTTAAAGAATGCTCAACTACCTTATTCATCAGGGAAATGTAAATCAAAAAAACCCTACAATTCCATCTTATGCCAATCAGAATGGCTAAGATTGAACACTCAAGGAACAGCAAGTGCTGGTTAAGATGAGGAGAAAGCAAAACACTCCTCCATTGCTTGTGAGATTGAAAACTTGTACAACCACTATTTAACTTAATCTGGTGGTTTTTCATAAAATTGGAAGTAGTTATATCTGAAGATCCAGCTATACTCTTCTGAGCATATTCCCAAATGTTTTTCACCATACAAGGACATGTTCTCCACTATGTTCATAGCAGCTTTATATGTAATAGCCAGAAACTGGAAGCAACCCAGATGACTCTCAAACAAAGAATGAATTCAGAAAATATGGTCTATTTACACAATGGAATACTATTCAGCTCTTAAAAACAAGAACATGATGAATTTTGCAGGTGAATGGATGGAACTAGAATATCATGCTGAGTGAAGTAATTAAGACCTAAAGGAACAGACATGATATATATTCACTGATAAATGGATATTAGCCAAAATTACAGAATACTGATGTTACGCCCCAAAGAAGTTAAACAAGAGGAAAGGCCCAAGTGAGGATGCTTGAGTCCCACTTTAAAAGAGGAACAAAATTGTCACAGGAAGCAGAAGGAGGGAGGGATCTGAGTGGGAGAAGGGAAAGGAAGGAAAGGGATGGCAGGATCAGGTATGGGGTGAGTCAGGAGAGAGGCCCAGAGGGCCAAAGGAATGAATGGAGAAATGCAGCTGCCCCTTGTGGGGAATACAGGAATCTCTAGGAAGTCTCAGAGACATGGGATAGGGGAGGCTCCCAGAAGTCAGTGCAGGTGACCTTAGTCACAATACCCAACACTGGGGATATGGAACTTTAATAGATCACCTCCAGTAGCTATACAGGATCCCCAGTGGGGGGAATGGGGACACCAACCCACTTTCAAAACTTTTGACCCATAATTGGTCCTGTCTAAAAGAAATACAGTAACAAAAATGAAACAGTGATGGAACGAACGGCCAATCAGTGACCTGCCCAACTTGAGACCCATCCCATGGGCAAGCACCAATCCCTGACACTATTTCTGATGCTATGTTACAGTTGCAGACAGAACCTAGGATAGCTGTTCCCTGAGAGGTCCTACCCAACAGCTGTCTGAGACAGATGCAGATACCCATAGCCAAACACTGAATGGAGGTTGAGGACCCCTATGGAAGAGTTAGGGGAAGGATGAAGGCCCTGAATGGAATGGAAACCCTACAGGAAGGCCAAGTGTCAGCTCATCTGGACCTCTGGGAGCTCGCTCATAGAGATTGAGCAAAGAGCATATACTTGCAGTCCGAGGCCTCCGACACAAATGTTACAGAGGGCTACTTTGTCTGGCCTCAGTGGGTGAGGATGTACTTAATTGTAGAGACTTGATGCACCAGGCTAGAGGGATTCTGGGGGGCACTCTCTCAGAGGTGAAGGGGAGGGAGTGGAAAAGGAACTCTGGGAGGGGGAACTGGGAGGGGGCAGCATTTGGGATATAAATAAATAAATAAATAAATAAATAAAGACTATATTCTACAAAGTTGGTAATTCTAAGAGAAATGGATACTTTTCTTGATAGGTACCACTTACCAATATTAAATCATTATCAGATAGACAATATAAATAGACCTATAACACATAGAAACAGACTTTAAAAGTATTCAAACCAACAAAAGCCCAGGGCTGGAAGGTTGTGGAGAAGAATTCCACCAGGCTTTCAAAGAAGAGCTAATGTCAATACTCAAATTATGCCACAAAATAGAAACTGAAAGGATATACCCAACTCATTTTATGAGGCCACATAAACCACATGAAGACTCAACAAAGAGAATTACAGACCAAATTTCCTTCAAGAACATTGATGCAATGATACTCAATAAAATACTCACAAACCAAATCCAAGAACATATTAAAAAGGTCATCTAGCATGATCAAGTAGACTTTGTCCCAGAGATTCAGGGATGGCTCAACATATGAAAATCAGTCAATGCAACCAACCATATAAAGAAAATGAAAGGAAAAACTACATGATCATCTCATGAGATACTAAAAATTCTTTGACAAAATCCAACATCCCTATATGATAAAAATCTAGAAGTGATTATGGATGAAAGATACATACCTAAACTTAATAAAGCTATTTACAGTGAGCTTATAGTCATCATTAAATTAATTGGGAAAAACTCAAAGCAATTTCATAAAAACAGAAACAAGAAACAATTGTCCACTCTCTCTATATTTATTCAACATAGTAATTGGTGGTTTAGTTAGGGCAATAAGACAACTGAAAGATCAGGGGGTTATAAACAAGAAAAAGAAGTCATAATATTATTTGCAGATGATATGATAGTCTACATAAATGACCCTGAACATTTTACTAGGAAACTCATATAGCTGATGAATAAACACTTTGAGCAAAGTGTCTGGATACAAGATTAACTAAAACCACAACAACAAAAACCCAGTAGCCTTCCTATATATAAATGACAAATGGATTACGGGAAATCAGCAAAACAACACCTTTCACAATAGCCTCAAATAATACAAAATATCTCAGGATAACTCTAACCAAGCAAATGAAATACTTGAATAATAAAACCTCCAAGTCATTGAAAAAAAGAAATTGAAGAAAATATCAGAAGATGGAAAGATCTTTTATGCTCATGTTTTGGTAGGAATAATAGTAAATATGACCATCCTCCTAAAAGCAATCTGCAGATTCAATGGAATTGCAATCAAAATTCCAACACAATATTTTACAGAACTTGAAAGGACAATTCTCAAGTTCATATGGAAAAATAAAAAATTCTGGATAGCTAAAACAATCCTGTACTGTAAAAGAAGTTCTGGAGGTATTACCATCTCTGATTTCAAGTTGTACTAGAGAACTATAATAATAAAATAATCACATGGTATGGGCATAATAAAAGACACATGATCATAAGCTCAGGCTGTCTCCACTCCACACCTGCCACTGTGCTTAAGTGGCCATCTTATAATTTAGCATTCCCTAATGCCCTTCTTATCCTTCATCTGAGATTGTGGACTGCCGCATGGTTCCAAGAATCCATTTCTCTCCTTCAT
Source organism: Mastomys coucha (assembly GCF_008632895.1). NCBI lineage: Eukaryota > Metazoa > Chordata > Mammalia > Rodentia > Muridae > Mastomys > Mastomys coucha. The sequence continues at coordinate 34,256,920 of NW_022196900.1, read as the reverse complement.
CTTTTCAATAATGGTATCTTTTCCATGGCAACCAGGTTCCTACTTTTACCATGTCCTCTTTTGGTCTCTCTCATAGTGCCATGCCTCAGCTTCTCTACATGATTCTTTTAATCATGAGATCTTCATTGCAACTATAGCTGTACCTTTACCAACGGTCTCTCCTGTTACTCTGTCACAACTGCTCTTCATGTTTTCCTTCAGTCTGACAACTCTCATGTCTTCAAAATCAGTAACACAAAGGAAACTCTCACACCTTACCAAGATCATCTGCCAGCATGAGATGCATCATCTGGAACATAAAAGTCTGTGTGTTGACCCTGAGGACAAACTCTAGATTTCATCTCAACGTTTTTGATTTTTTCTTAATCATAGCTAATTTCTCAGTCCCATCTTATCAGCCTCTAATGTCCCAGTAAAGAAAATATTTCACATCAGTGGTCCTAGCCTTTTATTAAACACAAGTGATTCTTCAGCCCTTGCTAACCTGGAAACCACAGGCTCTTCATTCATAATATCACATGCATAGTATTAGTAGAATCTTTAAGAGACTCTCAAATTTGCTCCTGAAAGTTAACAAACCAGGTGTTCCTTCATATGCATTACTCTCAGCATTGTCTTCTAAATTCCACAGCAATCTATTAAGTTCTCAGTAACAAATATATAAACAATTCCACAATTCTACAAAAAACAACATGGCTAAGTCTTCAAAGCATTATCATGTGATCTTTGTCCTAATTTTTTGCTTTAGTTGGATTTCTATTCCTAAGACAAAACATCATGATCAAAAGCAACTTGGGGAGGAAAGGGTTTCTTTCAGTTTACAGCTTATAGTCTATCTTGAAGGGAAGTAAGGACAGGAACTCAAGGTCGAAACTAAAGTAGAGGCCATGGAGGCACTCTACTTACTGGCTTGATTTCTATTACTTGCCTGGTTTGATTTCTTATACACCTTAGGACCACTTGCTTGGGATGGTACTATACACCCAGTCAGCAGGGTCTTCCCTCAATCATTCCTCCAAAAAAAAAAAAATTAAAATCTTCCACAGATTTTGTTATAGCCCAGGATGATAGAGGCATTTTCCTCATTTGCAATTTCCCATTTCTGGATGATCCTAGCTTGTGTTAATTTGAAAACAACAAAAACAACAACAAACAACATCAATAGTGACAAAAAAACAGCCAGCACAGGGTTGTGTAGATTTTAATATCAGGTTATGGTTTTCTGAGATACCTGTTAGAAATTGTGTGTGTGTGTGTGTGTGTGTGTGTGTGTGTGTGCGTGTGTGTATGTTGGATATATTCTAGAAGAGGTGACTTTGACAAAGAATCATGTCCCTTAAGAATAAAATTCAACACCTTCCTTACAGTGCCTATAGTGAGCGACAAAAGATTCTAGAAAAAAGTTATGTTCACATCAGATTTTTAAAGTAATTACCAGAAAATTTTTTTTTGCTTTTTTTTTTTGTTTGAGTTGTGGGGAAAGAAATAAATTAGTACTATCCAGTGAAGTTGTTAGTGTAATTTCAGTTTCCAAACACACCCACTTCTCACATCCCCACTTAAGACTACACACAGCTCCACAAACTATACTACCAATCACAACAACCCAGAGGCAAGTATTTATGGCTAACATACATTTAACCACACAGTTTCAAAGCTCCTGTTCCAACAAGAAACATGAGAGCAAGCAAGGCAGATAAAGAGAGGTACTCCAGACAGTTGAATTTATGAGTGTATGGGAGCCAAGGTCAGAGAAAAAGGGAAGAAGATTCATAGTTCTCAAAGAAAGAAGCTGCCATTCACCCATATATTTCTCACTACCCTTATCTCCAGAGATGTGCAGTTTTTTAGGAAACACAAGTTATTTTTGAATATTTTGTAGAAGTAAAACCATAGTTTGACACTTACATTTCATTTGCTTGAAGATGGACTTGTTAGGCTCAAGCCAGTGCTAGGGAGAAAAACAAAACAAAACAGAGGTTGGTAGTGTGAATGGAAACTCCTGAAATAAAAGCTGTATCTGCAGACTGATTAATTAGAACTGCAGTTCTGTGGGGAGACTGGATTGCTATAAGTCCAGAGGCTAATTACTTTACATTGAGCTAGTTCTAGTCCTCCAGAACAGCAATTTCTTGCCCACCATTGTGTCTGAGCTAATATCTGGTGTGTAATAGGAACCTGTTAGACTCTATTAACTTGCCTCACAACTATATTTCTCTAATCCAAAAAGTAAGAATGCCATCCGAAAACATCTTGGGCCTATAGAAAAGCTTCCCTCACCTCGCTGTACCTGACTCTCTGGTTACCCACTGACATATTTTTGAAAGGTTAATGATCTGAAAACCTAAGGATGACAGAGAAACTGGACAGGGAAGCTCGACTGATAACTTCTGTAGATGTTACTGTTGAAATTAACAGTCCAGTCCCCCAACCCCACCTTGATATCTACAACTTTGAAACTGTACACTGGGATAAACTTAATTTGACCCAGAGATGTTAGTCTCCACCCTCCAAACCCTGGCCAAGGACATTCTACTTGGTTGGACACAACTAGAACTCATAGCGACTAAAATTCTCAGACAAATAATAAATAGCCCACAGTCAACATCTGCAAGTTCCATGCCCTCAACTCTCTCATATAAGATTGTTCCAAAGATGCCTTGAGGGCTTAATCTCCATTTCATCCTAGTGGTTGTTGTTCTTCATTGTTCTAGTTAAAGGACATTCTGCTTCGGTTGAGGTCAGACTTGTGCTCTCATTTCTCTCCCAGTTGTCACAGTCCATTCCAATTTAACACTTTGGGGAAAAAATCATGGGTTTTAATGGCTCCTCCCCAGCTGACTGCTTTCTTTCTCTTAACTCTCTCTCTCTCTTGCCCCCATCTCCTCAGCACTCCAAAATCACTAAGGGCTAAGATGCCAATGGAACAACTCCTTTGACCTCCCCTATGTGAACAGTCCAAATTCCAATGCTGTAGTAATTTCCCAGTTTGGGAGACTTTATTGATTAAAGGGTTAAACTTGGTTTTTGGCTCCTTTTCTTTCTTTACACTATTGATCTAATCTATTGTCCCTCTCACCTCCAGAGTGGAGGCTTTCTATCATTTGACCACACTGAATCCATCCCACTTCCAAACAACAATGTAAGGTTCAGGTTCAGTATAAGGTTGCTCTGGATAGACACCATATATGGGCCTATGTGTTCCTCTGGCTTTGTCTGTCAGGTAACTAGAATTTTGAACCTTAGAGGTTCTTCCAGATTCCCATATTTAGCTTTGTCTACCAAGTTGTAAAAACTGTGAATACTTAGTCCAGCCCTTAGTCATTCATTTGCAGTCACTTTCTGGTTGTAGGTGACAACCAGAAAAAATCCTCACAGTTATCTTGCCCATAATGAGGTCCAAGATCTCCATTCTCAGGCACTTTGGGTTGTCTGGAAACAAACCTCAACATGTTACTGTACTGAGGTCTCAACCCAATACAACTTGGATAATACTTTCTAGTTTTAGAGTCTCACTGACTCAACTTCATGTGACAGAATGACAAAAGGTAGAAGTTTTCTACTTTCAAGTCTATTTTCTGTCTTCACTCTGATCCTTTGCATTAATTCCACCATTTCTACAGTTTTACCAGTGTAAACTTCTAAACTAAATTCCTCAAATGTTTTCTCAGATGCTAATCTAGCTTATGGGCCTCTCCCTATCAATGTAGAGCAGTCACTACTGTCAAATTGTCTTGTGCTGTTTAATCTAAGAAGCTGGCCCTTGACAATGGGACTGGGCCTCCCACTTCAGACTCCAAGCATGTTTTTCTTGGAATGGTCTCTAAATCTCTGTCCTGGGTCAGGCTGCTCCTTTGATTCTGTGACCCAGAAAAGAAAACGAGCCAGCCCAAGAAACAAAGATTCATAAATCCTAACAGGGACACGATACTGTCAGTGAAGGGCCACTACAATAGGCTCTGCTGGGTGTTAATGCTTGCCATTTTTACCTGGGTCTCCAGACTCATTATACACTGAAGTAAGAGGTCCCCAGTTCTCTTTTTTTCCTCACGTTTACTTTTGCTTCTGCCCAATCTAACAATGTATTTGCCAAAGATATCTGTGTTAATCTTCACTTTCACATGAGGATTGTAGAAAACACAATTGGAACACACAAAATAACGTTCATATATTGGTTTAATAATACATGTCTTAAATATGGCTCTCTCTATATAATACAATATATATTGACCACATGTAATTATGATTTGTTCTTTCACATCATGGACTTAGAACAAAATTGACTTATAAATAAGTGTTCAGGTAACCTAAAGTTTTATCTTGGCTCTACTTCATTTGTTTTCACAGTAAAACTAAAATTAATAAAAGTAATAATAATAATGGAAAATGATAATAATAATAACTTAGTACCAAATTAACTTATGAATATGGTCCTAAATCTGAACCATTACCAATTGAGGTCCAATTTAAATAATTACCATGAGGATACAAATTTAAAAAAATGATTTATTTTTCTCTCCTACATTAATTCTGACCACAGTTTCTTCTCCCTTCACTCCTCCCAGGTCCCTCCACCACTGCATCCCCTTTTCCCAGATCCATTCTTCCTCTGTTTCCATTCAGAAAAGAACAGTCTTCCAAGGGATATAAAAAAACCCAAACTATAGCAAGTTACAATAAGACGAGGTACCATCTTTCATATCAAGGCTGAATGAGTCAAATCCATAGGAGAAAAGGGGTCCTAAAAGCAGGCAAGAGAGTCAGAGGCACCTCCCACTCTCATTGTTAGGAGTCCTGGGAAAAGGCATACATAATTACAGTATTCTGGTCAAAATATTATCTCCTTGATGCTCATTTGAATTCTGGTTCTGACAAATATCTTTCTCAAAGATCTAGTCCAGAGCTTCTGTCCTATTTTCTGAGGTACATAAGTATCATCTTCATACCTTCATTTATGCTGACATAAGATGATGTTAAATGTTAATACTCTTCCACAAAAAAAGGGAGCTTAATAGTCTATCTTAGTCAGTTTTATATGGACAAAAGGCTAAAATAAGAAGAGGTGACAGCTATCTACCTGACTACAAAATGTCCTTTTCCATACAAAGTAAAGAGTTTTCAGTCTAATTATTTCAAGAACACCCACACTGCTACCAGTAACTCCTTACCAACTTCTTGTAAGCAAGTTCAAGAAACTCACTGGTTTCCCAGGATAAACTTGGATAAAATTAAACTTTGATTTGTTATTGGGACCTTACCATCCCCTAAGGAGAATGTTATCACAGAAGATTGTATCTCATTTGTTAATGCTATTATGTCTTACAATATTAAGAAAACAATTCATATATATATATTCAATTCAGCATATATATATATGTCATCAAAGTTTCTAAGATCTAAGATCAACAATTACAAAAACTAGACTAGAACATATGTCGAGTCAATCAAAGTTCATTTAGACATATTCAGTTATTAAAATATTAAACAGTAGTTATAAGTACCAGATTGCTGTAATTGACTTTCTGGGTGTTTAGTATCCATACTTGAGGGCTATTTTAATGTGGCCAGAAAAATTACAATGGAGAATATTTTCATCTGTAGGTTCAATGAGGTCCCAGGGGACTCTAGGCCATTTCTAGAAATGTTCACTCTCTTACTCAGGGAGGCCATGAAGAACCCATTCGGTTAAATTTAACCAGTATCCACTCTACAAAATGGAGGCATAACACACGAGAAAGACTTCCTCAGTGCTTCTAGAGGAAGCCATAGCCAGGCTCAGCAAAGGCTTTGGTGTATTCTCACATAGATGAACAACTGATGAAGAAAGGTTCAAGGACTCAGATCTTCCTCACAATCCCAAGTGATTCCTTAGGACCTGATCCTCAATTGCTCTTAACAGTACAGAAACAAAAAATAATTTTGCCTGTCTACATGGTGTAATACAACTTGCAGGAAAGTATAACCAAGATTAAATTTTTAAGTAGGTTTCATATATATGTATATGTATATATATATATACACACACACATATATATGTGTATATATATATAT
>NW_022196900.1:34226430-34250859 GCF_008632895.1 Mastomys coucha | reverse complement strand
ATATATATATATATACAAGTCCTATTTCCTTGACTATGACCTCAGTAGGAATTGTAGTAGTCCCAACGACCTCCCCCTTTGTATGTAAGAACAGATACTATCTTTCTCACACAACACACTTCAAGAATATATATCATCAGATTGCTGTCTTATGTTCTCGATCTTTGCCATCTGTTATGTTTTATTGTTGTACCTCCTCTGAAGTACTGTCCCCTTTGTCAGGTAGAAGGAGTTAGAAGAGATTTGTGCCCAGAAACCTCTAACAGAATATCTGGTCATGTCAAAAAGGAGACTAGTGGGCGATCCAATTCACTCCCTCTTCTGTACATTTATTTTTCAGGTCTCAGAACCAAATTATCTTCCCTTGAAGCCTTACCCGCATCAGTTAACACCTTTGTCACATTAGCTATCAGAAAACCTTAAAGAAATTTCAGATCAGCTTAACATCTATCAGGACAAACTGAATTTTTTGGTTGCTATGGTACTTGAAAAAATGAAAGAGAACTAGATCTGACTAAAGAAAAAAAAATACAACTGGGTGTTGGTGTTACAAGTCTTTAATACCAGCACTCAGAGTGCAGACACAGTCAGATCTCTGAGTTCAAGGCCAGCCTGGTCAACAGTGAGGCTCTAGGGCTGTTATACAGAGAAACCCTTAGATTACTCAGGAAACCAGTAGCTATGAAGTTGCTAATTTCATTATTTGATCCTACATTCTCAGTTGCTCCACCAAGTTCCTCCAACAAAGATTACAAATTTTCATCACCCAGAGGGTCAAAGAGTTTGTCAGGCCCAAAGGATATTAACACTAACCAACCTAAGGACCACCTCTATGGATCACCTCAACCCCTCCACCTTTGAACAATTGATCTTTCCCCCCACTCAGCTGGAAGCATCTCCCAAACAAAAACCCCCATTTCCAAATGAAGATCATCTTATAAAGTTTCCTGTCTTGAACCTTCTTCAGTCCAACTTTTTATCCCTTTACAGTTGGGATATGTTGGAATAAAGATAGTTTTGCCCAGAAGTATTCAGCTCTGCTCCTACTGTAACTCTGCACCCCTATATATTCTCAGAAAACCTGCAGACAGCCCAGACTCAACACCTGAAACTTGCCTACCCTCAATTCCCTCACATAAACCTTCTCAAAGCCACCCTGAGGGCTCTAGCTCTATTCCTGCAGAAAGATTATTGACCTTCATTGTTTCAGTGAAAACAATCTGCTTCTGTTGAGGTTGGAGTTGTTTTCATGAAACTGCTTCCATTTTGCAACAGGAATTTGGGATAACCTAAATTTGTGTTCCCAGGCCACGGTCACTCAAAACAGCTCCAGAATAAACTATTTCTTATTCTTGTTAAGATGAGACCTTTTGGGTTTTGCATCAACAATACACAGGTAAATGAAAGTTTCAGAAAAAAGCTATACCTGCAATCTGAAACAAGGCTGATTAGGTGGTTAGAACTGTAGTGTCTGAGACAGTATGTCCAAACCTAATTAACATTTACCTAGGGCCATCTTTCCACTACTCAATGGCTATTCCTTTCCCATTTTATTGTTGGATCTAACATCTGGCAACTAACAGGTAAAAAGCTTTATAAATGCATTAGCTTAACAAAACACAATTTTCCACCAGTCAAAGGACTAAGCATCTAAAGACTGTAGCAGTGGACTCCCTGTTTTGCTACAACCCAGCCTTTCTGATGCTCCCACTAATGTACTGAAAAGTTTTTGATTTATTCTGTTCTGTTACTATAAATACTCAATCTAATTTCTTTGTTGTTGAAACACAGGATTTGAGCAAAGTTCATGGGTCATGGTCATTCATATTTTGTTTAGCCCTTTTGTGATGAGAGTTGTGTTTCCATGTCAAAAACATCTTGAGTTCAGGAAAACCCCTCTTATGGTCACCTGCCCACATTATATTAAAAAGAAAAAAACCAGAGACAATTTCCCATGGTTTACCACTTCACTCTACCTCCTTTTGTTCCAGTGCAGAGGTTCCTCTCACTTGTGTGTTTTTTTTTTCCAAGATAGAGTTTCTTTGTGTAGCCCTGGCTGTCCTCAAACTTACTCTGTAAACCACGCTGTCCTCGAACTCAAGAAATCCGCCTGCCTCTGCTCTTGCTTGTGTTCTTGCTGAGGCCACTTAAGTTTAGCTGGAATTTGATCTCCTTGATGAAGAATCTTATAGAAAACTAACTCTATTCTAGGAATTTGGGATCAAGAGGTCCCTGATAACTTATCTTAGTTCAGTTAATCTGCTTGATTGCTCAAAACCTCCCATTGTGGCTGCCAACTGAGATACCAGGATGTAGATTTTGCCTTTAAAAGCCCCTTGTTCTAAATGGTCAGGATTCATCAGGATCCCAAAGTACTGAATGTAGTCCAAGATGGCTGGGGAATAAAGCCTTTCAACTGTCTACAAATTGTGTCTGAGTGGTAAGTTTTTGGTGGATGCCCCATAGTTTCTGACTTCTAATAAACATATATGCTCTGCTTAATCTTTATTGTTTAATGTAAATTCATGCTCATAAAATTAAATAAAAGCATTGATTGAATACCAGGTGCCCTTCAAGAATTTCTTCTTATATAACATGTCTTAGTCAGTTTTTACAACTACTTATTTGCTAATTAGAAAACTATGGCTCTTAATCTGAAAAGATTTGCCTCATGTTACCTAGCTAAACCATAGTGGAATTCCAGAGAGAGGGTCTTTAACATCCCACTGATCAGTATGCATAACCATAACAAGAAATATTCTCTTTGGTGAATATTTCTTATTTTCTTAGGAACTGAAAATTGAGTGGCCAAATCAGTAGTTTCCAATCTACTATGTCAGATCTATAAAGTATTCTCAAGCGGTAAGGAGAGTCTTTCAACTCTTTCAATATTATGGGACAATTCTTCAAGAGAACAGGCCATGCACTTAAACATAGGCAACCTTCTTCAAAAGAGCAAGTTTCTTTACTTCTGACCAAAATTATATCAGCTTGTTTTTTGAAACCCTTACTTTTACATAATAAAACATGCAGAAATATAATTCATCTTATCACTGAGAATCTATATAACTTTGTGCAAAAATATTCTCTGCATCTCAAACTCCACAAATCTAAGGTGAAAACTGACCTAGATCAATAGGTCTTAAAGTTATTATAAAGATCATAAATGTGCTTCTCATAGCTGTAGTGTAAAAAACTGCCAAAGGTTTGCTGCAGTTGCCCTTGATTTTATTATGTATGCATAATTTAGTTGGTAGGCACTATTTTTCACTGGGCTGCATGGAAGTGAATAATAAACAGATTTCATTGTGATTAAATCACTTTGGGAGAAATAAGCAGATTAATTTAGAATTGTGTTTAGGAGAAAAATAAGAGCAATCAGAGGCCTGCTCATACTACTGTTTCATAAAGATAACCACTACTCATTTTTCTAGACTGAAATGTAAATAACTTTCCACATTCTCTTTGCTTAGTATTCTTTGAAGTCCCAGACTTCCCTTCCTGAATTTGAACCCATTGCTCTAAAGTCTCTTACTCAAGGAATTGACGAATCATTGCCTTTCATGTACTGTGAAGTAGGTGCTTGTACTGGATGAAGGTTCAAAGAGAATGGATGTCATTTGGGATGGGCTATGTGTGCCAAGGATAGGGAGAGGAAATATTTAAGGAATGCCTTCAAGGTACTTACCATCTGTGCCCTAAATAAATTATTTATTCTAAATGAGCTGGTTTCTTCATTACTTTAAGAAATACGCCTCACAGTTTCTTATCAGTTCCTATTTTCTTTCCTTTCAGGTTCTGTGTATCACACTTGCTTATACACTGTGACTGATAGTTACTTTTTTAGGGCAACTATTCTTTCCCAGAAGGATGATCACAAGGTAGAGAGACTTAGGGAAAATAACCTCATAATAATCACCTTTCAAAGGATTATAGGAAACCATGTTTTCAAAGAGGGCTAAGCTCAATCTGTCAATAGTAGTTAAAACAATGGCTAAGCAGTTTCATAATTCTCTAATTCATGCATGTAAACAAAGACGTACATAGCCAGGATTTTCTTCTCTCTCTTTTTTTTTATTGAATATTTTCTTTTTTTTTTTTTGATATTTTCTTTATTTACATGTAAATTTCTCCATTCCCAGTTTCCCCTCCAAAAAACAAAGAAACAAACAAAAACAACAAAAACAAACCCCTGTTGCCTCCCACTTCCCCATGCCTGCCACCCCGCCCTCTCCCACTTTCTGGCCCTGGCATTCCCCTACACTGGGTCACAAAACCTTCACAGGACCGAAGTCCTCTCCTCCTATTGATGATCGAATTTGCAATCCTCTACTATACACATGCTGCCTGAACAATCAGACCCCTCCATGTGCAGTCCTTGGTTGGTGGTTGAGACCCTGGGAGCTCTGAGGGTACTAGTTAGTTCATATTGTTGTTCGTCCTAAGGGGCTGCAAACCCCTCAGCTCCATTGGTCCTTTCTCTAACTCCTTCACTGGGGACCCTGTACTCAGTTCGATGGATGGCTGTGAGCCTCTACATCTGTGAATATTTTCTTTATTTACATTTCAAATGTTATCCCCTTTTCTGGTCCCCCCAAGCCCTCCTAACCCATACCCCTCACCCTGCTTCTATGAGGGTATTCCCTTACCCACCCACCTACCCACTCCTGCTCCTTACGCTGGCATTCCCCTACATTGAGGCACTGAGCCTTCACAGGACTAAGAGGGCCTCTCCTCTCATTGATGCCCAACAAAGCCATCCTCTGTTACATATGTGGCTAGAGTCATGGGTCTCTTCATATTTACCCCTTGGTTGGTGGTTTAGTTCTTGGGAGCTCTGGGGGTGTCTAGTTAGTTGATATTGTTGTTCTTCCTATGGGGTGGCAAACACCTTCAGTTCCTTCAGTCCTTTCCCTAGCTCCTCCACTGGGGACCTTGTTCTGAGTCCAATGGTTGGCTGAGAGCATCTGCCTCTGTAGTTGTCAGGCTCTGGCAGAGCCTCTCAGGAGATAGCTATATCAGGCTCCTGTCAGCATGCACTTCTTGGCATCCACAATAGTGTCTGGATTTGGTAACTGTATATGGGATGGATCTCCAGGTGGGGCAGTCTCTGGATGGTCTTTCTGTCAGTCTCTGTGCCACACTTTGTCTCTGTATTTGCTCCTGTGAATATTTTGTTCCCCCTTCTAAGAGGGACTGAAGCACCCACACTTTGGTCTTCCTTCTTCTGGAGTTTCATGTGGTCTGTGACTTGTATTTTGGGTTTTCTGAGCTTCTGGGCTAATATCCACTTATCAGTGAGTGCATACTATGTGTGTTCTTTTGTGATTGGGTTACCTCACTCAGGATGATATTCTCCAGATCCATCCATTTCCCTAAGAATTTCATAAATTCATTGTTTTTAATAGCTGAGTAGTACTCTATTGTATAAATGTACCACATTTTCTGTATCCATTCCTCCATTGAAGGACATATCAATTCTTTCCAGCTTCTGGCTATTATAAATAAGGCTGCTATGAACATAGTGGAACATGTGTCCTCATAGGAAGGATTTTCATTGCAATTTTGTAAGAAATAATAAAGGGTTACAAGTAACACCAAAGACAATTATTAGGAAAATATGTAAATAAGCTGTAGTTGCTAATATTCTGGCTGATTCAAAAAGAGTGTTGATATGAGATAAAATCTTACAGAATTAGAAACAGCTATATCAGGCTCCTGTCAGTAGGCACTTCTTGGCATTCACAACAGTGTCTGGGTTTGGTCTAAAATATATCAATACTATAGCCACCATTACAGAGAGCTTATAGTGCTAACATTAGTTTGCACTTGACTCCTTTTGTTATCACTTTCCTTTGCCAATTTAGTTTGCATGTTGTGATCAAACACAGATAATATCCAAAATTATGCACAGAACATATAGAGAATTACATGGTGTTTGGTAAGATCCTCAGCGTATCCAGGAGGTACAAATCTGACATTATAAAATAATTGTCCTTATTTAGAATGAAATGAAATGAGTGTTTTTCTTGAAGCATATGTGAAAAATGTTTCAAGGTGCAACTATATTGTTAGTATGTCAACAGTATATTGTTTGTCTTACTTATACAGAAATGTTTTCAACCTATAGGCAACAGTGATATAATGATGAAGATACTAAGAGAATGATGCATTGAGAAAACTTTGGAAAATTTAGAATAATCTATCATATAAATAACATGATTTGTTTTGAAAATAAAAAGTACAAAACAGTAGAATATTGGAAAATCTAATATAGGCATCTAATCCTATTCTTTAAAGTTGAGAAGTAACACACTAAAGCAATATCAATGGAATTATTAATCAGTAAATAGTTTGGGTGAGGGACAAAAATTCAAGGGTGTTGGTTAAAGGAATTTAGAACTTCACCCTGTTGTGTAGCATTTTATCTGAGATAGTTCAACTTTAATGTTTTTCCATGTATGGGCACATCCCAGGAAAAATTAAAAAGTAAGATGTAAGAAGAAGAAAACTGAGGTCTACCTAGAGGATGAAAGTGAATTTCAGGTGATTTTTACTCTGCATGAAGAATTTTCCTCCTAATAGAAAATGTAAAGCTCAGCTCAGCTCTCAGGGTCACAGTCTTCTCCTTGGCTCCTCCAGTGGTAGCTTTCAGTGAATCCATTTGTTATTGATCCCTTTCTGCTTCCTGTCTCACTTTTCATTCTCCTCCACCTAAGGGCATTAGTTATGCATTTGCCAGGAAGCTTTCAGCCATTTGCCTCTCCATTTTCTTCTTTTGTTTCCTTCCTTTGCTTGTTCTTTCCAATAGAGTTAAGAGCTGGCCAATAATGTCAGCAACTTCTATTTTTATGAGAGGTCTAGATCTGTAAAAGTATATTGCATCATGTGATTTGCTTGGAAGTTAGATATAAGCCAAGATACTTTTCCTATTTCATTTAAGTTCATTTGCTATCTGGAATTTATGACACTTTGGTTTTAAAAATAAATAATTGTGTTTTATAACTAAAAACTGTCACTTCTTAAGAAAGGCAGAGAGAAACAGCTGCAAACTTATGTGAATTCACGGCTGGTGAAGTCTTGATGAAAACTTCATTTCTTTAATTCTCTCTTTTTAAAAAAGTTTTTATTTGTTATTATACAAAAGTACACTGTAGCTGTCTTCAGACACACCAAAAGAGAGCGTCAGATCTCATTACAGATGGTTGTGAGCCACCATGTGGTTGTTGGGATTTGAACTCAGGACCTTCAGAAAAGCAGTCAGTGCTCTTAACCACTGAGCCATCTCTCCAGTCCCTCTTTAATTATCTTACAGAATAAAAGCCACAAAATGCACAGAAGCTAAATTCCCTCCACTGGTTTGCAGGATGAAGTGAGGGAATATGGGAAAACAGAGGATTATAGATTAGTGTTACCTGAAAGTACTAGGAGAGAATCAGCAACAAATGAGATCAGGGTTAAGCAGTTGTCCTCATTGGTATTTTTTTTATTTTTATTTTTGTTTTTAAATTTATTTTCTATTAGATATTTTCTTTATTTATATTACAAATGATATCCCCTTTCCTGATTTCCCCTCCAAAAAGAACCCCTATTCCCTCCCCGCTTCTCCTGCTCACCAACTCACCCTTTCCCTCTTCCTGGCCCTGGCATTCCCCTACACTGGTGCATAGAACTTTCACAGGACCAAGGGCCTCTCCTCCCATTGAGGACCGACTAGGGCATCCTCTGATACATATGCGGCTGGGGCCATGAGTCCCACCATGTGTACTCTTTGGTAGGTGGTTTAGTCCCTGGAAGCTCTGAGGGTAACACTGATACTAGGTAAAGTTACCTGCAAAGAGGACCCTCAAGTGATAAAATGCTTCCATCAGATTAATCTGTAGGCAAATCTACATGGCATTTCTTTGTTAATGAGTGATGTAGGAGGGCCCACATGTTGTAGAAACTGCCCTTTTTGGGTAAAGGATCTTCAGAGGTAAAAGTCATAAACCTAGACAGCAAGCCAGTAAGCAGGGCTCCTCCATGGCTTCTGCATCAGTTCCTGCCTCCAGGTTACTGCCTTGAGTTCCTGCCATGAATTCCCTTCATGATGGACTACAAGTATAAGTTAAAATAAACTCCGTCCATACCACATGGCTTTTAATAATAGTGTTTGTGCCATCACAGATATCTAACTAAGACAATAATGTTTCTCTTTTTAGGAAAGTTGCTCCTTAGTTTATTGGAATCTACTGTAGGGTAATCTTTATAGTTCACACTATCTTCCACAAGCCAGTTTTCTTTTTTAAAATAATGATTGACTGAGTCAGAAATATAAATACGTTTGCATGATCTCTGATTCCTTAACTTCCCTGTGAAATAAAAGAAAGAATTTTGCCCAATGTCATGATATTAAGATATTACTTTACTTCCTTCTTTTAAGGGCACACAAAAAAGCCCTGGTGAGAGGTTCCAATATAAAAGATATTTTAGAATCAACAAAATCAAACCTGCTCCACCTGGGAATCCTTCCCATATTCAGTCATCAAATCCAGACACTATTGTGGATGCTGGCAAGTACTGGCTGACAGGAGCCTGATATAGCTGTCTCCTGAGAGTCTCTGACAGTAAGCGACTGTTGCAGAAGTAGAGGCTCACAGCCATCCTTTGGACTGTGTACAGAGTCCCCAATGAAGGAGCTAGAGAAAGGATCCAAGGAGCTGAAGGGTTTGCAGCTCCTTAGGACAAACAACAACATGGACTAACTAGTACCCTGAGAGCTCCCAGGGACTAAACCACCAACCAAAGAATACGCATGGTGGGACTAATGGCTCCAGCAGCATATGTAGCAGAGTATAGCCAAGTCAGTTATCAATGGGAGGAGAGGCCCACCTGTGAAGGTTCTATGCCCCAGTGTAGGGGAATACCATGGCCAGGAAGCAGGAGAGGGTGGGTTGGTGAGCAGGGGGAGGGGGGAGGGAACAGGGTTTTGTTTTTGTTTTTTATTTTATTTTAATTTATTTTATTTCTTTTTCTTCTTTTTTTTTTTTTTGGAGGGGAAACTTGGAAAGGAGATATCATTTGATATGTAAATAAAGAAAATATCTAAGAAAAAAAGAAAAATAAAGAAAATATCATTTAACCTTTTCTTAGAGCACATTCATTTTGACTGAGAGCAGATTAAATAAAAAAGGGGATGGATAGAAAGGAACTGAATAAAGAAAATACAGATAGAATACTAAAACTTTCTACATTGTAATTTTCTCATCTGCACAGACAAAAGGAAGGGATGCAGGATGGGGAGTAGGAGACTGAGTGTAGATTCTTTTGTTAAATTATAAAATGAATATAATACTTGTAAAAGAATTATCTATGACTATTAAAACTATATTATAATAATAGCAAGCAGTCAAAATGAAAATATGGGGGCTGAAGAGATGATTTTATGTACAGAGAGCGCACTTGCTGCTCTAACAGTAGACCCAGGTATGATTCCCTGCACTCACATGGTATTTCACAATCTCTTATAACTCTACTTCTATGGAATCTAAAACCTTTAGGTTTCACTGGACATCACATATATAAGTAGTACACATATATACAGACAGGGACACATACATACACATAAATAAAATAAATTAAAATTTAAAAATAAAGAAACTTTTGAAATTTCCTCACGTTTATGATTTATCAATGCATAACATTTGATGTCATGCGAAATAAATTTAATAAAATTTACTGATGTGTTCTAAGGCCAGATATCCCCAAGGGTCTACTTAAACTCTTTAAAACATGGACTATAAAACCAATTATATAGGATTGACAATATGAAATATTATTTAAAAGGACAGAGGTACTATTTGAGAAAAATATGGGATAGAGTGGTAAACAAGAGACAAATGGCATGGACAAGTACTCACCTAGACGTCCAGTGTTAGCTGGTACATTTGCTAGCTGTAGCCCTTGAGACCGTCAAGGTTACTTTGTAGATGAGTCTATAGGAGCCATGTTTTTCTCATTTTTTTCTGTCTGTACTAATTAGGACTTCCTTGTTTTGTTTCCTAGACCATGTCTTAAAATACGAGTATCCCTTAGCTTCCATCTACATCTTCCGTCTCTTCTTTAGCTCCACAATAGCATCACAGAGTTTGAAGAAATAGAATGTTTTATTGGTTCTAAACAATTATATTGGAGGCCTCAACTGCTTATTTAGCTTCTGACTCAAACTTTCAAACCTTTACAGAGTCTCTCCGCTAACAGGTGTTCCAGTATCTATGTTGTGTGCATTAATGGTTAAGCTTGAAGTTCTGTCTGCTGAAGTATTCTGATCACTGCCTAAAATGTGGCGATGTCAATTCTTTGAGCCACACCTGGATCTCATAGTAATCTGCAGATTTAAAGAGTTGATGTTGTCACTCTGTGCTTTGTGTCTCCAGTGACTAAGACTTCTTAGGAGAACAGGTTATCTGTATGTATCCCATGAGGCATCCAAGACATTGTAAGTGTTTAGATAGTTCTTTTTAACTTAAGTTATGATCCTGTGCATGTTTAAGTAAGTGTAGGTATCTGCGGAGGCAATAAAAGAGCCTAGGATGTCCACAAGCTGGACATATGTGCAGGAGTAAGCTGTCACAGGCGGGTGCTGCAAATTAAACCCAGGCTCTCTGTAAGGGTAGCAAGCACTTGAAACACTGAGCGATCTCTCCAGTTTCTGAAATTGTGATATTTAACCCTTGTTGACCTTTAAAAATGAATTAAGCAGGCAAATTCATAAGCAGGGACTTCTGCTTACAGTAGATCTTGTTCTGTTCTGGGCTGTCCTAAATCTTTAGTTCCTTTCCTGGTCTCGGGGACGGTGACGAGCATCTGGGAAACAATTACCCTGAGGAGAGCAGCAGGAAGCAGTCCTTCAATAGCAGGAGCAGGTGGTGGGACACAATACCATCTGGCTTCCCGCCACCATCCCAACAGGTTATTCCATTCTGTGTCCTCCTGAAGGTGCTTGTACAAAATGCGAATTGTTTGATACAGGCAAGGTCTTTCCCCATTATTAATAAGGCAGCAATAGGTTCACTATACGGCTTGATATATAAAAGGCTCAGGGCTGTGTTAGCTTACATTAAGCGGAGGCACCAGTACCTAGAATATAAACCAATCGTCTACAACCTAGGTGTGGTGGGTTAATTCTTCTTTGGTTGTGCTGGTGGCTGGAGTATGCATTAACTCCAGTGAATGATATCATGATTCTTTGCTTAGATTTGAAGTAGAAGGTGGGGTACAAGGTTTGGAGTAGAAGGGAGATAAAGTACACTTTACATTTAAAACTATAATAATAGAACTTTGAGTTATGAAATTCAGCAATTTGTTTAAAAATATATTCCAGGAGGAACATCCCCTCATTAGCTGAGAAAAATGATGGAATTAATATGGTGAAATAATATTCCATAATGTTTTACCATCAATGAGCCTGAGAAGTAGTATAGCTGACCTACTACTAAATACTCAATATGGATAATCACACTTCGCCTCTCTGGCTTACCTAGTTCTTTTAATTGGTTAGCTTCTGTAAATAAATAACTCATCAAAGACTGTTAACAGTAGCCTTTAACAGAAGTTACAAATATTTGTATGTTATGCAAGCACTAAGCATGCCTCTCATTTCTCACCTGGACCTAGCCAGGTCATAGTAATTGTAAAAGCAATAGCATAGATTAACAGCGAGAACAAAATGTAACTCAGAGTCCATACATGTTGTGTGTCAAGCATTTATATGCCTATTCTAATTCTCTTAAGAGTCCAAAAGTAAATTATTCTATTATTGTTTCCATTGGAACAGAGTACCAAGCAGAATAACTTGCTAGGTCAAACAGCTTACTAACCAGAAGAGGCAGGGTTTCTAAATCACATCTTTCTGAGTCCACAAGTTATACAGTTTGAAGAAGTTTGGTTGGTACTCAGTAGTTGAATACTTGCCAAGCATGTAAAAGGCTCATAGTCTGATCCACAGAAATGGGAACATCAAATCAAATCAAACCTCTGCAGGTAGGGTGCCACAGAGCCCCGTGCCTATAATTTTAAAGCTTACAAGGCAAAAAGCAAAGGATGTACATGAGTTTGAGGTCAGCCTAAGGTAAATATGAGAACCTGGCTCAAATTAAAATAAGAATATTTTCAGCAATAACATTGGAACTGATGCAGCTATACAAAGTCACAGCAGCTTATGAAAAGCAACATGGTTGTGGTAATATATTTTTCTGTCAGTCTTGTTTTCAAGACAAATGACTCTATCCCCAGTCTGTCCCCTGTGGGTTGAGTACTAGTTCCTACAATAGTTTGTGGGTTCATTATTATTTCCTGCAATATTTTCTATCCATTAGTTAAGCCACTCCTACAATTCAGTAGCAGGTAACTATGAACCAACACTTGTAAAATACAATTGATTTAAGAAGTAGAGAGATCCTGGTAATATTATACCTATTAACACTTTAGTTATTACTTGTACAAGTGGAAAACCAGAGAGAATCAGAAATAAGCTATATCGATAATACTAATGATTAGTATTTTTTTTTGTTGTTGTTGTTACATGAGATAAAGACATCTAGTGTGAGAATAGAGAGGAAAAAGTGGGGAGAGATGTAGATGTTTTGGTAAATGGTAGATTTAAAAGGGTGAATGAATAAATGTACTCAGGTATTGTAATAAGGTCAGTCTCTGGGCTTTGGCTGTAACAGTAAGAGGAATACATATGGAAAAAAAGAAAGGAAAAAAACAGATAAAAGAAAAGAGACAGAGGAAGAGTGAGTGCAAAACATTCACAGGCATGGGCAATATGGTATAATGTCAGCCCATCCATCCCTCTCCAACTGACACAGATCATCCAACCCATGCTCTAGTTCACTGCCTTCTGCTGCTATTTGTCATCCATAAGTATGTGCCCAGTTCGTGACAGTTAAGTTTACTCTTCAGGCAATGCTGCTGGGTGTGAAGGGAAGCACTTTGTGGTTTCTAGTGACCCCCACAAACTCATGTATTGCTAATAGGAAACATCCAAGCTTCTCTTGCCTGCTTCCAAATAGAGATTCACCATCTTCCCAAAAGAGTCTCTTCTATTTCTGCTCTTTTGTTCAGAATTCCTTCAACTTTAATTGTGAGGGCAAAATCAAGCAGCCACTGAGGAAAATAGTCCCTGGAAGCAGTCACAATGTTTGGTATTGTGGACATGATGAGTTATTTGTTAGCACGGGTGGTCACAAGTTGCCAGGCGTTCTCATTCCTCTACTGTCTCCTTCTTGCCAGTCTCTTGCCCTTCAAAGAGCAGATACCTGGCCTCCATATCAGCCCAGGTAATGTTGCCATTATCCAGATCACAGATCAAACTGGCAGCTCAGAGACCTCTGCCCTTATCTTTCTCAAGGAGTCTAGGTCTCTCAGAGTTCCAGTGTGTGGGGTCTTGTTCACTGTATCAAAGTCAATGGTGATGCCAAAAGCCACGACAATCTCATCAGTTCTTGCATAATGCCTTCCAATAGACCCAGAGGAGTCATCTACTTTATGAAACATGTCATTTCTGGTCAGAGCTTCCAATAATTCTTTGACAAATGGCATAAACTTTTGTGAAAGTCTCTTCCAAATAATGTGAAATAAACCACTTTTAAAAGTACATTTCTGTGGAATTGACTGTATCGAATAAGCCTCACCTATGTCAGGCTATATACATTTTCATTACAACATAAGGAAACCCAACTTCTACCAAGACCATCTCCTACCTCTGTCAGTAGGTTCTTATTATGGTGGTGGTGTTTCTTTATAATTGGATTCTATGCAACTACTCTGAGAAGGTTTAGAGATTCTACAATCAAAGAGCATGGGGCCATTCCCACTATTCTTCATGTGAGCCCAGCTTTCTGAAAGGCTTTTTCATTTTCCTACTCCTTCCAGTCACACACCCACTAGCTGCTTTATTTCTCAGGCCAATATTCCATTAGATTAAGGTACCATAAGGTTTCCAGAAAGGATCCCACAGTGCCCAGCATTCTGGGCCTTCCCTTAACCCCATAGGTTAATGATCAAGATTGGCTCTTACCCTTTGCTTCTCTGGGTCCACATAGCGAATTCCAAAGTAGTCCTTCTCCAGCAAGCTATAGTAGTTGCAGATATATTCAATGAGAAACTGTCCTTTCGTTTCCCTCTGTAAAGGAAGCACATTTAAGTTACAGCTAGAGCTCACATGCACATTCCCACTCTATTCCCAGTTGGCATTACTTACCCAGCTCCATCTGTGTTTAGAACAATGGGTTTGGTCACTTCAAACATTCGAATAAGTGTTTCCAATATCATTAATTACAACTTCAGCAAGCAACACGTTTTACAAAGTGTGCAGCTTAGTAATTTTTAGGTTTTTGTGACCACTGAACTTACAAAAAGCAACTTAATGTAGGAAAGACTTATTTTTTGTCATGGTCATATGAGATATAGTGCATTCTGGCAAGGAAGTCTTGGCAATGGAAATGTGAGACTGCTTGTACACAAGCAAGCAGATGAGCAAATGGAACGGTAAAGTAAAACATCGCCAGGAAAAAAACACACACAAAAAAATCCCACACCACCACCACCACCAACAACAACAAAATCAAAACCAGCCACAGAAAACAAAGAGATACTAAAACTACCTCAAATTCCAAATACAGAAATCCAGTTTTGCCAGTGAAGTCCAAAATCCTACAGGTTTCAAAATTCCCCAAATAGCACAACTATCTGGATATCAAATATTCAAACACATTAGCTGACAGGGGACATCTGACATGCAAACCACAGTGTAAGCCAAAAAAATTGCATGTGTGTGCTTGCACATGTGCAAAAATATACACACACACTTGTTATCACAAGAATACCAAAAAGTGGAATAAGTAGGCTAGACAGCAATGTCCTTCATTGGTACAATGTGCTCTTGTGTGTTCTGTTTCATTCTATCATAGGTCATTTAATTTTCTTCAGGGTATTTACAACTGAGAAAACATTTCACACTTCAATACTATATGGGGAGTCACAATTTGCAAATTTATAGTACCTTTGACTCTTTGCTCTAAATGGTTTCAATTATTTACTTATTCAGGTTTCTGAGACAATTAAGTGACAAAACAATTCATTGCCTTGTTTAAGATCATTCATTGCCTTGTTTAAGATCATTCAAACTTATTGGTACAGTGACAGACAGGTAGATCAATGGAATAGAATTGAAGACCTAGAAATGAACCTACACACCTATAGTCACTTGATCTTTGACAAAGGAGCTAAAACTATCCCGTGGAAAAAAGACAGTATTTTCAACAAATGGTGCTGGTTCAACTGTTGGTTAGGATGTAGAAGAATGCAAATTGATCCACCCTTATCTCCCTGTAGAAAGCTCAAGTCCAAGTGGATTAAGGACCATCAAATAAAACCAGTTACACTGAATCTAATAGAAGAGAAAGTGGGGAAGAAGTTGGAGCACATGGGCATAGGGGAAAATTTCCTGAAGAGAACACCAATGGCTATGTTCTAAGATCAAGAATAGACAAATGGGACCTCATAAAATTGCAAAGCTTCTGTAAGGCAAAGGATACTGTCAATAGGACAAATAGGCAACCAACAAATTGAGAAAAGTTCTTTACCAATCTTATATTAGAAAGAGGGCTAATATCCAATATATACAAAGAGCTAAAGAAGTCAGACTCCAGAGAACACTATTAAAAATGGGGAACAGAGCTAAACAGAGAATTCTCAACTGAGGAAACTTGAAGCGCTCAGAAACACCTAAAGGAATGTTGAACATCCTTAGTCATCAGGGAAATGCAAATCAAAACGACCCTGAGATTCCCTCTCACACCAGTCAGAATGGCTAAGATGAAAACTCAGGTGACAGCAGATTCTGGTGAGGATGTAGAGAAAAAGGAACACTCCTCCATTGCTGGTGGGACTGCAAGCTGGTAAAGCTATTCTGGAAATCAGTCTGGTGGTTCCTCAGAAAATTGGGCATAGTACTATCTGAGGACCCAGCTATACCACTCCTGGGCATATACCCAGAAGATGCTCCAACATGTAGTAAGGATACATGCTCCACTATATTCATAGCAGCCTTATTTATAATAGCCAGAATCTGGATGCAACCCAGATGTACCTCAACAGAGGAATGGATACAGAAAATGTGGTACATCTACACAATGGAGTACTACTTAGCCATTAAAAACAATGACTTCATGAAATTCACAGGCAAATGGCTGGAACTTGATACTATTATCCAGAGTGAGGTGACTGACTCAGTCACAAAGGGACAAACACAGTATGTACTCACTGATAAGTGGATATTAGCCCAAAAGTTTGAAATATCCAAGATTCGAAACACAGATCATATGAAGCCTAAGAAAGAAGACCAAAATGTGGATGCTTCAGTGCTTTTTAGAAGCATGAACAAAATATTCAAAGGAGGAAATACGGAGACAAAATGTGGAGCAGAGACTGAAGGAACTGGTCATCTAGAGATTGCCCCACCTGGGGATCCATCCCATATACATCCACCAAACCCGACATTATTGTGGATGCCGGGAAGTGCTTGCAAATAGAAGCCCGATATGGCTGTCTCCTAAGAGGCTTTCCCAGTGCCTGATAAATATAGAGGAGGAAGCTTGCAGCCAAACATTGGATTGAGTTTGGGGGCCAGCCAGACCCCCTGGAGTTTCCAGGGACTGGACCACCAACCAAAGAATACACATGGAGTGATCCATAGTGCTGGCCATATATGTGGCAGAGAATGGCCTTTTTGGACATCAGTGGGAGGAGAAGCTCTAGGGCCTGAGGGTGTTCAATGCCCCAGTGTAGGGGAATGCCAGGATGGTGTATGGGAGTGGTTGGGTGAGTGAGCACTCTCATAGAGGCAGGGGGTAGGGATGGGATAGGGGTTTCCAAAGGGGAGAACATTTGAAATGTAAATAAAGAAATTATCCAAGAAAAAAAAAAGAAAGAAAAAAAACACATGACATTGGTATAAAAATAGGTTGACCCAAGGAATAGAAATGAAGACTCAAATATAATGTCACCCACCTATCAACATCTGAATTTTGATAAAGAAGCCATAAATATACACTGGGAAAAAGACAGCATCTTCAACACATGGTGATGGTCAAACTAAGTATCTGCATGTAGAAGAATCAAAATAGGTACACTTTATCCACCACCAGCACCAAACTTAAGTTCAAGTGGAACAAAAACCTTAATATAAAGCTAGAAACACCGAACTTCATAAAAGAGAAAGTTCGGGAATAACCTTCAATGCATTGACACAGGAGATGACTTTATGAACAGAACAGTGATATTTAAGGCACTATGACCAACATTTAGTAAATGGGACCTCATAAAACTGACAAAGCTTCAGAAAGGCAAAGAACACTGTCAACTGGACAAAGCAGAAACCTATAGAATGGAAAATATTTTTACCAACTCCACATCCAATAGAGGACTAATAAACAAAATATATAAAGAATTTAAGAAACTAGATACCAAAACAAACCAAAACAAACAAAAAACTAAATAATCTAATAAAAATGGGGTACAGTTTTAAGCAGTGAATTCTCAATAGAGGAATCTCAAATGGCTGAGAAACACTTAAGGAAATGTTTAACATTCTTAATCATTAGGAAAACACAAATCACTACTACTTTGAGTTACACTTGACAGAATTGACAAGATCAATAACACAAGTGACAGCTCATGTTAGCTAGGCTGTGGAGCAAGGGGAAGAATACAATCCTTCATTGATGGTTAGAATGCAAACTCATACAGCTACTATGAAAATCAATATGGCACTTTCTAAAAAAAAAATTGGGAGTCTATTAACCTCAAGACCTAGCCAGCTATATCACTTTTGGGAATATGCACAAAGAACACTTCATCCTACCACAAGAACACTTGCTCAATTATGTTCATAGTAGCTTTCTTCATAATAGCAGAAACTGGAAACATCCTAGATGTTCCTCAAATGAAGAATGGACTAAGAGAATGTGGTCATTTACACAATGGATTTTTACTCAGCTATTATAAAATGACAGAATGCAATTTTCAAGCAGATAAATACAATTAGAAAAAATATTCCTGAGGGAGGTAACCCAGACTCAGAAAGACAAAAATAAACCTGTTGACTGACTGAGCTGGCTTGGTCAGATGGCTTCTCAACATTGGAGCTCCAGTAAGTGGGGTACAGTGCAGGACACTGAAGGAATTGGAAGCTTTTGAAATGGAAAGTGAAAGAAGATTTGAGCCAGCAGTGAATAAACCTGATAAGAATGGGGTAAGGACTGCCTGGGAGAAGTCAAAGCCAGAAAAGATAAGGGAATCTATAGCTCTCTGCCTACTTGGAAGTAAAATAGAGAAATGTATTAGAACAAGAAAAATATGACAGGAGTCCTGTAGAACTGCCCAGTAGCTTCATAGAAAGAGAGGTTAATGAGCTAATGCTGAGAAATTCTCACTGGGCTTCAGATCTATTATCATTTCCTTATTGGTTCATAGAGGCTGATTATAGGTTTCAACTAAGTAAATACTTATGTCTGGTGAATTGTGACTTCTCATCAAAATACAGTGAGTTTCTAGTCTACAACCCTTCGGAATGTGACCTTATTTGGAAGTAATCCCTTCATCCATATCAATACCCAAGAGATGGAAGGAAAGGCCATCCAGAGACTGCCCCTCCTAGGGATCCATCCCATATACAGTCACCAAACACAGACACTATTGTGGATGCCAAGAAGTGCTTGCTGAAAGGAGCCTGATATGGCTGTCTCTTGAGAGACTCTGCCAGGCCTGACAAATATAGAGGAGGATGCTTGCAGCCAACCATTGGATTGAGCACGGGATCCCCAATGGAGGAGTTAGAGAAAGGACTGAAGGAGCCAAAGGGGTTTGTAACCCCATAGGAAGAACAACAATATCATCCAACCAGACCCCACCAGAGCTCCCAGGGGCTAAGCCACCAACCAGGGAGTACACATGGAGGGACCCATGGCTCCAGCTTCATATGCAGCAGAGGATGGCTTTGTCAAGCATTAAAGGGAGGATGCCCCAGAGTAGGGAAATTTGAGGGTGGGGAGGAGGGAGTGGATGGGTGGGGGAATGCCCTCATAGAAGCAGGGGGGGATGGGATAGGGGGTTTCTGTGTGGGTGGGGGACTGGGAATGGGGCTAACATTTGAAATGTAAATAAAGAAAATATCCAATAAATAAAAGGGGGGAAAAAAGGAAAAAAGATCACTCAACTTGCATGGATCCAGGTAGAATCTCAGTAATAGAACTTGGATTTGGAATATGGCTTTCTTCCCAACTACATTGTCTTTCTGAAATAGTTTGAGACTACTTATGGTTTGAATGGGATGGATGCACAGTGAAAGGCATGGGAATACCTTGGCTCTTACTAGTAATGTTGTGAAAAATCAGTGTATTTGGTTTGAGAATAATGATAAATCAAGAGAGAAGGGCATGCTTCAATATGACAAGGGACTGGAGGGATGGGTCAACAATAAAGATTTTTTGTTGCTTGTGTAAAGGACTCAGAGTTGGCTCCTAGCACCTACATGGTAGCACATTAGTATCTGTAACTTTAGTTCCAAGCAATACATTGTCCTCTTTGGTCTCATTGGTCTCTTTTGGCAGTGGGATGAATATGATACCAAGACAGATAAAGCATATACCATATATATAAAATGATAATAAATATTTATATAAATAATTATATATTTACATATATAATATATTTCATTGAGCTATCCCTTTGTTTCTCCTATATATTCATATATGTTATATAAATAAATAAAATATGTAGGTAAATATAAAAATGTAAAAAGATTAAAAATAATAATTTGATTTAGTTGCTGACAGTTCTATGGAATGCTGTAGGGGTACAATGTGACCTATAAATAGAAATTTTAAAATTTGATAAATGAGTCATTGTTCCAAGATAGTAGTAATTAGTTTGAAGTTGAGCATGATGACACATGTTATCTAAGTTCCTTTTCTATTGTGTAGAGACACAGTGACCAAGGCAACTCCTAAAAGAAAGCATTTAATAGAAAGCTTGTTTACAGTTTCAGAGGGTGAGTACATGAACATCATGGCAGGGAACAAGACAGCAAATAAGCAGTCATGGAAGCAGTAGTTGAGAACTTATATCTTATCTACAGTGAGAGAGAGACAGAGAGACATAGAGACAGAGAGAGAGAGAAAAGACAAAGTCAGAAATGAGACAGAGAGACAGACACACACACAAAGACAGAGAGATAAAGAGACAGAGAGACAGAGAGAGAGATTGAGACTTAAAACTTGGCTTGGTATGGATTTTTGTAACCTCAAAACCCACCCCAAATGACATATCCTCTAATAAAGACACACCTCCTAATCCTTCCTTAAGCAGTTCCGCAGCTAAGAATCAAATGTTCAAATGTATTAATTTGTGGTTCCCATTCCCGGTTCTCACTCAAGCCTCAAGATGTGTCTTTAATTAAAGCCATCTGTGGACCACAGCAAGATGATCTCTGTTAGTTCAAGTCCAGCCTACTGTACATATCAAGTTCTAGGCTAGCCAGGCTGACATATTGAGATGTCAAAAGGGATGCACATTTGTTACATCATTTGTCAGGCTTTAGTTGGGTAAACCCTTTTATTTTTCTCTTCCAAATACCCTGCCTATCCCATGTTCCCAGAGCTAGCCTAGTTCCTACATCCACTGCCCTAGCCTTTTCTTACTAACCCTGTGTATGCAACAACTAACTTCTAGGCTTTGGCCAGAACCTGTCCTCCTACACAGACTACCCTGATATACAGGCAGCTCCCATACTACTTCCAACATCTCCACCCAACCACATTTGGCATATCTTTTCTCCAGGATCTAGCTGGGTATATTCTTTTGATCCCTACTTCCAAACACACACACATAAGCTCCCCCGGAGACAGCTAGGGTCATTCATTCAGTACCCCAGACTAGTAAAGTCACCTTTGAGTAGACTGCAAGTAAACTGTAGGCTGATTCTGAACAGTTAGTCACTTTCATACCACATCTGCCCTATCATACAGCCAAACACTACTCTAGAGTCTAGCCAGGTGAGTCCTTTTGTTCTTCAAAACTATACACCTTACCCCAAATCCCACATCTTTCTCTACACAACAGGCTTAGACTGGGATTCACATTCTGTATATGAGTCCAGATACCTATGAACACCTTACTTCATTCTAGCTAAGGTATATCTAAGCTTTAGGCCAAACTCATTCTCACATCCTCTATTATACCCTAACATGCTTTCATGTCAGACACTGAACTACACGAGGAGTTAACACGCACCCATTGGAAAACCACAAATGACATGAGTGATTACAAAAAAATCCAATTAGCCAACCAACAAACCAAAAAGACCATCAGTCCTGTAGAAATTCCTACTGTGAGAATTATCTGCATTAACCACAGGACACAGAACTTAGGAGAACAAACATAAACTTCATCAAATATTTCACAGAGTTTAAAGAAGAAACAAAGAAACAGCTCAGTGAAATTAAAGAATACTTCAAGAGAACAAATAGCTGGGCTATGTCCAGAAAAACACAAGTATAAGAGTGACATAAATGACAAAGACAATCCAGGATTTGAAAATGGAATTTATTGAAGACATAGAAACATAGAAAAGGACTCAAGCTCAAACAAAGATAGAATTTAAAAACCCGGTAACTCTACTGTAATACTCAACAGAAACCTTATAAGTAAAATGAATTGTGTAGTAGATAGAATATCCAGACTCAGAGAAGTAGAAGATGTAAACCAAATAAGCAAAGAATATGGAAAAATCATAAGATGAATAAACAAGAATCAAGAATTGTAGAACACCATGAAAAGACCAAACTTGTGAATTATTTGTATAGATGAGAGTCAAGAATCCCAAGGTAATGAACGGGATTCACAGAAGAAAAGGTCTCCAAATTAAGGATACCATCCCACATGGTTGAAGAAAAAGAACTTTCCATGATAAAAATTCTCTAAAAGAATTTATATCCAACAAAAAACAACTAAAGAAAATGCAGGGGCTGGAGAGATGGCTCAGCGGTTAAGAGCCCTGACTGCTCTTTCGAAGGTCCTGAGTTCAAATCCCAGCAACCACATGGTGGTTCACAACCACTCCTAATGATATATGACACCCTCTTCTGGTGCATCTGAAGACAGCTATAGTGTACTTATTTATAATAATAAATAAATCTTTTAAAAAAAGAAAATGCAGAAAGTAATATATTTTGCTGAAGAAAGGGATAGATATAACCAATAGACTGAATAAAGAATCACTAAGCTATAATTACTAAAACACAAGGCACCACTGAGAATAACAATATCATATTAACCACAATTAACACACATATTTCAATAACAACATTAAATATCAATTGTTTCAATTCTTCAGTGAAAGGACAAGGTTAGCTAAATGGATCAAAACAAAATTCACTCTATTGTGTAAAAGAAAAAGATCTTAGCTTTAAAAATAAGGACCATCGTGGAAGTGAAGAATGGACAATAGACTCCTATTAAATGGGACTAGAAGACAAGCAGGAATCACTAACCTCGTGTTTCACAAAATAGACTTCACCCTAATCAGAATAGATGAGGAAAGCCATGTTATTCTAACCAAGGAAACAGTTTATGAAGATAACATTACTATCCTAAATATGAACCTAAATATGAACCAAACTCTGTTGCACCCTATTTTATAACACATGTACTACTGGATTTAAAAACACAGAGTGACATCAACCAAAAATAGTGATTTCAACATCCAACTTTTTCTAACAGATAAGTCATCTAGATAAAAATTATATAGAAACTTTGGAATTAAATGACACCGTACATCAAATGGAATTAACAGTAAGCTACAGAACCTTCCACCTAAACACATTGAAGCTTCTCTAAAATAGACTACACATTGGGATGTGAAATAAACCTTTAAAAATAAAAAAATTGAAGTAAGTGTATTCTGAGTATAATGCAAAAAAAGTTATCAGTTAACAAATCTTTTGTAAATGCATAGCTTTTTGAGATTAAATAATTCAGTAGTGAATGATGCACAGCTCAAGGAAGAAACCAAAAAGGAGAAGTTTTTCTGAAACTAAATGAAAATAAAAACACAACACAACAACCCCTGCATGGAACACATTAAAAGTACGCCTAAGCAGAATGTTTGTAGCCACAACTGTCTGCATTAAACAAACAAACAAACAAACAAACAACAACAACAAAACAGAGCAAAATAAGATAGCTTAAGGAGGTAATTCAAGAATCTGCAAAAATAAAAAGAAGTCTGAACTTAAATAATAAAAATTGAGTAGAAGTAAGAGAAATAGGAAAAAAAAAGAATCAAGGACTCTAAAGCTATCTCTTTAAGATTAACAGACTTTTGGAGGAACTAACTAAAAGAACGAAAGACAGGAACTAAATGACCAGAATCAGAACTAAATGGGATAACATTACAAGAGCTGCTGCTGCTGATTCATGTGAACTGAACTAGTGATATTCACAGTGACAACACAGATTAGATTTGTTCCAAAGAACTACTTATTTTTTTATTAGATATTTTCTTTACTTACATTTCAAATGATATCTCCTCTCCTGGTTTCCCCTCCGCAAAAGAAAAACAAAAACAAAAAATAAAAACAAAAACAAAAAACCTGTTCCCTTCCCCCTCCCCCTGCTCACTAACCCACCCACTCCCTCATCCTGGCCCTGACATTCCCCTACACTGGGACATAGAACCTGCACAGGACCAAGGGCCTCTCCTCCCATTGATGACCAACTTAACCATTCTCTGCTGTACATACGTGTTGGAGCCATGAGTCCTAACATGTGTGCTCTTCGGCTGATGGTTTCGACCCTGGGAGCTCTGAGGGTACTAGTTAGTTCAAATTGTTCGTCCTAAGGGACTGAAAACCCTTCAGCTCCTTGGGTCCTTTCTCTAGCTCCTACACTGGGAACCCTATGCTCAGTCCAATGAAAGGTTGTTAGTCTGTGCTTCTGTATTACTCGGGTACTGTCAGAGCCTCTCAGAAGACAGCACTTGCTAGCATCCACAATAGTGTCTGGGTTTGATGATTGAATATGGGAAGGATTCCCAGGTGGAGCAGTCTCTGGATTGTCTTTTTTTCAATCTCTGCTCCATAGTTTGTCTCTGTAACTCCTTCCATTGGTATTTTGTTTCCCCTTCTAAGAAGGAATGAAGTATCCACACTTTGGTCTTCCTTCTTCTTGAGTTTCTTGTGGTTTGTGGATTGTATTTTGGGTTTTCTGAGCTTCTGGGCTAATATCCACTTATCAGAGAGTTCATACAATGTGTGTATTTTTGTGATTGGGTTACCTCACTCAGGATGATATTCTCCAGATCCATCCATTTCCCTAAGAATTTCA
>NW_022196900.1:34178670-34225563 GCF_008632895.1 Mastomys coucha | reverse complement strand
AGAGCATAAGCTATTGGTGTTCTGTTCAGGAAATTTTTCCCTGTGCCCATGTGCTTGAGGCTCTTCCCAACTTTCTTTTCTATTAATTTGAGTGTATCTGGTTTGATGTGGAGGTCCTTGATCCACTTGGACTGAGCTTTGTACAAGGAGATTGGAATCGGTCAATTTGCATTTTTCTACATGCTAACCGCCAGTTGAGCTAGCACCATTTGTTGAAAATGCTGTCTCTTTTCCACTGTATGGTTTTAGCTCCTTTGTCAAATTTCAAGTGATCATAGGTGTGTGGGTTCATTTCTGGGTCTTCAATTCTATTCCATTGATCCATCTGCCTGCTACTGTACCAATCCCATGCAGTTTTTATCACAATTGTTCTGTAGTACAGCTTAAGGTCCGAGATGGTGATTCCACCAGAGATTTCTTTATTGTTGAGAATAGTTTTCACTATCCTGGGTTTTTGTTATTCCAGATGAATTTGCAAATTTCTCTTTCCAAGTCTGTGAAGAATTGAGTTGGAATTTTGATGGAGATTGCATTGAATCTATAGATTGCTTTTGGCAAGATGGCCATTTTTACTGTATTAATCCTGCCAATCCATGAGCATGGGAGATCTTTCCATCTTCTGACATCTTCAATTTCCTTCTTCAGAGACTTGAAGTTCTTGTCATACAGATCTTTCATTTGCTTAGTTAGAGTCACTCCAAGGTATCTTATATTAGTTGTGACTGTTGCAAAGGGTGTTGTTTCTCTAATTTCTTTCTCAGCCTGTTTATCCTTTGTGTAGAGGAAGGCCTCTGATTTGCTTGATTCAATTTTATATCCAGCTACTTTGCTGAAGTTTTTTTTTTTTTAATCAGGTTTATGAGTTCTCTGGTGGAATTTTTGGGGTCACTTTGGTATATTATCATATCATCAACAAGTAGTGATAATTTGACTTCTTCCTTTCCAATTTGTATCCCTTTGATCTTCTTTTGTTGTCTAATTGCTCTTGCTAGGACTTCAAGTAAAATATTGAATAGGTAGGGAGAGAGTGGGCAGCCTTGCCTAGTCCCTGATTTTAGTGGTATTGCTTCAAGTTTCTCTCCATTTAGTTTGTGTTGGCTACTGGTTTTCTGTATATTGCTTTTCCTATGTTTAAGTATGGGCCTTGAATTCCTGATCTTTCCAAGACTTTTATCATGAAGGGGTGTTGGATTTTGTCAAATTCTTTCTCAGCATTCAATGAGATTATCATATGATTGTTTTCTTTGAGCTTGTTTATGTAGTGGATTACATTGATAGATTTCCGAATATTGAACCATTCCTGCATCCCTGGGATGAAGCCTACTTGACCATGATGGATGATTGTTTTGATGTGTTCTTAGATTTGGTTTGCAAGAATTTTATTGAGTATTTTTGCATTGATATTTATAAGGGAAATTGGTCTGAAGTTTTCTTTCTTTGTTAGGTCTTTTTTTTCATTCCAAAGAACTACTTCTAAACAGATTCACTTCCTATGTGTCCTAGTGACCTTTATTTTCTACTACCTTTGGTGGGTGGTAGGCTAGAAGGGAGTTTAAAGCATTTAAGAACCCTTCTTAAAAGTAGATTTTGAGGGGCTGGCGAGATGGCTCAGTGAGAAAGAGCACTGACTGCTCTTCTGAAGGTCCTGAGTTTGGATCCCAGCAACCACATGGTGGCTCACAACCACCTGTAATGAGTTCTGACGCCCTCTTCTGGTGCGTCTGAAGACAGCTACAATGAATTATGTGAGTTCAATTCCCAGCAGCCACATGATGGCTCACGGCCATCTGTACAGTTACAGTGTACTCATACACATAAAATAAATAAATAAATCTTAAAAAATAAAAGTAGATTTTGAAAAATTTAAGCCTATAGCATATATGCTAACACCAACCTAAATGGAGGGAAACTTAAAGCAATCCTACTGAAATCAGGTAACTATTGAGTGATATCTTGAATGATATAACCCATACCTGGAAATACAAGTGTTTCATGTTCTTTTCACCTGAGATTTAGAGCTCAAAATCTTCACATGATTCTAGAGTAACCACAAAAAACAGGTAAATAAAAATGAAACATTGCTGGCAGGGAAGATAGATTAGTAATAAAAAGGTGACTAAGCAGGGTATAAGAGGTTTGATGGGGGAAGTGGAATAAGTGGGTGGGGGTCTCTGAATATGGAAGGGGAGATATATAAATATAGAAAATGGTGAGGTGATGGTAAAAAACAGTAAGAATGTCTGAAGAATTCATAATAAGCTATAATAATATTTACTGCCTAATATACATATAATATACATAAGCCAGTTCATAAATATACATACATAGTTTAAATGAAGTAATTTCTATAAAAACAGACAAGACCAGTGGAAATGAAGGTCCTAAGAGACTTGTACCAAAATAATATAAATGCAAGTAAAATATTGTTTAAAGCAATCTTTAAGCAATGCTATTATACAGGTTTCCCATGGTCTATGTAATACAAATTGCTTTTTATAGTACTCAGTAAGATTAGACATTTATTTTTAATGTGTTTTCTATTGTGATTGCTTCACAACAGCTGGGGAAAACCATTGTAGAACCTATTTCAGAAAATATTTCTCTGATCCAAAGTGGTACCATATTTGGTTTCATGTGGGCACTTTAATTCAGAAACCTCAATCTGAATGTGAATGTGCTTTCTCCACATTCTCTCCCTGATCGGTGGTACAGTTGTCTGTGTATATATGAACATCTGTAACTTGCATTGAGTATGGGAGGGTACCTGGCATAATTTGGGGTATCTTTTTCTCAATATGATATTTTTATTGATTCTTTCCGAATTTTACATTACACATCCTGTTCATACTCATTTTCTAGTCTTTCCATGTTCACAACCTGACTTCCTTGAGACTTTTGTTATGAAATATAATATGGGTCTTGATGATGTATGCCACTGAGTAATTATGCTGTATAACAGATCTGGTATAAAGGGAGATTATTGGAGGAATGGATAGGAGTGAGTACCTAGGAAAGGGTAGAAGCAGACCAGTGGACATGTAGACAGGCAGACAGAGTGGGGCAGAGGCATGAGGGCAGTGAAGGAAGTAGGCAGTGAGAAAGACAGAAAGAGGGAGAGAACACTGGGAGCAGGGAGAGCTGGGGTGCTGGGCAGACCTTTTATCTGTCTGTACACCCCTAGAGAACCTGGTGGTTGTGGCAGTTCATGATGTAAGCAATTGCTAAGTCCCTGAGGGTAGGCAAGCAGAATTCCATGAAATGCTAATAACCTCCCCCCACTAAGATAAATTAAAAAATTAAGTTTAAATTTAAGGAAATTAAAAACTTCAATTTGTGTTATTCATAGGAACATAGTCAAACTCTCAGTGGCTTGCCCCTTAAATAGAACTGAGTCCTTCCCTTCCTGCATTCCTGCCAGAAACCATCAATTGTGGAGACCTAACTCAACATCTTTATTACACTTTTAAAGAATTCTCTTCACTAGCTTACTATTTAGGCTGCTATTTATTTTTCAGCGGAGTGGGTAGACGTTGTCACAGAAGCTTTTCATGTCCCCTTTTCTCAACTATGTGTCTGCAGTCATCACTGCAAAACTAAGAAGTGCTTGCTGACAGGATCCTGATATAGCCGTCTCCTGAGAGGCTCTGCCAGAGCCTGACAAATGCAGAGGAGGATGCTCACAGCCAACCAACCATTGGACTGAGCATGGGGTCCCCAGTGGAGGAGTTAGAGAAAGGACTGAAGGAGCTAAAGGGGTTTGCAGTTCCATAGGAGGAACAACAATATGAACCAATCAGACCCCCTAGAGCTCTCAGGGACTAAACCACCAACTAAAGAGTATGCATGGAGTGATCCATGGCTCCAGCCACATAAGTAGCAGAGGATGGTCTTGTGGGACATAGTAGGAGAGGCCCTTGGTCCTATGAAGGTTTGATGCCCCAGGGAATGAGACAAACAGGAAGCAGGAGTGGGTTGTTTGGTGAGCAGGGGGAGTAGGGAGGAGATAGAAGGTTTTTGGAGGGGAAATGTAAATGAAAATATCTAATAAAAATGGCAAAAAATTACTTCCTTGTTTTTTATAGTCAGTGGGACATGGATCATGGGCTTCTATGTGGTTTCTGGTGACAGCACAGACTGTGAACCTGGCCCCTGGCTGCAGTAGGACCCCACAGTAGAGCCAGACCCTCTGTGGCAGCATGGATACAGATATCACCTTGACCTAAGTTGGCAGCAGAGGCCACTCACATCAGCCTGAGCCTCAGTCTCCAGTTCTGCTTCTCTCCTCAATGCATGTTCCACTCTGGTTTTCTGTCTTTTCCATCTTTACACCACATATTTGCTCATCTTATTGGTACCCTTCCACACACACCAGGAGGTGAGGAAGCCTTACTGGTTTCAATGGGGTATCTTAAAAGACAAATTTAAGTGGGGCAGAATTATAGCTATGTGGTATTGCAATACCATTTCATTAGTCTTTGTATAAAACGGCTATGTATTTGAGCAGAGAAACAGGGAACTTTTGTTAATGTAAGGCCTAATTCTGTTGCCCTTGCACCAGAGTGCCAAATAGAATCCCTTTCTGCAGTCCAAGGGTGGTAGATAACAGTTCAATGGCCAATGAAATGTGATTGGACATCTCACTTATCTTAGAATTGCTGCCCATGAATTGCCTCCTCTTTCTAGCCCATTTTAACATGGCAATAATATTCCAGTTGGATTCTTTTGATAATCATTTTGAGAGAAGGAAACCATTATTTAGTTTCTCTGAATTTCTATTACCTAGTCTGTTTGGTAAATTATTCCCTATTTTATGGTAATTTTAAAGATGCTTGTTAGCCATTGTGGGTTTACCTGTAATCCCAGTGGATCAGAGGCAGATGCTTAGGCAGAAGTGTAAATGTAAATGTTGCTTTTATTTTCTCTAATGATGTGATGATGACAATGAGAGTTGCACACAAGCTGTGAGACTACATGTCTTGGCCTGAGCCCAGAGGGTTTGCATTTCACTATTCCTAGGATCTAGGCTTGGAAGCTTCTAGCTTCTGTACTTTCCATCTGCTAATGTAGGCCTAGAATGTTTCAGCCTCTGAGACTTATTGCTGAATAATCTCATTCTTCCTAGCTCTTTGTGGAATTCAGCTGTTCTGGCACAAGCTCTTCTCCAAACCGATTGATTCACACTGTCTTCTCTTGACTTCTGATTGAATTGTTCTGCTTGGAAAGACTGCCTCTGAACTCAACTGTTCTGCTCTGAATTGCACTCAACTGCACTGACCTTAATTCTCTGAGCTGAATTGAGCAGAAATGAACTGAATTCTCTCTCCATCACTGCTCTTTATGTAGCCTCTCTTTCTTGTCTACACTCGTGAGAGTTGTGCATATCCTATCTCTGAGTCATTCTATCAAATTTTTCTCTGATTTGTTACTTTGTCTGCCCCTCAAGTAGACATATTGTCTGGGATAAAAGGTATGTGGCTTGTGTGCATTCTAGCAGTTTCATATCTTTGTATGTGATCCCTTGCCAGTGTAGCCATATTGCTGGATTAAAATTCTTCTGAACAAGAGGATTGTAAATTCTAGCTCAATGTGGGCTACATAGTAAAACATCAGAACTACATAGCTCTAGGCTAGATTACATTATATACAAAGTCTCTGATTCAGAAATCAAATAATAATTGTAATAATAAATTTAAGGATGGGAAACAAATAGATGTTCAGTAAATAAAAACTATTCTTAAGAGTGGTAGCAAATGTCTGTAATCTTAGGACCCAGGAGGCAGAAGCATATATAACTACAGTATAATGTAATACAGTATAGTGTAATAGGAAGATATTTACTCATGATGCCACGGTCCTTGTTTGAAGGGTATCACAGGGACTAGAGTAAGCAGGAACACAGATTGACTTAGAACTTGTTATTCTCTCATGGGATAAGTTTTACTTCCCTATGCTTCAAAGAAGCTGATTTTTATGAACACAAACTGGATTATTTCTCAAATAATTACATATTACCTCACCATTCCAAACAAGACATCAAAAACAAACAAATAGAACAAACTATTTAAGTCAAGTCTTGTTTCTGCTACATACGAGCTGAGAGGCCTTCAGCAAGTCATGAAATCTTGAAGCTGAGTTTTTCCTGGGTAAATGGGTAGCAATTATAATAATTTCCATATCTACACCCAACAGGTTATTTTAAGGTTCATTTTCATATTTGGTAAACACCAATCATACACTGGGATAGCAATTAGTGAGAAACAGTGAAGGAAATATAGTAAGCAATTATTTGTAAACCCAGGGGCTTTAAATCCCTGTGGTTTGAAACTGTGAAACATCTGAGAAAAGGCAAAGCACAGTGATATGCCATTATTACTAAAATTAGCAATAAACTTAAAGATAATTTTTGGTTTCAAGTGTTATGGGTCATTTTCATTCAAAGAGGTTGCTTAGAATATTATTTCCCTCCTAGAATTGTCCCTTATGAGGGAAGGGGAGTGAACAGAAAAAGAGTTCAAGTCTGTTCATAACAGCCAGTTACTTTAATTCCCTGGATGAGTGGCAAAGTCAAAACAATAATACATCTGTGATATAAAAAAAAATAGAAAAAAATAAATGTCCTATATCAACAACGTTTGTTTCATACAAAAATAATAAAAACCTTAATTTTCAATTCCTAAAGCTCCAATCTAAGGCATTTTGATACTTTTCAAGTGTTAGTTAAGTCTAAAATGGGACACTACTCAAAAGGATGACTCTAAGCCAAAGCTAAGAGTTTGGAAGGAACCATCAGGAATGAAGGTAAAAGAACAATAATAGAAAACTGCACTTATTTAGTTAAACACTTAGTGTATGCCATGAACTGCTTTCACAGACTACACCTTTAATTTCCTAATGATCCACTGACTTAGTTAATATTCATCCCATGGTAGCTATTAGAAATTGGACACAGATAGGAATGAACACTGGGTTACAGAACAGAATATAATATCTAGTAAAGGCAAGCTTTGTGTTTTCAAAAAATGCTAAGTACTATATAAGGAAGTCATTGGATGACTGCCCAGGATTCCAATACTCCTATGTCTCTGCTAATGGCATCCCAATATTGTGCAATTATGTGCATGATTATTGATATGCAAACCCATATTATAGTCTAAAAGTACTAGGACCCATCCTTATCTCCAGGGCACAGACTAGATTGATCTAAAGATAATTCTTCTCTTGTCTGATTGGTTCAAGAAAGCACATACAACATAGCATATGAAGCGTAGCCATTTATTAGAGATTTTAGTATAATTTCTGTTTACTTTCTCTTTTTTTGTTTTTTGTTTTGTTTTTTGTTTTTGTTTTTGTTTTTTGTTTTTTTTTTTTCAAGACAGGGTTTCTCTGTATAGCCCTGGCTGTCCTGGAACTCACTCTGTAGACCAGGCTGGTGTGGGCCACCACAGTCCGGCTTCTGTTTACTTTCTGATAGAGTTTCAAGAAAAGACTTTCTCTTGCCTCTAGGTAATAGACAAGGACATACAGCCTGTAACTACTGCCACAATCAGAAACACATTGGCTAGAACCTAATGTCCAGAGAAATGAAGACTTGGTATTCACATTCTTAAACTATTATTACGAATGTAAATAGATGTCATGATGTTCATCTATTATTGAGGCTAATGCAAATTTGTTTATCTGTTTATTGTACTCAAGCGTCTCACTCAGGGCAAACAATTAAAGAAAGCCTCAAGCCAAATACAGTTGATTAGTAACCAATCCGGCTGTACACAGGTACAGGTGACAAATGGACCAGCCAAACTAATGGTAAGTTTGCTAAAACAAATTTACTAGCATGTTCTGTTTTGTCAACAAAACACCATGATACTTTGGGGTTAGGAAACTGTTCTAATAACCTGCCTGCTGCCTACTGTTGTAAAGACTATCTGTAAGGGTTAGCTGAGACTTTATGTGTCATTCTGTGTATTCAAACTGTTCAGAATTTGTTAATCTTTGATGATAAAAATGTAATCATTCTTACTTAAATTTGGATTCCTGATATACTTAACTTAGAAATTAAGCTGGATGCTTGGTTTGAGTTTATACCCATGTCCCCTATGTCTCTCTGTTACCCATTCATGCCCTGATGCAGAGAAACTTATGTGTGCCTAAGATGACTAGATATAAGACCATTTACTGGAAACAGTGAGGTGTTAAAAGCAACACCTCACAAAAAGTGTTGAGAACAAAATGTGAGTATGGACGGATGACATGTGACTGTGGCTTTGTGTGCTGTTCTAGGTCAACATGGTCAGAAAAAACTATTTCTTCCTTTATAAGAGTCTTAGGAAATATAAAATGAAGTTTCTCGTTCTTTTCCCATATTATATTTGCTGTGTTATATTCAATAGACAGGGAGGTGAGCCTCTGCTCAAGAGATCTGAAAACCTCAGAGCATGATGAAAGCTGGTCATGCTGGCTCACCAACTGCTAGTGAAGTCAGGGGACAAGACTGTTATCCTCTGGGCATGGGTACTCTGCTATGGGAGCAGGCCCTGTAGAACTTGTATATTGAGCCACCACGCCCGGCCTGCAGTTGTGTATTCACATACCAATTGCAGAATTATGACAGGAAGAAAAAAGCTTTGTTCCCAAAAGGCAGTGTATAAATAAAGAGTGTGGTGAGAACTTTTGTGGAGGATTTTGAGTGACAGCAAAGAAAGTATAGAGAATAAAGAAAAACTAACAATAAACTCACAACAAAATTAAACAACAAGGCTAGAATAGCAGAAGAATGAAACTCAGGAAGTTAGGCAGTAGATTTAGTCACATTCAGAATATGTCTGTTTTCTTCAGTGGCCTGTGTTCTAACAGACATAGGATGTGATTAACTGACCTCTGTATGAAGACCCTTAGGGAGTGTCTTAAAGTCCAAACAACCAACTTTCAGAAGAGTGGCATCTAACTTAGAGGAGCTGTACTGAAGACTGAGGGAGGGTCTGTTTCTTAGTTTGTTAGGGATGATTGATACCTTCTCTCTCACTTTCTGAGCCCTGGAAAACCCATCAGTACCTGTAAGCTATGCAGACTTCCCTTCCATCTAAGAGACCCAGGAGAATTTGGTGCTGCCCTTCTTGCTTGCATAAAGCATATATGCATAAATTGCAGTCTGGTAATTCTTACATAGGTGTCCTTCAAAACGTGGCAGAGTTTTGGTTTTGGTAATCTTTGACTTGTTTCCTTCTCATATTCCAACTTCAGATGGGGAAGAAGGATTGGGAAGCCCCTATGAGACGTGGGAATGGAAGGGAAGGCATGACCTGCTGGCAGAGGAGGCAGGTGTGTGTTTTCTAGAAAGCCTAAGGAGCCAACCAGTTAACAATACTATGCATTTGCTTTCTTATTCTTAGCCCAAGCAGCTCTGCATTAGTCTCAAAGTTACATTCTCAGAATTTTTACATAGCAGAGTATTTATGGGGAAAATATGATAGAATTGCTGGAAAAGAAAAATAAGCTGTTGGTGTGCAGTGAAACATAATTTGGTGTTTGATCATGTTTATCAAGTAATAACATTTTCACTTGAACCAAAAGATAAACCAAAAGCCAGATGTGCCCATTCTAATAAACATGCCAAGCTAAAAATCTCTTCTGGCTCTGGTCTACCTTTATCCCAGGGCTCTAGGTGGAGGAAGGATATACATTTTAAAAACCATTTTTATTCATCCCCAAGCCCACATCTCCAAATTTCCTTATACATTTGCAAGGAGCCTGGCTAGCTGCGTTCAGAAGTCAGAGAACAACACCAAGGCTAAATAAATACTGAGAAAACTATTCCAAATCTTTGGTCAGGGATGGTCCTTCACCTGCATCAATCTAAGCCTATTGGTGTGGATGTGGGCACTTGGGAGCCCCAAAATGTTAATTTCCCACATCAGTGGTTGGCAGAGGTAAGAAATCATGGACATTAGGATCAGTTATTTCCATTTGCTTTACTCTCTTGCTTCTATTTGTCCTTGTATGAAACTAAGTGATATTTTGTAGCTAATAGGATAATTGGGAGTCTGGCTTTCAAGTTTTAACAATGCTTGAGATTCTTTTTCACAGTGTGTTAAAAGGATATTTTCTTCATTTTACCTATATGAGTGAAAAGAAATGCATTATACTGATAACCAACTCAGTAATACTTTTATTATAGGAACACTCAAAAATATGAATGAACACACGGGAATCTAGGAATAGCTTGTTATCTACCACTGGTATCACTAGCAACATTTATCTTTGTTGCCTATTTTATATTTTTATTTTATACAAAATAAAAAAGGTTTTATTTTATATATCTCTATGTGTGGGTATAGTATATGACATGTGTAGAAAAGCACTTTAAAAGGTGATTCTTTTTACCTATATTTTGCACAATTTGAATATACATCTGTGAATGCCTTCTGAAGATGGAAGCCCAAGAGGAAGATCTTCACTTTTTCCTCAGTGAACATCTTCATCAAAGAGAATTTTAATTTACAATTAAAATTGCCCAGATGAACTGAAGATTTACTAGTTCAGATGTTCAGGAACATGGAAATTTCACAGACTCAAAAAAAAAACCTAAAAAATTAATAATAAATATTCCACATACCATAAACACCCAGTCATCACAAACTTCAAAATAGCATAGATAATGAACACTGAGTTGAGACAACTATATTTCTAAACCTGAGAATCTTTACACACTTGATTTTAAGATAGAAAATTTATAGGAAATTATTTGATTCAAAACAAGGGATGTGGGTCTGTCTGGGCTTGGGTCCAGAGCAGACCTTGGGCGCAAGCTCTGCAGCCAGTCCCACAACACCCAGAGGAAGCTCCACTCCCAGGCACTCTGACATACCCAGGATCAGAGGTGAGCAGGAACCAACATCTGTCCTAATACTGGGAGTAACTGGGACCAGCTTGAGCAGGCATACAGGAACTCTGCCAGCCCAGTGACTAGGGTTCTTTCCGGTCTGTCTGGGCTGGAGTCCAGAGCAGACCTTGGGTGCAAGCTCTGCAGCCAGTCCCACAACACCCAGAGAAAGCCCCACTCCCAGGTGATCTAACAAAACAAGGGATATGCAAGCTGACCACTGAACTACATCTTTCCAGCATTTGATATATTGACCAACCTCAGTTATTATCAGGCAAAAGAACCCAAAGTGCTCTTTGTATTGATGAAGTCTGGTAGGTTATGCATTGGAGCCTTGCTGAAACACGAACAAGCATAATCTTCAAGAATAAAAAGCTGGCAGAGTGGATATATTTTCCTTTTTCCAGGAACCTCCCATCTGCCACAGAGTAAAAAAGGCAGAGGAGGCTTAATGAACAAAAAAGGATTTGTAACAGCTGATAGCAATGACTAAAGTGCTACCAGGCATTCTGCATATTTTTAGTTTCTGAAAAACAAAACAACCTTGGCTTCGGTTGCTGTGTTGTCAGAACAGATACAAGTATAATCAAGATGTTTTTCTTTGTTCATGACTAATCCCATGAAATGAGGAGGAGGTATAATTGGGGAGTCCAGCATTCTAGTTTTTAAATATATGTAATAAATCATTCTGGTGGCCATGCATATTCCACCTCCTCTGTGTGTGTGTATGTCAGCACATGTGTATGCACATGGAGGAAACCATGTCGCTACATGCATAATAGAGAAGAAAGGTCAGGGGAGACATATGAAAATTTCTAATCAATCCTGCAATGGGAGCTTGATGTGAAAGTTAGATCTACTTTTCAAAAATTTAGTTTCAGACTCTTTCAGTCTAGGCTTAGAGAACTCAACAGTATCACAGTCATAATGTTGGTACTAAACTCTAAATTTGTTTAGAGTCTGAAAATCATCATCTTGCCTCTCCTCTTAAAGCTTGGCTTTTTGTTTTCTTGTTTTAGGTTTTTTTTTTGTCTTGTTTTGTTTTGGGTTTTCCACTGCTAATTAGCAGAGAAGAGTTAGAAAAATGTTACATACAATCATAGGTACAAACTACAAACTACACACACACACACACACACACACACACACACACACACACATATATGGCAAGGAAATTTAAAACAGCAATTATGAATATATTCATATATTCAACGGTCTCAGGAACAATATGAATAAATGCCTCAGGGAAGACTGTAAAAATAGTTGAATGAATAATGGGAAGAAAATTCATGACATGAAAGTAGAATTTAACAAAAAAATTGAATCACTATAGAAAATGTAAACTGAAACAAAAGCCCAAATGAAAAACTCAGGAGGAAGGTAAGCCTCAACAGCAGATTAGAAGGCACAAAAATAGATTACTAGTTTTGAGATTAGTTATAAGACATGATGAGATACTGACCACAAACAACTTCAGGAGAAAGGGGTTTATTTGGCTTACATATATAGAGTCCATTGATCAAACTAAAGGCATTAACTCAAGATAGAATCCTAGAGATAGGAACTAAAGCAGAACCCATAGAGGGTTCTTACTGCTCACTGGGTTGCTTCTCATGGATATCTCAGCCTGATTTTTAATATAATACAGAACCAGCAGCCCAAGGTGGCATTACCCCATAGTTAGCTTGTCCCTCCCAAATCAATTATCAATCAAGAATATATCCTACACACATGCCTACAGATAATATGATAGAGGGCCTTCTTCTACCTTTTACAAGATGACACCACTTGAATCAAGGTGACATAAAAAGTATCCAACTCACTATCCATGTGTCCTTAGACAAATTCTTTATTCTGAGACACTAGAATTTGAAAATATCAGCAAGTGTTTGCTGGGCTCCGATTCCTTCTTAAATAGGCAGGAAACATACAATGTCTGAAGAATACAGGTAGCAGTTAATATTACCATGAACTGATTTTGAACTTTAGTGTACATAAAAATATGTATTCACGTGTTTACATAGATCATTTTGTATGTGTTTGAATATATTATAGTTATAAATGTTGGATTGGAAAGAAAACACATAAGCCTGGTGACATTGCTCAGAGAGCAAAGTAAGATGCGGCCAAGTACCTCAGTTAAATTCTGGAGACTCACATAGTTGAAAGAACTGTCTCCCATAAGTCATTCTCTTACATCCACATGTGTGCCATGGTGTATATACATACAATAAACAAGCAAGCAAATAAATCAGTGAAATATTAAAAATAATCACATGGGTAATTCTTTTCTGACTCATGTCTAATCCCTCCGCTGGAAGCTGGTTAATTTATCTACTGGCTACAGTCTCCTCCCCTACCAAGCTGCTTTTGCATCATCCCTGACAATGAGCTATCCCAACACTTAGGAATAAATTTTGGGAGAACACTGAAGAGTTGCTACATGGCAAGGACCCACCAGGGTAACCCAGGGGCCAGGAAGTATGTGACTATGTGTCTTTCATATCTTTCTCTTCCCACAGTCTGCCTGCCTTTATTACCCCAAAGCCCACTCCATTCCAATATTTTCTATGTGAACTACAGTAAAACCCACTGCCATAGCATGGAAAGTACTGCCCACTTCTCTAAGCCCTCTGGAATTTCAAAGGCCAGAATGAGAAATATTCAAATCAAAGGTCAGAGAACACCCACCCAAAGCCTAATGAAATATTTGTTGGCAAGTTCATATAACAAGAATATAAAGCATAATATGAG
Organism: Mastomys coucha; assembly: GCF_008632895.1. Taxonomy (NCBI): domain Eukaryota; kingdom Metazoa; phylum Chordata; class Mammalia; order Rodentia; family Muridae; genus Mastomys; species Mastomys coucha. The sequence goes on along the minus strand of NW_022196900.1, from coordinate 34,211,930 downwards.
AGGAATCTTTTAAATAAAATGATTATTTTTAAACACTGCAGAAGGCTAACAAATGAAGGAGTCCTACATGAAAGAAATATATTAATAAAGGGCTTAGCCACATTGTCAAAGCCTGTGTGCTCAACAATAATGCTGGCCATGAGAGGTTAGAAAAGGATGTCAGAGATGTCAAAGACAGCCCATGAACTCTGCTTCCTGGGACCAAATGTTATATAACCTTAAACATTTCCACCTCTTTCTTAAACATAAACATTGTCCTTTATAAACTGCAGTTATCTTACACAGTACAGGTTTTGGACTATGATAGAAAGAAAAGAGGAGGTGTTCTTAGCAATTTTGAGTGCCACAAAAGTTATATTATATGTCTCTAATTATAGAGCAGTATAATTGTGTCTGTCTCTTGAGAAACTATACTCATGCTTGGATGTCTTATTCTTTCCCAGAGTATCTTTCAGCTAACTTTCACTCTTAACATCGAAGTTAAAAAGCATATCTCAATAAACTCCAAATATATTTGATAGAGGCTCATTTCTTTTTTTTTTTCCTGGAAGTAAGAAATCCTGATTTTACCTGAATGGGGACTTCTAAGGGGAACGGAAACTCTCAAGATGACTGTCAGCAATATATTGAGCTATGCCTCTGTCCTATCATCAAAAACAATATCAAGTAAAATAATGATAATGAGTTGTTCTCCCACAACTTCATAGACTTACAATGTAGGTGTTTTTATAGTTTACAGTGGGGAGTGAGGAGTAGGTGTGGGAGAAAATAAACTATAATGTATGGTCAGAAGTCTATAGCTTCTCTTAAGAACACATTAACATAATTCAAGTGAGATGCTAACATCTGAATTTCTTAGTTAAGACTGCTTATTCAGAGCATCTCAATTCTATAGCCACCTAAAATGAGGTCAGGGAAACAGTGATGTTCATAGGGAGTTCCACATTATTTCTTCAGAGCCTTCTAAATGAAAATCCATTCTGAGAAGCTTCTGGTCTAGTCTATTTGGAAATGTTGGATTCCGAGGAATTCGAGTAGTTTTTACACAAAACAGGTTTGCGTCTCTTTAAAGTCAGATGTGAATCCACTACAAACCAAAAAGTTAATGAGAAGGACCAGGGGTCTAGGACAAAAGTACCTTACTGACAATAGTCTAACTGTAGAGTCACGGAGGAAATAAGAGTCCTTGCTAAAACCATGAACATCATTGTTAGAAAGGTTATTTTTTTTTAAACATCTATGCTTTAGATGGATATTTTTGTGTGTCTAGATAACAAGAAGTCAAAACGACTACACTGAAAGAATCTGTTCTGACATATTTTACTATGTTTTTATTCTGGACATAGGGTAGGAGGAATGTAGAAATACTACAACATCTATTTGAGTGATTCTCAATTTTTAAAAAGATGTCATGGAAGGCTTCCAAAGGGAGTTTCTTACTTCATCCTTAGATCCTGATTCAGTAAATTTTAAATATAAATTCATAAACCTACTTTCGAATATCCCTTTGCCCCATTGATTTTAATGAGAATTTTCAGACTATAATATCCAGGGCATGAATGGTTTGCTCAAAAATCTCTAGAACCTGGTTTGAGACAAAATGTATGTTTTGTTCCCAGAATGTGATTCCATTGAAAAAGAATGACAGACATTCTCAAGAAACATGCGTAAGGAACTCACAGAATGTCTTCCTGGAAGCTCTGCACACATGAATTCCTTTCTCACTGTTCCAAACTCACTATCCAGCTCACCTAGTCCTCAACACAGCTGTCCATCACCTTAAAAATCTTATCTTTGGCTTTGACCTTACCTCTTCTTCCTTGAGACTAAACAATCCATTCACTATTTTCAAAACTATTTGTTGGTCTGTGGCATTGGGGATTGATTCATACTTATATGAAATAATTGACAGAACTATCTTCACAGTGTGGATGACAAAATATTCAAAGGGCTTCATTGTACTTAGATTTTTAGTAAATAAGAACATATATAGGCTAATCACAGTTTTCTCTAGTATAATATAAATTAATAAGACTTGTTGGATAGAGGAGGGTATATGAAGACTAGATCAACTCATTCAGAAAGAAAAACTTTGTTTCAAGTGGCAATGAAAAGATGGGTTTCTTAATTTAAAATACTGTTTTTAAAATAGTCATTTTAAATATGTATATGATCCATTCAAACTGGTCTAGTACTAGACAAAACAATACAAAACAAATAAAAACAAAAACAAAGAAAGAAAGAAAAAAGACATTTTTCTTTTTTTTTTAACATTTTTTAATTAGATGTTTTCTTTATTTACATTGCAAATTTTATCCCCTCCAAAAATCCTCTTATCTCATCTCCCCTCTCCCTGCTCACTAACCCATCTGATCCACTTTCCTGTCCTAGCATTCCCCTACACTGAAGCATCAAGCCTTCATGAGACCAAGGGCCTTTCCTTTCATTGATGTCCCACAAGGCCATCCTCTGCTACATATGCAGCTGGAGTCATGGGTCCCTCCATGTATAATCTTTGGTTGGTGGTTTAGACCCTGGGAGCTCTGGGGGGTACTAGTTGGTTCATATTGTTGTTCCTCCTATGACGCTGCAAACCCCTTCAGCTCCTTGGGTTCTTTCTCTAGCTCCTCCATTGGCGACTTTGTGCTCAATACAATGGATGGCTATGAGTATCCACTTCTGTGTTAGTCAGGTACTGGGAGACCCTCTCAGGAGTCAGCTATATCAAGCTCCTGTCAGTAAGCACAGTAAAAAAGAAAGACGTTTTTTTTCTTCTCCAAAATAGCCATGCTATTACCAGGTAGATATGCACTGTTTATTCTGTGTCCAAACAAGGCAATATGAAACAAAAGGTACAATTCAAATGATTTTGTGTTGAGTATCTATTACGGAACATGAGGCCCATCCTTAAATGTGGTTAATATGCCCAGTGAGAAAATGAACTTCTCCTTTACAAACAGCTTCTCAGTTAGTGATGGGAGCCTTGGTCCTCTTCCTCATTTCAGTGCCTTGTTTAGCTTGAACCTAGATGGTTTCCGATTTTGTGTTTTTATGAATTTGGGTTTCTGTGGATATGTGCTTCTTGTTTGTTGTTTATTATTATGGTTTGTTTTATTGGTTTGTTTTTTGTTTGTTTTTGTTTTGTTTTGTTTTTGCTTTTTGCTTTTCAAGACAGGGTTTCTTTGTGTAGCTCTGGCTGTTCCTGGAACTCACTTTGTAGACCAGGCTGGCCTCGAACTCAGAAATCCACCTGCCTCTGCCTCCCAAGTGCTGGGATTAAAGGCGTGCACCACTACTGCCTGGTGTTTGCTTGTTTGTTTATTTGTTTTTTGGTTTTTCGAGACATGTTTGTTTTTTTAAAGCAGGGAAAAGATAGTAGAGCTGAATTAGTCGGGATCATCTGGGAGCAGTTGGGGAGGAAAATAGTATATGAAAAAAATTTACAATAAAAAAATAAATATCAAATGAGAAATCAGAAGGCTGTTTTATTTTCACTCCCCCAGAAGGCTGTTTTAATGTTGAATACAAGAACAGTTTCTGTAATAATCACATCATGTTGTCGAGAAAAATATCCAAACCTTGAAAATCAGGCATGAGATAATTAAGCATCATCCCAATGACACATAAATCATTTTCCAACATAGCCACATAAGGGCCACCTCATTCTTTAGAAATATACATTTGACTCAACTTCATATTAACTACCCTTTAGGATAAGTACTATGGAATTCGATGCTTACTTATTGAAGATTTATAAGCCACAAATAATTTCTGTTTCTAAAAAGAAGCAACTCAGAGTTTATTTTTTAAATCGCCTCAGTGAGATCTATCACAGCTACTCCTTGGTATATCTTGTGTTAGCATCATTCTCCTTCAGAGAATATGTATGCTTACTATGTTTCTTTGAACTAGTTGGTCATCCTTATAGTTCCCTCATTAATTGGCTAATCAAATCCTAGGTTCATTCAAATTACATCTGTATAGGAGAAGATGTTTGGGTGTGGCTAGCTGAAGAGCTCCTTCGGCCATGACCAGTGGTAATGAACGCATAACAACTATATAAACTTATGGAATTTTAACATAGAATTTTCATTTACTGAAAAGTTTTCATTGATATTTTCCTTGCCATTTGACCCAGTCATCTCTCTGCCCTGTAATGAATGCCAATTCTGTGATATCACAGAAGTCTGAATTTCCAAAACTCTTTGTTTTGTTTTGTTTGTTTGTTTTTTTTTTTTTTTTTTTTTTTTTTTTTTTTTTTTTTTTTTTTTTTTTTTTTTTTCTTTTTTTGGTTTTTTGAGACAGGGTTTCTCTGTGTAGCCCTGGCTGTCCTGGAACTAACTCTGTAGACCAGGCTGGCCTCGAACTCAGAAATCTGCCTGCCTCTGCCTCCCAAGTGCTGGGATTAAAGGCTTGCGCCACCACCACCCGGCTTTTTTTTTTTTTCCCCAAAACTCTTAAACCAAGGTTCCATTTAACCCATATAATTTTTCTAAGATCCTCACCCCTTACAACAGCCACTGGGATCTTCCTGGGTACAAGTTTCTCTTACGAAGTCTACCCCACTCTGACCTGGCTGAAACCCAGATACATAGAACTGAATCTTCTATATAAATAAAAAATACCACAGAGAAACAAGAGGTCACATCTACATCATATTTGGTTCAGTGTCCTATTCCTATTGATGGATTGCTACAAGAAATTAATTTTGTATCATATTTTACATTTAAATAAGTGTTTATGTCACTGAACAAAGCTAAATAAGTGAAGCAAGGGTGTCCTCAAGAAGACCAGAGGCAGTGCAGGAGAAAAACAGATAGAGGGCATGTGAGGGCATGTGAAGAGTGCTTTATTTTTCCGCATCAGTCTCTACTTTCAGCTTCACATCCCACACACTGCCTGTTCTGATACTATAAGCAAACTCACAGAGAGGCTGGAAGTGCCAGGAAAAGTCTAAAAATTCTTTCTAAATTACTAGTAACCATGCTAAGAAAAGGCCTGAATCAAGAAAACAACCTGACAGAATTTTTCCAAAAAAAGACAAGCAAATGTATTTTCTAAAGTAAGCTACAGACTATGGGATAGATAAGTACACATAATATTACTCCAAATGGTAAAACCTAGGTGTTCTATTTTGAAATTGATAAAATAAGTGCTATCTGTAGGTAGCTATGTATGTCATGGACAGATGACATCCTAAAAGGACCATACAAGTGAGTGTTTATTAAGGAACAGGAGTAATTTCTCTCTGCTTGTTCTGTGATTTTTCAGAAAGGACTGTTTTCATCCATTCTCATGGACAACTACAGCATAGCCCCTAAGTAGGTCAAACAACCACACTGGGAACAAAAGAAAGAAACAGTCTTTTTGGTCTGTATTTACTCTGTCTGCCACGGTTGGGAGAGCCATAAAATGTTGTTCGAAGACTCAGCTCTACGTCAGCCCCATTTTCCTCTTACACAGTGTATGACTCCATAGATACCCACCAGAAGAGAAATACTTGAAAGGAAGCCAGGGACTATCTACAAGCCTGAGACTCAAGATGCACATAGACTTCCTTAGGAAAAGTAAGATAGTATTACTGACCCAGATATTGCCATGTTTAAGGAACAAAATATATATATACAGTGTGGCAACTCATGCATGTATTACCAGTACTCAGAATGCAGAGGCAGAAATATCTCTACAAATTCTAGGGCAGCCTGGTCTACATAACGAGATAACGAGCTTCAGTAAAGTCAAGACAACAACATAATAAGAACTCAAACTCTCTCTCTCTCTCTCTCTCTCTCTCTCTCTCTCTCTCTCTCTCTCTGTGTGTGTGTGTGTGTGTGTGTGTGTGTGTGATGGTTAATGATGTTTATAGTGCACAGAACTTGATCGTAGATTGGGGGAGAAGATAAAAATCTAAACTGTTTCAGGCAGGATAATAGAGAAAAATGAACCTATTTAGAGTATCTTAGAGAATAGATACAATTTTATGCCTGTGGGTTCTTGAATAGTTAGATTACCTCTATAAATCTCCCTTTAATGTAGAAATAGGAACATGTGCCTTGAGTAGAGTTTATAAATGATGTATCAAGGCATCTGAATACTGAGTCTGGTTCCAGGGTGTACAGTGATCATTAAGGATAGACTTATATATTCTAGTTTTCCCTTTTTTTTCTAAGCATATGACCAAACCTTGAATTTTTTTTTCCAAATCTGTGTCTTAAGGTACGATTTGTTTAGGCCAATGAGCAACTGAGGGGTTCATGACAATATCTTTCAATTACTGTGATACTATTTGAGATGCAGCCTCCAATCATATTTGGTCACTGTGTGATATGATGGTCAAAATATACCTGCAACTGCCATGGGACACAATGTATAAGCAGGAAGAGAAATATTGTACAGAGCTACTGATATTTAGAGGAGAGGATATTATAACAGCATATTGTAGACCACCGTTGCTTAAAGGATAATCTAACAAATTTTGGACAATGTCGACTCTGAGTTTTTGTGACTATGGTATCCAAGACCAAGGTACTTCACAGAGGAAGGACCTTGGTATGTTAGTTAGAAAGAGAAAAGGCAAATAATCCTAGTTCCTGATTTTGTGCTGTGCCTCTGTAGAGTGAAGATTTAAATGTTCACATTAATCCTCATGGGATAAACACAAAATAATCTATAGATTAAAAGCTTAAGAGTTCTGAACATCAGCCAGAATAATCCTAACCAAAGAATCAAGGTCAACAGCCCAGAAAAAAAATAGAATTTAAGTATTTTCAGCCTTTAAAACCCATCAATAGATGAGAAAACATCTGTTTCCTGTTCTAGAGCATAAAGCCATGTTACTAAATAGTGGTGAGCAACCTTAAAAAAAAACCTGCTTTTTCCTAGTCCAAACAAACAAATATATTAAACTCTCCTTTTCTATTGATGTCTCAGCTGTAAATGCCACCACAGGATGTTTCTCATTTTCCATCCAGGAAAGGCAGAATGCTTCACTTTCCTGCATACTGAACCACATCCCCAAAAGGCCAGCATCAATTTCAAAGTGTGAACATCCAGTTCTTTATAGACATCTAGCACAGAAGAAATGAAAGGCACTGGACTGAAGAGAAACAAAACAAAACAACAAAAATCAAAAATCAAAAACAACTGTCTTAGTCAGACCTTATCAAATACAGCAAACATGAACTCCACATTCCAGTGTATGAGAGTTCGAATCCTATGCTTATCCCTCAACAGGTGAGGGATCTTAATCATCTTCTTTGAAACTGAGTTTCCTCATACTAATATTAATGACAAGAGATTCTATTTGTGAGGTGAGCTTCCATTTATCAAGCATAAAGCTTTGTGTATATTAATTTTTTCCATATTCCCAGTAACTCTATAATATAGTATTTTTACAGGTCTTATAAGGTAAAGTAAGGCTCAAGTCTGAGACACAAATTTGGATTTTTATAACTCGAGCCTAATCTCTCCACTCCCATCTACTATCTACTGTGTGTGTGTGTGTGTGTGTGTGTGTGTGTGTGTGACAGAACCTCACTGAGTATCTCTTGCACACCTGAAACTTGTATAGATCATTCTAGTCTTGAAATGACAAAATGACCTGTGTCTACAAAAGGTTGCATACCACATGTTGCACTAAGCTTATATTCATTTTTTCTTTTCTTTTTGAGAATATAATATGTTGAAGTAATTTCCCTTTCTTTTCCTCCCCAAATCTTCCTATATTTCCCTCATTATGATTTTTTTTTACAACTTCAAAAAGATATATTCAATGAAGCAGCCAGGTAGAACAGATATGGTTATGATTATTTGATACATCAAAATATAAAAATCATCTAAAAGTAATGGTAAATTTCCGAAAACAAGCTAATAAATTTTTATGATCAGTTACTATTTAACCTCTAGTTCCTGTTCTTCTGTAACTTTTCAAAGCATAAATTTAAACTGTTTTAATTCTTTCTATTTAAGGGTTTCTTTTCATTACTATCTTTTAAATATATGCCTATTTTATTAATTATTGTTACATTCATATATGCATATGTACATACATATTCACAAATATGACCTGTTTTGTATCTCTGAAGATGTATGTCACTTCTAGGGTAGAAGAAGTAACAGTGTATAGAACAATGACCACCACCCTTGCTGTCCTGATACAAAGCTGGCACATACTTAGCATACCTTCCTCTTTTCTTTTCTTCTGTCATTATCTATGCTATTTTATTTTCTTTAGACAGTAAATATTCAGCATATGTTAGGTGAGGAGGCTGGACCTCAAGCAGATGATTGGGTTTTTCTAAGCTCATCACAAACAGCCAAGGGCTACTTCTCATAGCTCTTACATAGCATAGCTTCAACATTGCTCAATCAGTGGTTGATGGTTGAAAACTTTAAACCTGCATAAAATAAGTCCTCTCATTGTTATTTTTCCCAATTTCTCAATATTGTTTGATCTCTTTTGAAGTTCCTTCAAAGATTAGCCAGCATGGAAGTAGAGGTCTATGATGCCATCAGTAGGGAGACTACATGACCTTGAGCTGAAGACCAATCTGGGGTGAGTTATTCTTGGTTGTCATTTTTACTAAATCTGAAAGTAAGTAAATTCTGAGACACTGTGTACACATTTGAGAGATTTTTTTTCTTGATTGGATCATTTGAGGTAAGAAGAGCCACCCTAAGTCTAGGTTATTGGAGTTAAGAAGTCCTTTAAATCTGAGCAACTCCTTCTGATGGGAGTCTACATAAAGGACATGGAGGAAGGAAGTTCTTATTCTTCACCTGATTGTGCTCAGTCTTCACTGGCAACTTCATTCCTTTACTGGCATTGGAGCCTACTTTTTTAGAACTCTGGTATATACTGAAGGCCACCTTAGAGATCCAGCCTTGGACCAAACAACTATTGGATTCTTGGGCTTTCTGTTGGGGGACAGCCATTGTTAGAAAAATGAGACACTGATTTTAAGATATACAAATAAATATTAGATGTTAATAGATGGATAGATCAATAGTAGACAATAGATAAATAGAATGATGGGTAGATAGATAAATTAGATAGATAGATGATAGACAGATGATTGATAGGATAGGATAAATGAGAGAGGGGGAAGGAGAGAGTGAGAGAGGAAAGTTTCATGCTATCAGTTCTGTTCCTGTAGAGAAGTAGAGAGTACACTGAAATATATGTTAAGATGAGACCCTGTATCTTAGTTTCCTTTCAATTGTTATAATAAACACTGCAACCAAAAGCAACTCCAGGAGTAAAAAGCTCATTTTATCTTAACATTCCATGAGTCCATCACCAAGAATAAAAAGGTTGGAACTCAAGGGAGGAACCTAGAGGCTGAAACTGAAGTGAGAACTGCTTACTGGAATGTTCTTTATGGCCTGCTACTAATAAAACCCAGGACACCTGCTCAAGAGTGGCACTTCCCACAGTAGATTGGGCCCACCCTCACCAATCACTAACCAAGAAAATGCCCCCACAGACTGGAGTATAAGCCAATCTGATACAGATATTTTCTCAGTTAAAGTTCCCTCTTCCTATATAATCCTGGTTTGTGTCAAGTTGTTAAAAACCACCCAGCATATCCTGTCACAGAAAAACATAAATTAATTAATCTCCTGAACAAATATCCATAGAACAGAACGACCTGAAAACTAGGAAAGTCCCTGGTGGGTGGGTATTTACTCTTCTTTTCTCCTGTACACCTAGCAGCATTTCTGGGTGCCCTGAGTATAGGGTATATTTACTATATTTCAAATGTTCTGAATTATTTATAATCGTGAGGAAAAATAGACAACCTTATATAACAAATGGCACCTCTGTCGCCTAAGACAGTTTAGTTTCTGAACCATACAGCTCTTGCTTCCAACATGTCAAGGAAGTTAGAAGTAACTGAAAATCAAGACTGTGACTCCAGCTCCAGTCAGGCCACTGTTGCTCAGTGAACAGGGATCTGAGCACAGGCCTAATCATCACCTACTCCAGGCTAAAATGTCAGCAAACCTGAAGGTGGAGCTAAGAAGGATCAGTATCAGCCTCAAGCACCAGGGTCAGGTGAGACCTACCCTGAAAACAGCAAGGGGACCTGGAGTCAGAACTGGCAGGGGCCTGGGCAGCTGAACCTCCATAAGCTGTCGGGTAGATAACACCTGACATTTGGCTAGAGTGAAGGGAAATGTTCAGACTCGCAATGCAAGAGGCCAGTGGGTGGGCAATGCCTACAACATCCAGTGACACTGAGGCAGCTTCAGGACCAAGGGACAAAAGTCAAGGTCCCAATTTCTGATGCCACCACCTTCTGGCTGTGTAACCATAAGAAATCTATTTGTCCTCTCTGTGACCATAAATGAGGGACATAAGACCTACTTCACAAAATGTGTGTATTTCAGAATAGTTATGGAAAGGTCAATATATCGCCTTGCACTTACTAGCTAGACAAGTATGTCTTTTCCTTTTCACTATCTCAGAAAATATAAATTTTCTGTATTCAAGATAAATACAAATTGCAGGTATAAACTTCTTCTTTTTTTTTTTTTTTTTTTTTTTTTTTTTTTTTTTTTTGTTTTGCTTTTTACCCTATTTACCTTTGGTTTGAATTTGTAAAGATTGGTTCTTAGGAGTACAAAGGAATCTAATTTCAGTGTTTCTTTTTCTGTAATCATTCTACCTTATAATATTCCTGTACATGATGCTAAACCTACGTGTTTAAGAGAATTATTACATAGCTGAAAATAACATCTGATGAGTCTGTCCACAACCCATGCAGCCTTTCACTGTATCTTCACTCTTGTCTTGTCTCTATAACATGCTTCCTTAACTGACCATGCATACAGCTCAGACTGTCTGTGCCTTACGACAAGATTAAGAGCAAGTTGAAGGTAGACATTCGGACAAGCAAGGGAGGTACAAAAGTGCACACAGCCCTATCCAAACTTAACACAGACATTTACCGCAACCAGCAACTTCCTGTGACAATGGATATACCTTTGACTGTGGAATTAAACCCTAGGTCTTCAAATGGTGCTAGGAAGACTTGGCAAGGTGGTGCTCCAGCAACCTTCTGGAAGTGGCCACATAATCAGCGAGTCACATTCCGAAAGCCCTGTAACATCTTTAAATATTAACAATTACTCAAGTAAATCAAGGCTTTGATCCACTATCCAGCAACTCGCCAAGATGATGAAACAGTGCTTGAATCAGTTCTAATTTTCAAGTTTACCTTTGACTTACATGACTTAAATAATCCTAACTTCGAATTTCCAGTTTCCTTGATCTCTCTCTCTCTCTCTCTCTCTCTCTCTCTCTCTCTCTTACCTCTCCCTCCCCCTCTCTTTTTCTGTTTTGTAGCCAGGACTAACAGCTTCTCCTTCAAATTCTATTGAACTTTATTGGTAGAGCTACAAGAAGTAAAAAGAAAGGGCTGGAGAGATGGGCCAGCTGTTAAAGGTTAGGCATATAACCAAAAATATAAGAAGTTAAAGAAGATTATGTCTAGATAAAAACCATTCTTACCACCTTCTGTTCTTCATTCGAGCCTTGTTTAGTTCACTGTGATGTGGCCAAAAGATTCCCAGGTTTTAATATGCATGAAACAAATTTTGTTGAGTACCAAAAGCCTAACTGAATCATGCAAACAATATGAATACCAGAAGAAAACTAGTATTTCTTGAGGTAAGTCACTAATGAACTTCTATGGATATTGCTAGGAATTAGGCTTAATACTCAAAATATTTAGTAAGAAGGCAAGGGGCATCATCCTGAATATATAAGAAGCTAAAGATAAAAAGCTAGTTTTGAAACTTGAAAATATTTACAGAATCACCTATAATAAAGCCCTTCCTGATCAAGGTAGGTCCCCTCTGCCCTCCCAGCTTCCTGTTCCCCTTCTCCACCCTGGCTGACAACGTGTCTTGTGCAGAGCGGCAACAGCATCATGGTGGAGGTGGTCAACTGACACATATGTTTAAGATTTGTTTTTGTTTGTGAGTATACGTGTGTCTCTATGAGAATGGGTACTGCATGTGTGTGGCAGTCTGCAGAGGTCATAGAAAGGCATCAGACCCCTGGAGCTTTAATTACAGGCATTGATGACATTGATGTGAGACATTGATGTGGTTCCAAGGTTGCAACCAATCCTGGGTCTTGTTTACGTCCTAGTAGAACTGTGTACTATAGGTACAGTAGAGACACCTTCCTATCCAACAAAGCTGGAGAACCAAAGAACTGTCAATACACAGTCTCCCTAGACAATTCCTTTATTGGAAATCAAGTCCGTTGGTGAGATACTATTGTATGGGAAGTGTTAAAGAGACACAGTTTCATACTGAAAGTCAGGGTACAATGTACACACTGGGAAAATACAGGAGAAAAGGCTTTAACAAGTATCCACACAAGTGCCCAAATGTTAAATGTTTTATAGGCTCTAAGGTCTAAGCAATCTAATACATAACTGGTATTAACCTGAGAGCACTAAAACCTTGCCCTACAAAACTACAGGAAACGTATTTCTTCTGATTTATTTTATTAAAAAAACAATTTTTCCTACAATATATTTTGATCATATATTCCCTTCTACAACTCTTTCCAGATCCTACCCACAAAACTCATTATGTTCTCTCTCTCTCTCCCCCACTTCTCTCCCTAAAAACAAACATGTAGATAAAAAAAAAATCCAAAAATCAAAACAAACAAGAAAATGACCAATAAAACGAAGCAAGACAAAAATGCCCAGACAAAACAAAACATGACCAAAAGTCTACAAAAGTACCCATTATGTTCTTGGCTAAACTACTCGTGGACATGGGGCCTTTCCTGAGGTATAGATAAGATTCCCAGTAAGACGTCATTGAAGAAAACTGATTTCTTTTCCCTTCGCTAGTGGGTATCAGTTGCAGATAGGTTACTGATGGGAGTCCATGTCCACTTCCTTCTCTCACTGATGGAGCCCCACCAATCCTGAACCAGTGAAGGCCTGTGCTTGTGCCAGTCTGAGTTCATTTGGTCATCAGACCTGTTATGTCCCAACAATCATTTTCACTGGAGTCATGTGTCACCCTGGCTCTTAAAATTTCTTTTTACATCATCTTCTGCATATATCTCTGAGCTTTAAAGAGTAAGCTTTGATAAAGAAATCGCATTTATGGCTGAATATTTCAATGTATCTCACTTTCTGCACATCATTCAGTTCTGGGTTTGTTAATTTTCTTTGAAGAGAGCTGACTGAGGCTCTGATCTGTGGGTATACTAGTATCCCATTAGGAGACATTTCAATGCTATGTTCCTTCATTAGAGTAGTAGGCAGAGTGGTAGCAGTATTTCCCCTAGGCCCATGAAGTATCTAGTCTTAGGGTCTTAGACACTTTAGAAATGTCAGGCATGAGTTCCATCTCACGGAATGGGATTTAAGCCCAATAAAAATATGGTTAGTTATTTCCATAAATTTGTACCATTATTGCGTTAGTATATATTTTTAGCACGATCAGTGATGGAGATTGCAGAAGTCTTTTTCCTCCAGTAGTGTACAGAGTGCCTTCCATTACTCTTTATAGTGATAATTTTCTAAAATGAACTGTGGTCCTGGACAAATAATTCTGTATCTGTCCTCAAAAACAAGCAACTGGAGCAGGTGGGATGAATTAGTAGATAAAACTGTTTGTCATCTGAGGTGAACGCTCAGGTCCAACATGGTAGAAGAAGAAAATTGGCTCCTGCAAGTTGCCCTCTGAACTCCACATGTATGCCATGACATGAGTACACATCCACACCCATACATATCCACCCCCCACCCCGGCATAAACCTATCCACCCCCACACACACATAGAAGTACACATTAAATAAAAAAATAAGTAAAGGTAATAAAAATTAAAAACCATGAAATTATATTCATTAAATGATAGCTTGTGATTTACTTTTATGCTATACCAATAAACTATTTTTTAAAGATATGGGAAGAGTTCCCTCAGCACCAACTTTTTAAGAAACCCTTGGGACTGAGGACATGGCTCAGGGGTAGAGAAAGTGCTTAGTATGCACAGTAGGGGTTCAGTTTTTCCCACCACAAAGAGGGAGGAAGGGAGGGGGAAATAATGAACAAAAAAAACTTAGTAGCTTCAAGGTTATCTCTTTCGCTCCTTTCTTTCTATAAATAGGGGGGAAATAAAAGAAAGCACTCAATAGTGGCAGTACCTCTGGGCTTGAATTTCATCCGAGTTTGCATTTAGGATTCAGTGCAAGGAATCACTCTGCCTCAGCACCTGAATAATTCACAACTGCTAAAATATCTACCCAGGTCATGGGCAAACCCACTTTGCACTGCACACTGATGGACTGAGTGATTCTACTAAAGCTCTTTGGGAACAGCAGCCTAGCCTATCCCCACTCCCCCTGCAACCCTGCCACAGACATCTAGCAAGACTCTGCTTTCCCTGCAGAGCTACTTTCTGAGATGTCTGGTATTATTTCTTGGACTCTTACAATAAATTTTAAAGTTTGTGGTCTCCAGCCAAGTCTGGATAAAACCTCCGTCTATCACTGTCTGTATGTCTTGGGACAAAAGACCTAACATTTTTATTGGGTGTTTTCATTTTTCGTACTTGTAAAGTAAGAATAGTAATTGCTACTTCCCAAGGCTGCTTTTGAGGTTTAGTGAGATGGAAGGTGTTTACCATAAGGCTTGAAGCATGGTAGAAGGCTTATTGTTTTGGTTGTTACAATTTGCCAAGTGATTAATTTATTCTCTCATTTAATCAATATTTGTATTAAGCCCCACAGGGTTCTAAAACAGCCTTTATGGAGCTGCTAATCAATGTGGATGAGAGAAAAGGAGTATGCCCACAAAAGAAGAAGCAGGTTAACAATCCCAGAGTGCTATGAGTATGTGACAAGGGGAAATATACTTTGTGTGTAAGGAACAAACAGTAATAAATTCTTAGTTTGGGAACAGGAGTGGGTAAGGGTACTTGCTGCTCTTACAAAACCTGGGTTCATATTCCAGGACCCACAGATCAGCTTACAGTCATCTGTTACTCCAGTTCTAGAGAACCCAGTACCGTTTTATGGCATCTATGAGTACTAGGCATGCACATGGTGTGAATATATACATTCAGACAAAGCACTAGCACACATAAACAAACAAATAAACATGTAAAAGTATTATTACCTCAGTAAATGTTTGCTGGTTGATCAGCTAATTGATTACAACAGGCCACAGGACCAGTCATAGTTACACGCACATCAGGCATACTGGTACACATCTCCAGGTCTTTTGTTTCTGTTCTCCTCCTTCTGAAGGCCAGGCTTATATTCCTTTTCTCATCACTCCCAGGTCATTCAGAAACTAATTCATTCTGCCTTGGGAAGATTCTCACACATCAGATAATCAGAACTTCTACAATACTCCACACTTCACAGAGAAAGTGGAATATTATTCAGGACCCATTGGTGGTAGACAGTCTTCTGTAGTAATATATAAAGGTTTTACGACAGGGAGATAAGAAGAGAAAGGGAAGGACATGAAACACTACTCATCTACTCCAATTATACTACAAAGGAGGTGAGTAAAATAGTTGAAGCAGTAGAGATTACCCATCAAAAGAGAGCATGACTATTATCAACTAGCACAAATATAAGTCCACAAGGAAAACATATAAGCATATGTGGGCACCAAAATACTGAAGGTTTTGAAAACTCGATAGAAGAAAACATTTCACATTTGGATCTGCAGGTGCTAAGTTGTTGAGTCCTATGAAACATTTCTCTGGGAATTGGGGCTCCTGAAGAGTACAGCTAGTGTCATATGCAGAAGGAGAATCCATTTTCGCTGGATAATCTCCTGTGTTTATTTGAATTTTACTTTGTGCTTTCATAATTAATGATGAGATATATTCTCTAAAAAATCAATAAGAGAACAAAAACTAATTTGAGAAGTGCTGTTTACTCTTCAGTATTTACAAGGGTGAATTTTCTTCTGCTTAATCATTATAGGTCATTTATATTTAGGTACAAAAAAGAGAAAGTATAGCACATTATCTAAGCTTGCATGAACAATAACTTATCCCAAAGGAGAAAGAACAATAAAACAGAGAGCAAGGTCCTAGCATTCTTTGGTATTCACACGCTATGTGGATCTGTCCTTTCCCAGACTTTAAAACGTATAGACACTGACTGGACTGGAAAGTCTAAAATCCTATCTATTCCCTCCCATGCTGCTATATACTCCTGAGAATAAAGGTGCATTTTTCCGTTATAAATTTTCCTATGGTTTTAAAATGTGACCCATGCTCAGTAACAGCCAAATAACATATTAGTATAGGAACTATTACTTCCCCTTCACTTCCAAGGTTGATTTCTGTTGTGGAGTTGACCAGGTGCTACTTAAACCACAGGGAACTTCAGATGACTGTTCTTGAAAATTCAGCTCCAGACTCATCCCAATTGCCCAGTTCCCACACAAGCTAGTACCAACCAGCCAGGACAGAAAGAGTACAAGAACATTTTCACAAATTATCTGTGGAAAAACTGTACACTGTGCATAGTGAGGCCTTTTTGAAGTTCTTATACTTCTGTCTATTTTATACTCATTTCCTGGAGCTCGTACAATTTTGTATAGCAGTCGGGTGGGGATTCAGTGCTACCTTGATAGGTGAGAGGGGTAAGTTGCCTTGGCAATATCTCCTGATTTCATGATTGATAATTAAGCATGACTTGCTTCACTGATAGCTTCTCTGATGGTGGAGGCAGAGTTTAAGATCTTAGCCAAGAATTTCCAATTCTAGTGGCCCTGAGATTATCCTTTTCAAAAAACATTAAGACATTCAAATCCTGAGACAAAACACTTAGCAAATCTTACCTGTATTTATAAAAATATGAGCTACATAACTGTTGTATAGTACTATCCTCTGCGATAAAGCACCCCATATTGGAGGGAAGTTTGTTAGCCATAGAATGTTCTAAAGGAAGGCGAAATCTTATGATGAAGCCTGTCGTCATTCCTACTCCTGAAAGTAACCCCAGTAAAACTGACTGGTTCACCAAGTAGGACTTCAGAAATATTCTGCGCTCTGTCACTAGTCCTACCTGTGCTAAACAAACATTTGTTCCCATCTCCCTAGGTGCAATGGCACCCAACCCCTACTCAGAACAAACTCTTCTTCAGCTTACTTTGGTCCAGACAAACCATACCCTGATGAATAGTCTAAACTCTTCCCTAGTAAATGGCCAATAATGTTTTCAAGATTCTAATTACATATTGCATTCTCTACTTGTACAGAGAATCATTAAGACTACACTATTTTATAAAATTGCAGTACAATTCTTTCAATCCCCCACAAATCCCATGTTTTTCCTTATGTTCAGCCTTCTACCAGAATGTCATTCCAACCATTACCTCTTCACCGTGTTCACTCTCCAGGTTTCGGTCAATGACTACTTTTTCTTTAAAATGCATATCACATGTCATCTCTGCCAAAAGCTCTTTTGTCCTTTTCCATGTCACATAAGAACATACATTTCAGTCACTGCTCCAGTAATGATAGCAGGGTGAAAATCTGACAGAAAGTGATACATGAGATTCATCTTAAAACTACATTTTATAATGTGAATGTATTTCTTAAGTATTGAATTTTGCCTTCATAATGGAGTACCTTAAAGGAACAAATCTAAGTTCTGCCTCCTCTCCCCATTTTATTTCAAGTAACACCAAAAAATGTTCATATTTAATAGTTACTTAACATAGTGGGGCAGGGTATCCTATATTCAAGAAAGCCTGGTGAGGACTTCTTTTTAAACAGTATATGGATTGGACACTAGCACAAAAAGACATACTCTATCTAACGAAGGTACAATTTGGAGAGAAACCTGAGCCATCCTCTTTGTGGCACGTGTTTAAGTCTGCTTTGTTCTTCTAATTCACTGTTCCCCAGTGGCTCCATTGCAGCTGGAGCTGCAAGCTCAGCTTCCGAAGTGGCTCTTGAATTACAGCACAGCATTTCCTGTCCTTACCCTTCTTTATCAGAACTGAACAAGAGGTGCTATCTACACCTGGTGGAAAAATGTTTTCCAAACCTGCAAGCAAAATTTACTGCTCAAGGTGCCCCTCAACCATGTGGCAGGACACCCATCTGGAGAAACACATCTCACTTGAGGTTTGGGAATTCAAAAGGTGAAGCTACCCTAGAAAAAATTCCAGGTGGTATGAAAGAACATGAAGGTTTTTTTTGTTTTGTTTTGTTTTTTTCAACTCCAGTGATTGCCTTAAAAAAAAAATTGTCAAGCTAAGTTGTAGCTCATGTTCAGTCCTGAAATATTATGTTCTCTTAATTTTCTAGAGGGCACTAAATACCAGAGCCTGACATGGGAAGAACTGACCTGACTTATTATAGGATCATTTTTAAGTCTACAAGTTAAAGCATCTTAGAGGAGTTGTACTGATGTTATTTATATTTTTCTCTCAATGCAGAGATTTATACTTTTAGAATAAAAGTTAATCAACCTAGCCATGGTCTGTTAACATGTTAATTATCTTCCCTGCCTTCAAGTAATCATACTCCTAACTATACCATAAGTACTAGGCCACAAAAGATTATGCGAGTAGTCCTTGAAAGGGCTTTACCAATATTTTAGTCACTAATTTTAACAATATGGAACTCAGATCCAGCCTACATTTCCACATCCATTTATACTATTTATGCCTATGGTACTTGTGGAGGTTTGAATAGGAATGGATCCCATAGACTCATGTGTTTGAATGATTGGGTCATGGGGAGTTGACAATATTAGAAGATGTGGCCTTACTGGAGTAGGTGTGACATTTTGGAAGAAGTGTGTCATTGTAGAGGAGGGCTTTGAGGTCATATATTCTCAAGATATACCCATTATGGCACACAGTCTCCCTTGCTGCCTATGGATCAAGACGCAGATATCTCAGCTCTGTCTTCAGCACCACGTCTGCCTGTATGCTGCCATGCTTCCCCCCATGCCAACAATGGACTAAACCTCTGAAAACGTAAGCCAGCTCCAATTAAATTTTTTTATAAGAGTTGTCTTGGCCATAGTGTTTCTTCATGGCAATAAAACCCTAAGATAGTACTGTGTCAAGAAAAAAAAACCATGTAAAACAATAACTAGCTGTCAACTGGCAATCTGTTATGTTCCCATTCTGTAGTGAGAATTTTGGTTTCTTTAAAAACCCAGTTATGTTATGTGAATGCATTCTGTTTTAATCCCAAGTGTTAGATAAAAGATAGCATAATCACTCGAGGCGATTATGATTTGCCTCATGCTCTAGAGGTGTGGTTTTGCCAGCTCCAGATAGTTTCTGAGAGTATGTGATATTTGGAATTCTGGGAACTTTTGAGAGGGAATAAATGTCAGAGCCCTGAGACTTGTCAGGACTAGAGGCATGCTCTAAGGAGGCTGCTGCTCCTGCTGCAGGTTTCCACTAATGCTGCTGTTTGTCAGATGGTAGTGAACAAAGAGAATAAGAAACTGGATATCCTGACAATGAAGAGAGGACTTACCCCAAGGAACTCAATACCCCTAATCAGCAAGAAATAGTCTAAAGAGGTCTGTGCTCCCATTCTCTCTAACCTTCTTTCTATTCTACCTAGTGTTGGGGAGGGGTTGGAAGGGATTGGCATGGAGAGGTGTGGTAGATATAAGAACCCAATAATGTAGATCAATGCCTACACCATTCAAATGAAGATTCTAGAACAGATAATCAAAAAGATTTTTAGATTTGGCTTTCTAACTTGCTTCTAGGTGATGTTCACTGATCCTTTAGTTATTCACCAGTTTCATGTATAACCAGAATGTCTGGTTAGACATTCTGAGAAATTGCCCAGCCTTGTATAGGTTGGTGTTATACCTGCATATATCTGTATTTATATTATGACTATATGCCATTTTGTTTTCAAATAAAAAATTTTATCTATCTCCCTCAAACTGATCAAGGACCTCTTAACTAACTTAAGTTTTAAAAATCTTTAGTTCTAGCCCTGTTCATGAAATATGGAAAATATTTAGCATAAAATTAAAATGATTTTTAAAAATAATTCATCTTTGAAAATGCAATTTTCTGAACTATACAAAAATTCATCATCTCATGAAAGAGCTAGACTTTTTTTTTCTGAAATTTCCTCTACTTTTGTCCTATGTCCTTATGTCACCAATGTTATGAGCTTCAAAGCTCACATTACAACAAAAACACACAGTGTAGTGCCCTTCAAAGGCAATGCTATGTGTGAAAACATTTTCAACCCCACGTGCCCCTTGACCATCACAGTCTGTAACCAGAGCACAGCCAAAGCATCTCTTTGGCAGCTTAGTTCACAGTTCATTTTTTTGATTCATAGAGATAATTTGAAGATTCTTTGATCTGAAACATAAAAATACAGCTTGTAGACCTAACTGCATGCAAGCATAGTTTTCTTGAGGAAAAATACAATGTTTTCTGGGAGTGGAAATGTTTCCCAGTGGCATTTAGATTGAGGCATTCTAGTCAGCTCTGGAATGCCAGATTTCCTGCCAAATCCTGAACATGATCCATATGCAAATTAGCGAGACAAGAATCCCTACTGGTCTTGAAGTCAGTTCAGGCAGGGTTCCATGGATTCATCTGCTCCTGCGTTGGAAATCTTACTGAAATCTAACTATTTTGAATGTGAAGTAGTAAGCCAAAGGAAGACTCAAATTTCGGATCCAGACAATTGTAGATCTCAATGCCAACAGCTCAAACTCTTGAACAAATTAGTTAATATTTCAGTGTCTGAGTATTCTTATTCATAAAATCAAAATAATGTTTATCCAAGAGATTTATATTATGTATTGGATATTATAGGTTAAAAGGGGATAACACTTAGAAGATACTGACAAATGGTATGAGATTCATTCACATGATCTCACACAACAGTTCTGAGGGCTCCTTTCAGTGAAACCTTTCACAGAGCTTATATATTGTTTTCTTTCTGGGAATGATTACTAGGGAAAACAAACTAGTGAGCAACTCAAGAATTTGTTTGTTGTTTGTTTAGAGATTTACTTATTTTTTAATTATATATGTACACTGTCACTTTCTTCAGACACACAAGAAGAGGGCATCAGATTTCACTACAGATGATTGTGAGCTACCATGTGGTTGCTGGGAATTGAACTCAGGACCTCTGGAAGAGCAGTCAGTGCTCTTAACCACTGAGCCATCTCTCCAAGCCTAAAGAATTTGTAACCTGAGATGTTCCATTTATTCTGGAGGCAGCACTCTGTATATGTTTGTGAACATGCTCAAAAGTCACTGCTGCTGCTGTAACCTTCCCTGGCATGTAATCGGAAACTATAGTCCTGCACAGAAATTTACCCAGATGTTAATTTACAAAAGTTTCACTAATCTCTTGTCATAAATACCCCCAATGAATAAGGAAACTAAAAGTTCAAGAAGCCTAGTTCCAGACCTATCATGAATGCTCTCACAAGCTTAGTTCCATGCCTGCCTGTCATG
The DNA here is from genome assembly GCF_008632895.1 of Mastomys coucha. Lineage (NCBI taxonomy): Eukaryota > Metazoa > Chordata > Mammalia > Rodentia > Muridae > Mastomys > Mastomys coucha. The sequence goes on along the minus strand of NW_022196900.1, from coordinate 34,190,438 downwards.
ATCTCCCATCTTTCTGGTTACCCATTGTCATCTCCATACCAACAGACCTAGCTCCAGATCTGTGGTTTGGGAGCTATCTTTGCCTAATCTAGTTAAATAGCCTTCCCATTAGCTTACCTGGCTTCCTTTAAGCCATTCAGCTCCTACACTGATTCAGTGTAAGGAAAGCCAGATTATCATGTCAGACGGATAATCAAAGAAATCCATATGCTAAGGTCAAAGCACAGAAACAACTACCCTGGTAAAACTTTAAACTCTGTTTCCAGGAAGCAGAATTTAAAAAGAACAGTCATAAAATGAACCAAAGAATTCAAGGAATTAAAGAAACATGAGCAAAGACTTCACTGAACATCAATAGGTAAACAACAAATGCTTGAATTTTGTTAAAAACAAAAACAAAACAAACTACTAGATGAGATGAAAAAGATGATTTGGGATTTGAAAGTTGAATTCAATAAAGAGATAGAAACATTAAGGAGAGCCCAAGCTAAAATGAAGATGAAATTGAAAAATACAGTATCACAATTAGAAAACACAGAGAAAATTCTTTCAAGCAAAATGAATCAAACAGAAGTTAGACTATCAAGACACAAAAATAGAGGATTGAGGTGAAATAGGAAAGAATATGTTTTTTAAAGCCCATGAAAGGAACATGTGAAAATGTTGGCCACTGTCTTAGTTAAGGTTTCTATTGCTGCAATAAAAAACACTGTAACCAGAAAGTAAATTGGGTAGGAAAGGGCTTATTCAGTTTATACCTGAAGAACAACCACATTGTTGACCACCAAAAGAATTCAGGACAAGAACTCAAACAGGGCAGGAACCTGTCTACAGTATCCATGGAGTCTGTGTGTGTGTGTGTGTGTGTGTGTGTGTGTGTGTGTGTGTGTGTGTACTTCTTACTGGCTTGCTCACCATGGCTTGCTCAGCCTGCTTTCTTATAGAACCGAAGACCACCAGCCCATGGATGGAAACACCCACAATGGGTATGCCCTCCCACAATGAGTGGGCCCTTCCACCCCATCTATCACTAATTAAGAAAATGCCTTACAGTCAGATCTTGTGGAAGCATTTTCTCAATTAAGGTTCACTTGTTTCAGACAACTCTAGTTTGTATGTTGAGTTGACATAAAACTAGCCAGCACAGGCACCATCAAAAAGTTACTCTTTGAATTATAGGCATATATGAGTGATATGAATCGCGTGTGAATGTCAGAGACCAGATTTATAACAAGATCATAGAAAAAACATTTCTTAAGCTAAGGAAAGAGATATTCATACAGGTATAAGAAGCAAACAGAACCCCTACTAGACAAGACCAGAAAAGCAACACCCTACAACATATCATAGTTCAAATGGAACCAAGAAAAATATTGAAGGCTACAAGAGAAAAAACATAAGCCACATCTAAATGAAAACTCATCAGAGTAGCAGCTGATTTATCTTTTTTCTCTTTCTTTCTTTCTCTCTTCCTTTCTTTCTTTCTTTCTTTCTTTCTTTCTTTCTTTCTTTCTTTCTTTCTTCCTTCCTTCCTTCCTTCCTTCCTTCCCTTCCTCTTTCTCCTCCTTCGTCTTCTTTTTTGGTTATTATTGTTGTTTTGAGACAGGGTCTCATTATTTAGACAAGTCTGGCCTCCAACTCATAGAAATCCACCTGCCTTTGCCTCCTGAGTGCTAGAATTAAAAGAACATGCCATTACACCCTGCTCAACAGCTGATTTTTCAGTGGGAACTTGGACAGCCTTAAGCACCTGAGAAAGTGTACTACAAGTTCAAAATGACCTTGACTGCCAACCTACACTATTGTACCCAGCAAAATTGTCTGCCAGATTTGAAGGAGAGAGCAAACTGTTTTTACAAAGTTAAAACAACTTATAAAACAAAACAACAAAGAAAGTAGAACCCTGCAAGCAATACTTAGAACTGAAGAAAAGAATACACACACCCAAGAAATTCTAGAAAGAAAATAAACGAAGTTAAATTTCCATGAAAGAGAAAGGAAAACTAAAAACTCAAACCTTCAAAAATGCAATCTACATACACCTTTCTATGATTTAATAGTTTCTAAATAGTTGTGCCAACTCTCCAATCAAAAGAAATGGGCTGAATGTATTAAGAAACAAAAGTTAGTGTATCTATTGTCTACAGGAATCAACTTAAAAGATAGGTAATACCCTTAAGTTAAAGGATAAAAAAATGTATTCCAAGCAAATGGGTTAAAGACAAAAGTAGTTGTTGCCATACGATAAAATAGACATCACACTAATACTAATAGAAAGTGACAAAGAAGGGTACTTCATTCTAATCAAGGGATCAGTTAATGCAGAAAATGTGACAATGTCAAACATATACACACCAAACTTTGGTGTACCCAATTTCATAAAAAGCATACTAATGAAATTAAAGACATTTTAAAACTAACACAATAACAGTAGGGTATTCAGTGTCTGCTTTCTCCAATTGATAGGTAATCTGGTCAGAAATAAACAGAAATATGAGAAATAAATCTTACATCAAATGAGCCTAACAGAGCTATATAGATTATTCTATCTAAACACTGAAGAATATATATTCTCAGGAGTACGTAGAAGTTTCTTTACAATAGACTACACATGCTGGGACAAATTATTTGATAAAGCCTGAACAAATAACCATAACATTCTTGACAGAAGTACAAAAATATATCCTAAAATTCATATGGAAGCAGAAAAGAAGCCAAATATTCCAAGCACTGTTGATTAAAAAGTAATATTAGAAGAATTGCCATTTCAGACTTCAAGATATATTATAGAATTGTAGTAACAAAAACTATAAGGTATTGGCACAAAACCAGGCATGTCAACAAATGGAAGCAAATACTCAAGACCTAAACATGAGGTCATTGCTCATAATTAGAGCAATCTGCTATTTAACAAAGAGGCTAAAAGCAATACACTCTAGAGAAAGGATAGCATCTTCAACAAACGATGCTGGGAAAAGTAGATATTAGGATGCAGAAGAATGAAGTTAGACCTATGTGTATCACCATCTACAAAAATTAACTCCAAGTTGAACCACAATTTGAAACTTGAAATGCTACAAAATGGGCATACACTACAAGGCATGGCTGCAGGAGAGGACTTTATGAGTAGGTCTCCATTTATACAAGAGTGAGACCTCATAAAACGACACCATATGCCATATATCCTTAAGCAATATCACTCCTTGCCACATGTCCAAAGGACTTGATATTCTACTGCACATATACTTACTCAGCTGTGTTTATTGTGGTCCTATTTATGATAGCTAAGAAATGAACACAACTTAATTGTCCTTTCACGGATGAATGAGTAATGAAATTTAAGTACACATATACTATGCTATACTATTCAGCTGTAAAAGAAAAATGAAGTCATAAAATTTGAAGATAAGGAGATGGACTTAGGAAAGACTATATTGGATGAGTTAACTCAGACCCAGAAAGAAAGACATTACAAGTTTTCTCTCATTTGACCTTCCTAGCACCAAATCTTTAGAAACAAGTATGCAATGTAGAAATCCGGACAGCATAATGGTCCTACAGGGTAGGAAGGGTTGAGAAGTGGATAGCAAGATATGGGTAAAATAAAGGTCAAAACAGAAAAATGGGAGGGGGCACTAACTGGGAAGAGCAGGGGGAGGTCATTATGGAAGTTGAAGGAATGAGTGGTGAGAGACAATACCAAGATTATTTGATAAAGCTTGAAGAAACCTTATTGTTTTTCATTTACCTAGAATTATACAATTATATCACACACACACACACACACACACACACATACACACACACATACACACACACATTTGGGCTGACAATGCCTCCATAAGAGCTACAGACTAACAAAAACTACAGTATCGGTTATGAGAGGTCTCCCTGTGAGTGGTTGGTCAGAATACTCCTGTTGCTACTGTTGCCTTCCAGAGCTTGAAGGTAACATTCTATTTCTAAAGATACTATACACTTATGACAGGGAACTGAGATTATTTTTATTTAAACTGAATGTGACCTGAAATCCTCCTTCTTGTGTTCTAGCTTCCATAATACCAGAAAATACTATGAAATATTTTTAGGGAAGTGATTGAGTAAAGTTTCTAATGTTGTGGTATAACCATGATCAAAAGCAACTTGGGGAGGAAAGGGTTTATCTCTTAAACTTCCAAGTCTATCACTGAGGGAAGAAAAGGAAGGCCAAGGACCTGGAAGCAAGAACTAAAGCAGAAGCCATGACTTTACTGGCTTGCTCCTATAGCTTTCTGAACCTGCTTTCTTATAGCACCTAGGACCAGCCCAGGAGTGGCACTGCCCATATACTAGCTAGGCCTTCCCACATTAATCATCAATCAAGAAATCTTCAACAGGCTTTTCCACAGGTCAATCAGATGAGACATTTACCCAATTTTGGTTCCATCTTCCTAAATGGTTCTATCTTGTTTCAAGTTTGACATAAAACCTAACCAGTACAGGAGGGAAACAATGGTCCCACTGAACTGCAACACTTAGGAATTATAAAAATGACCATCAGGACAGGACAAGATATCTACAAAGGTGCAACAACAGCTGCTTGTTGAACATAAAGTTCACTCAACAGGAGTGAAATCATGAATAGTACTATAAACCTAGCCAACTTCCCAGAGCTGGTGAGGTCATGGGTCTTATGACTACCACTTTGCTAGGTCAACAAAACTCCTTCCCACACTCTAAAATGTACCCACAGACAAAGTAGGTACCATCCTTCATTAAAGAGACATCTCTTTAAAGCAAAAGTAGACCCTCACATAAAATCACAGTTCAAAACAATGCAAAGATCAGGGATCATGGGGACTCTAGCCTCAGTGGGTACATCCTAAAGGCTACTGCACCCATTGCTAAGGGAACATTGGGTAAAAGCTTGCAGAAGGATTACAAGATGCAGAATACCAGATGTTCACTGGGAAACAATTTCTCATAGAAATGGCATACACAAGACCTGAACAATGGCAATATCAATATACATATTAAATGAGAAGGAGGAAATTTTTACAGAACCCTACCCTATATAAAGAACACTGGACAATTATGACCGTGGAAAAAGAGAATTAGTGTTTTCCCAGGGATGAGTCCACTTACTGGTTACTCAATAAAAGTGATCTGCTCTGAAACCATATACACATAAACAATAAAAACAGACTGGGGTGGGGGGGGTATATTCTTACACATACCTATATATGTAACCCAAATGATAAAAGAACAGAGGCATCAGTTGAGATTGTGGATGGGGTGCATGGAAAAAGTTGGAGAGTGGAGACTTGGGGGAGAGATTGGAAAGAGGAAAAGGAAGGAGGAAAGTGATGTAATTATATTTTAATTAAAAAATTTCTTTTTAAAAATTCAGGCACAACCTAGAGGCGGATTCCTGCCTCTAGGAGGTGCTAATGCATTCACATCCCACAGGCATGGGTCTTAGAACCTCAAGATGTAGTAGCCTGAAAGAGGTAACCCTAAAAATAATTAGAGTTTAAACTCTGATGCCCACAGTGCTTAGTTCTGATACAACCTTTGCAGAATGTGCTTATCATATGAGGTCATGGGAAAAGCTCACACTGCCCTATCTGAACAAGTGCAGCTAAAGGACATACAAGCCTGTTTGTACATACACATAGACACACCACCACCACCACCACCACCACCACCACCACCACCACCACCACCATCACCAGGCAACAACAGCACCCACCACCTGGGGTAGCAGCAGCAGCAGTTTACAAATATATTTGCAAGGCCAAAGACAATCTTCCAAGGAAGGGAGCAGCCAATAAAAATACTAAGCAACGCGCCTTCTCCTCCAACTTGACCACATGAATAGTCACCAACATTCCAAGCTCTTTAACCGAAGACCCAGCTTCCTGCGGGACCCATTTGCTAGCTTCATGAATCATTTTCCTTTCCCCGAAACACTCATTTCATGTTTCTTTTGAGGTAGCTCCAAATCAATACAAAGTGCATCCCATCCCTCAAGGTTGGAGCCCAAGATTTCTAGGAAACTTGGAGAAGTCCATTACCACACTAGAGAAATCAGACTCCTGTCAGAGAGACAGCAGGGTTCAAAAAGCAGGTTCCCAAACCGCCTGGGCGCGGGAAACAGAAGCGAACCCTGGCTGGTGGAGTCCTCTTCCACGTGGTGGATGAGAAAGAAGACGGAGGTAGCATGCAAGGGTCTCCCTTGGCTCTGTGGCTTTTATGTCCTGGTGAGATAGGCTCCAAAGGGACCAATACAGCGCTAAGCAAGAGACATTTGCTTACAGTCTCAGCCTAGGAGCAACATGAAGTGAGCCCAGGGAACACATCAGGGTAGGGGGCTGAGGTTAGGATAACACACAGCAGATGACTACAGAGGGCCAAAGCCCCTATTTTGAGGACTGAAGCAAATCCCGCAATCCAGCCGCTCTTCTCTGCTGAGATGGGTTTCCCACCAGAGCATGCCTACCCTCAGAGCCCTCTCACTCAATCCTGCACCTTGCGAATATACCGCACGCCCTGCAGCCTCCCCCGGTGCCACCGCACCTGGATGTGGCAGGAGACCTCCGAGTCGTCCAGCAGGCGAATGGTGCATTTCATCTCCTGGTTGAGCGATTTGATACTGGAGCTCCGAAAGTGAATCATTTTCATAGTCCTTCTGCCCCTCGGCGCACAGTGACAAGAAGCGAACATACACAGCAGCACGCGGGAGCCAGCCGAAGGAGGCGCGGGGCCCGCGCGGCCCTGGTCCACGCGGACATTCACACGTTCTCAATACAGTCGCGGCTCCGGGTGCAGCTCCGCCCGGAGACGGCGGCAGCGCAGGGCGCCTGCGGCCACCAGCGGCGAGTGGCGGGGAGAGCCCGTCCCTCCCTCTCCTCTTCACAAGCTCCAATCCCCGCCTCCTTCCCTAGCTAGCTCAGAGGGCACCTCCCTTGGCTTGGGCTTGAGGCTGAGGGCGTGAGAGCCCGAGACCCTCCTAGGGCTCGCGGCTAGAAGAGGAGCAGGACTGACTGTCTCCAGATGCCCAACAGCTCTAGTGGGGGCCACCTCCAGGGCTGCTGCTGCGTCAGGGTAGGCCCTGATGCTTTCCTCCAGCTGGCCGCCTCCTCCCTCCTCCCATCGCGGTTGCTAGATGGTCCCTGCCCTGATTCCCTCGGACTCAAAGGCGCCCCGCATTGTGAATTCCCGGATCCTGGCGGCCAGCAAAGAGTGGAGAACAACCCACACACCCTCAAGGGAATTCCGCTGATGGAGAGGACTGTTGGGCTGGTAGGGATTATCAAACAATGGCAGGAGGTACAAGCATTGCACATGCACACAGCCGTGGTTAACAGCCTCGGATATTCCTGGCCGATTTTAAAGTTAATATTAACTGAGATTAGCCTCCCGTTTCCATCTTTAGTTAGTAGTTGTCTTAGTAGTGTGATTTTTTTTTAAATGACACTATCTCTTTAGACCCCCAACTAGAAGCTCTATTTTGCCCCACCCTCTTTAGGGAGCCTCCTCCACCTCCAACTGCGTATGAATCTAGTAGGAGTCTAATGACAAAGACGTCTCCCATCCTATTTTAGTCTCTTCTCTGGGTGCTGGAAACCCTGGAATTCTCTGTTGCTCTCCAGGAATTCATTGTCATCCCAACTGCTCCTGTCCCTGTGTGAAATGCTCTAGGTTCAAAGGGTGGCAGAGAGGTTGCAGCAGTTACAGGTGGGTAGCACTTCGAGATGGAGGGAGGGATGTTAGAAAATAGGAATTACATGAAAGCTGCTTTGCTGTGTTGTTTCTTTTTCAGTGAAGAATGACTGCTACCAGGAAGACTTGTTAGCTGTCAATTTTTTTTTTTTTTTTTTTGGAGATAGGGTTTCTCTGTATAGCCTTGGCTGTCCTGGAACTTACTCTGTAGACCAGGCTGGCCTCGAACTCAGAAATCCGCCTGCCTCTGCCTCCCAAGCTCTGGCATTAAAGGCGTGTGCCACCACACCCGGCTCGATTCTTTAATGGTTTGCTACATATGCAGCCTCTTGATCCGGAGGGATACCCTGTACTATGGAGGGAAAAAGGCTGGGAAGGGCTCTCATTGCACGTGGTGCTCTCCCTCTGTCTATTCTCTACTTCTTCTGCTCTTCCAGCACCAGTGATCACCCTACAGTCAGGCACCTGCTTCTCAATCCTCTAAACTGCAGCAGCTATCAACCTACCACTGCCCCTTGTCGGAAACCACAGAACTAGCGATGATGATACAGGAGGATGGAGAGTGTGAGGCCAGCCTGAATTGCTTAGTGAGACTGTATCAGATAACAAAAGGAAGAGGGAGGAGAGAGAGAGAGAGACCATTTAGTACAACATTGTATCTTAGTCACTGTTCTATTGCTATGAAGAGACAGTATGAGAAAGGCAACTCTCATGAAAGGAAACATTTAATTGTGGGCTTGCTTGCAGTTTCAGAGGGAGCATGGAGGGAGCATTGACAACATGCATGGCACAAGAGCAGTTGAACACTACATCCTGATCTGGAAGTAGCAGAGAGAAAGACAGAGACAGTCAGAGACAGAGAGAGACAGAGAAAGAGACAGACGCTGTGCCTCCCTGTAATGCCGTGTTGACTGAGCTTTCAAATGACCCTATAGAAGCCGTTCCTAATAAAACTCAACACAAATTATCATAGCTGAATTATGGCTTTGAAACATTATGTAATTATTTATGTTATCACATAGAATAGGATCTGATAGTTCAGATTTGAGGGTCATGGGATGATATAAATTGTAGATGTCAGTGCAATGGGACATGAGTCCAAAACACATTCTTACATGTAGTCAGGTGAAGATGGTGTATCAGTTACTTTTTTATTACTGAGGTAAAATGCTGCAATCAAGGCAGCTAGTAAAGGGAAGAATTTAGTTGGGCTTAAAGTTTCAGCGGGTTAGAGTCCAGGATGACAGAGTGAAGGCATGGCGGCAGGAATAGCTCAAAGCTGACACCTCTGAACCACAACTGGGAAGCAGAGGAATACACTGGCAATGGCACCAGACTTTTGAAACCTCAAAGCCTGTCTCCATCCCCTTCAACAATGTCACACATCTTAATCCTTCCTGTGCTGGCTAATTTTATGTCAACCTGACAGAAGCTAGAATTATCTGATAGAAGAGACTCTCAATTGAGACAATTTATCCATAAGATCCAGCTGGAAGGGAAATTTTAAATTAGTGATTGATTTGGGGTGGCCCAGCCCATTGTGGGTGGTTTTACCTGGCCTGGGTTATATAAGAAAGCAGGCTGAAACACCATGGTGAGCAAGCCAGTAAGAAGCACCCTTTCATGACCTCTGCATCAGCTCCTGCTTCTAGGCTCCTGCCCTGCCTAAGTTCCTGCCCTCATTGCCTTTGCTGAGCTATGGAACTGTGAGTGAAATAAATCCTTTTGTTACCAACTTCTTTTTAGTCAAGATGTTTCATCATTACAACATTTGAAAACCTAAAGAAGAAACTTCTCTAACAGATCCACAAACAGGGAATCAAATATTCAAACATATGAGCACATGGGGGAATTCTCATTCAAACAATCACATGCAAAACTCTCTGGCCTCCACCTGCTCTCAGTCATATCATAATGCAGAATGCATTCAGTTTAACTTCAAATATTTCTATAGCCTTTTACATGCTTAACACAGTTAAAAGTCTAAACTTTCTTCTTAGACTCAAAGTAGTCTTTCTATTGCAAGCCCCTGTAAAATCAAAGAGTAAAATAACATACTTTAAGCATACAATCACACAGAATATACATTACCATTCCAAAAGGGGAAAAGGGGGACATAGTAAGAAAATACTGGATCAAAGCTGCACTGAAAACCAGCAGAGCAAACATCAAATCCCAATGGGCTTTGTCAATTTGCTTTGGGCAATGTACAATGTAAATGGACTTAGCTTTACTCTTCTGGCTTTTTTCCCCTCCCTTGAGCTGGCTCAACTCTCTGCATGCAGCAGATATTCCACAACTCTGGTATATCCAAAAGCTTTGGGTCTCCAATCTGATCTAGGCTTCACTTTCACAGATTCACATAACATCTTCTTGGGGCCTCCATGCAGGGATTCCCAGCCACAGGACTGGCCTCAGTGGTGCTCTGTAACCATGGAGGAAAATGCCATGACTCCTTTACTTGTATAGCCTTCATGACTCTGAAGCCAGCACATGTGTGACACAGTCAAGTCTGACTACCAACTTGAAGTACACCTTGTCTCATTGAGTTACACTTGGAGCCAATCGGTTGTTGCTTTTAACAAATAGAAAATTCCTTGGACCATTTTTTCCCCCCAGAAGTTGTAATCTTAGCTAGGTGATATCTTTTCCCTTTATTCCAGTGCAGGTCAGGCCTAGCCTTCATCTTCTTATCTCTTTCAGAACAAGCCCTGGCTCCAACTTTACATTTCCTGGTGCTCTTTTCTCTCCAAGCAGTCCATTTTGTATTTCTTTTGGCCCTACTTACTTCCTACATTACAGACCTTCATTAGAGTGATTATAGTTACCACGTAATGGAATCAATATTACGTTTTTTGACATCTCTGTTATGTTGTCTTGACATCTTTTCCACTGAAGAAATAAATCCAATAATTTTCAATTTTCCCTCACATAAATTTCAGACAGGGCAGCAGAACAGCAGAAAGTAGTCACTTTTTTTCTTTGCCAAAGCACACAAATGTTCTCCAGGCAATGACTAGTATTCTTCTCTTTTCAAACCTCTTGTCTACGTAGCTCTCAGCACTATTCCCTTTCAGGCTCCTTTAGGCTGCCTTTATTAAGCTCTTTCTACAACTTTCAACTGAATTTGTAATCTAATGTCCCAACATCTTTCACAGTTCTTCAAAACACAACATGGTCAGTTTCTTCCCACCAATAGCCAACTTTTGTCTAAGTTTTCCATTTCTGTGTTAAATCATTATGAACAAGGCAACTTATAAAATAAAATAGTTAATTGTGCTTAGAGGTTCAGAGAGTTTAATGGCACTGTGAATGCATTTGGCAGGTATAACTGAAAATTTACATCTCTAAAACATAAAGAGAAGGCTCTGGGAGTATTGGGAGGCTTCTGAAACCCCAAAAGCACTCCCAATAACATGCTTTCTCAAACAAGGCCACAGCTCAGAATCCTCCCCAAACAATACCAGCTGGGGACCAAGTTTTTAGATCTATTAGCCTATGGAAGCCATTCTCATTTAAACCACCAAACTGAGAAACATAATTTATAACTGTAACAGAGACATTATATGCTTTGAGGCAAGAATACAATCTACCATGTAGTGATAGTCCTCTCTGCCATCACTATGAGCAGTCAGTCTTCTGTATTCTATTCTGCTCCAATATTTTATCTCTATAAGGTCTTATGAATATTATAGATATTGTTTATAGTAATTCTCTTTACTGGAGCATAAAAAAGCAAATGGGGGCTTGGCAAGATTTCTCAGTGGATTAGACATGTAAGTTTAGCTGTGGGGCAGTTAGATTGTAAAAGACCACATAAAGAAAAATGACTCCACAAAAGTTTTCTCTGACCTCTAAATATGTCATAGCATCCACATGCCTGTGTGCCCCTACACACACACACACACACACAAACACACACACATACACAGATCATGTATACATACTCACAGGTGATGAAGAGGATGAGGATGAGCTTTAAAAAGTAAATGAGTGTCCAGAGAACCAAATAACCCTATTAAAAAATGGGGTACAGACCTAAACAAAGAATTCTCAATTGAGGA
>NW_022196900.1:34173102-34178064 GCF_008632895.1 Mastomys coucha | reverse complement strand
CTAGTACCCTCAGAGCTCCCAGGCTCTCAACCACCAACCAAGGACTGCACATGGAGAGGTCTGATTGTCCTGGCAGCATGTGTATAGTAGAGGATTGCGATTTGATCATCAATAGGAGGAGAAGTGCTCGGCCCTGTGAAGTTTCTGAGCCCCAGTGTAGGGGAATGCCAGGGCCAATAAGTGAGAGAGGGTGGGGTGGCAGGCATGGGGAGGGGGAGGCAACAGGGGTTTGTTTTTGTTGTTTTTGTTTGTTTCTTTGTTTTTTGGAGGGGAAACTAGGGATGGAGAAGTTTACATGTAAATAAAATATCTAATAAAAAAAAGTAAATGAGTGGATGGAATCAAGTTTCTCTGATCTAGGAGAGGGAAAAACGTGAAAGCAGAGATTTCTGTTCTGACAGTTAGGATAAACAATAATTTCAACAGGTGTCTTACACCACATAATTTCATAACTTTCATTGAAAGTGTCTATAGGGTTTACCTTTGCAATAGGTTCTAAGTTGGGTTGCCTTTGAATGTGTTCTAATTGTTGCCAATGCTTGGGAGAAGGAGATGGATAACTGTCAGAGGTGAAAATCTGAGGCACTGATGACAAAAACTAGCTGATTGAGGGTGTCTCTAAGTAGTTTGGGAGGATTTTCAAAACTATTTGTAGAAAGGTGACCATAAATTAATTAAAGATCAGAAAATGGAGAGGATTCTCTATTGGGAAATCAATCATCACAAGTTTGATAATGCCAAAGTGCCTACCTTGCAATGTTGAAATCTGACACCATTGAACAACAGCCTGGCACCCAATGATCCCATCCTATGACCTAGAATGCTCTACTTTGCATAACCCTAATTTTTGTAGTTCTTGTTTATATGTCACAGATTATAAAGTTGGAAATTTTGTACATAGCAGCTTACAATAAACTATACCAAGCGTATGCAGACCAATATAGACCATACACTTTTGCATGGATTGAGTTACATACAGGAAACTGTAGAGACACACCCTGACCACTGGAGACCTTGTTTCACAAAGAGACTCTAGCCCACTGCCTCATAGTGTAGACAATGAATGTTCAAGTCACTACATGAATTGTAGCTATTTGGAAGGATCTTACTTCTAGTGAAACATGAGAGTACATTTTGCTGTGGGTACGATGGATGTAGAATAACTGGGTTGCAGGAGGTGTGTATAAGCTGAGAAACAGATAAAAGTGGGGTTGCTGAGCAGGTTCTACTGAGAAATCATAATCTATGATCAATTTAATCTGTATATTATAGATTGTTCAGCTACTTGCTTCTGTTATTTACTGTAGCTGACTCCCTTCCTCCAGGTGACTCTGAATGATCTTTGCTACTTCTAGGCAGTAACAGATATAATAAAAGTTAGGAATTGACAAAAATTCGTGGATAGAACCTATGGCCTCATTTTTGAAATCTGAGTATATTTTGTTCTCTGGACAACACAGTTTCCCTTGAAAATTGTGCTTGGTAATTGACTCCCAAATACAATAAGAGGTCTAGGATAAGTTGCTTTTTAAATCAAAATAGAATGGAAAAGTGATTGAAGAACTATAACCAGAAAACACTGAGTCTAAATGAAATGCTGTATTAAGTTCAAAAGTACATGGTGACATACAGTCAGATAATATTAAAAGCCAAGGTCTTGACTTGGGTGAGGTGATACACCTGTATTTCCAGAACATTGGAACAAGAATTGTTCTATAATCCATATTACATGAGGCAGGAGTGTTACAAATTCAAAGGCAATTCTAGACTGTATAGTGAAGCTCTATCTCAAAAAAACAAATCAAGGTTTGGAGTCAAGGTTTGAAGGAGTGAATGTGGCTCTGTTGCCAGTGGAGAGTGCTTCATCTGTGTGCAACCTTGGGTTTGAACCCTTGAAGTGAAAACAAAGAAAAATGAACACAAACATTAAAAGGATGCTGAGGAGGCAGAGATCATGAGTTAGAGATAAGCCTGGACTGTTCCAGGGCTGGATTTATCTAGTCACACTCAGAAATGCTAAGATGAAGAAAACAACTGACAAAATGTGCTGGTGAGGATCAGGAAAAAGGAACAGTTATTTGCTATTAGTGTGGTTGGAAATTGGTGCAGCCACTCTGGTCCTTGGTGAAGATAATTCTCAAAAAGCTCAAATAAATCTACCATATCCACATTTATACCCCTTCTTGACATATGCCTAAAGACTTGCCATCCTGCTTCACAGACACTTGTTTGACTGTGTTCTTTGCTATTTTACTCATAATATCTAGGAAATAGAAACAATCTAAATCCCCTTCAACAATGAACAGATAATGAAAATGCTGCATATATACAATGGAATTCTATGCAGCTTCAAAGAAGAATGAAATATGAAATGTGTAGGTAAATGGGTGGAAATTGGAAATAATATGTAGAAGAAGGAAAGCAATCCAGACCTAAAAAGACAAGTGCTTGCTTTTTTCTATGTGGAACCTGTCTTTGCATCTCTAGATATATGTATATACTCTTGTCATCTCAGGAACCAGAAAATGAAGAAGAATCCATGGGACTAGGATAGCTGGGAACCATCTTGAGAGAAAGGCCTAGGAAAATATAGGAGCTTAAAGAGAGAATGGAAATAATGAGGAGGATTTAGCTAGCAAGGGTGAGGGAAGCCAGTATAGAAGGTTGGGAAGTGAAGAGGAGTAAATAATACCAGGTGCATTGAAAAGGCCATGAAGACACATTATGTATGTGCATGTGTGCATGAAATTATTATAAACAAAGCTCCATTATCAGCAAAGGAAACCTCCCTTTGAATTGTTGGTCATGGGTGTAGGCTTAGATATTTTAAACCTACTTTTAATAAGGGTTCTCAAATGGTTCGATTCCCCCTTCTAGCCCATTATGCAAAGATAGGGGAGAAAAGAGGACAAGGGGATGTGGATGTGTTTAGAAGTAATTATTTGGGATGGTTTGAATCTCTATTTTTCAGGACACCAGCAACCCAGTTCAGTAGTGTCAGGATAACAAACATGACAATCAGCAGTGGTGGCACTATCTAGCAGAAACTGCCAGGCCTCAGCCAAATTGGCACCAGTTAGTGGGAGTGACCATGACCAGCAGGGAAGTCAGGAGATGTTCTCTGCCCTGCTTCTCTCAGTGAAGTGAAGATCAGTGAAGAAGAAGATGAGCATGCAAGTGCTCGATCACTGGCCATTGAGTCCTATTTATACTTTCTCTAAACATCAGTGTCCACAGCAAAACACCACGTGAGTGAGCCCGTATCACCTGACATCTAGAAACTTCCACTTCGCAGGGGAGTTGAAGACACCCCCAAAATAATATAGACTATGCCCATTTTTCTTGGTCCATTCCACAATGTGATAGCAAGTCCCTGTTGCCCTGAAGATATCACACAGTTGGGACACAAGACTTAGAGCTGGAACTGAGGTAGAAGGCTTCTTCCTGAGGGCTAGCACTCATAGTATCCAAAGACTCTTTGTTGTTTGAAACAGGGTTTTTCTCCATAGCCCTGTCTGTCCTGGAACTCACTATGTAGATAAGGCTTGACACAAATTCACAGACAATCACCTGCTTCTTTCTGCCAAGTGCTGGGATCAAAGGTATGTGCCTAGGCCCAAAATTCTATCCAAGCTGCCAAGAGAGAAAAGCAAACAGTAGTCCTAGTTAACTATAATATTTGTGAAACACAAAAATGACCAGTATGGCAAGATACTCCTAAGGATGAAATAGTGAAACTTATATCTGCAGTTTAGGAGGCACAGAGATCTTGTGCTCACAGATAAGACTAAGAGAACTAGGAATGTTAAACACACAGTGTTTTGCCTTCAAAGGAAAGGATGTATAACCTGTTACCCATAAGACTGTGAGCAAATTTGGTTAATAACCTGGTGACCTTTGCTCAATCTGTGGCTGAGACCACACTAGATCCTCTTCCAGATGCTTATCAGGAACTTGAGCTTGTTTTTTTTTTTTTTTTCCCTCAGTCTGCAGAGCCTGTCTTTATGGAAGATATCACATGTATTTTACAGAGTTTCAAGGTTCTCACATTTGATCTTCATTCAGTTTACTTTGTTCCTCAAGAAGATTTATGTGTGTTTCATTGTACAAACCAGATGTGAATTAGTTATCACCAGGAATGCTTTGACCAAATTGTGCCCTACCCCTAGATGAAGAGCTACATGCAATCTGTGGCACTGAGAAAAGGAAAATCATTCATCTCTAGGGATGAACTGCCAAGACAGGTTATCCAAATCCTGGCCACCCTTAAACACATACACAAAGAGCAACACTAAATTGACTCAGTAGATCATACACACACACACACACACACACACACACACACACACACACCAATGCTCCTACACTGGCTTGCTCAACCTGCTTTCATATACGAACCAGGGCCATTTTTCTAAGTATGGTACTGCCATTAGTAAGCAATTAAGAAAATACTTTGTAGCTAGACTTTGGCTACTTTGTGAGTTCTTTCTGCCACCAGTCTTCACTCCTTTTCTACCCTTTTCTACCCTTAACACTAGAAAAGGGGGGGGGAATGGATCGAGCAGACAGGAAAGACACCCCTGAATTAAATCAGGGGTAGGAAAGGAGGCAACTTTATCATTAGCTAACTTCCTGCTCACTGGGGGCATTAAGTTACTTGGCAAATTTGATCATTTATATACCCTCTAAAAAGTTCCCAGAATTCCAAACAGAAACTATCTGCAGCTGCCAAAATCATGCCCTCATCAGATCACAAGACAAATCATAGCTGCTGTGGCAGAAGCAGCCCCAAATCCCACACCTGGGATTAAAACAAAAACATATTCTTATAATACTTCTTTTTTTTTAAATTCCAAAATTGTTACTACATTGCCTCACAGAATTTCCTGTAATCTGATGGGGTATTGTTTCATGACATTCCTTTCCCAGGTCATTCTAGTTTGTGTCAAGGTGCTAAATAAA
>NW_022196900.1:34156746-34173004 GCF_008632895.1 Mastomys coucha | reverse complement strand
TTTTTTTTTTTTTTTTTTTGGTTTTTCGAGACAGGGTTTCTCTGTATAGTCCTGGCTGTCTTGGAACTCACTCTGTAGACCAGAGACCAGGCTGGCCTCAAACTCAGAGATCCGCCAGCCTCTGCCTCCTAAGTGCTGGCACTGAAGGCATGTGCCACCACCGATCGGCCACATTTGCATATTTTAATCTAAAAACTGGGAAGAAAAAAGAGACAGCCTCTGGGTTAAGGAAGAGAGCTTGTATTTTCTTCCTCTCTCATCTCTGGAACCCAATCTGGCTTAAACCTATGACAGCCTTCTTATGCATGCTGCATCTCTGTGATTCATATTTGCATCAGTTCTGTTGTTTTTAGAAGACCTTGCTTTCTTCATGTTGTCTGTGCCCACTGCCTCTTCCTTTCTCCTCTTCTATAGATTTCTGTGATTCCATAAGGGATTTCATGGAGATATCCCATTTAGTATTGAGTTGTCCAAGAAATTTCACTATTGACATGTTATCTAGTGTGGGTCTCTGTATTTCTTTTCATCATATTCTTTAGATTATGTATAATCTAAAATGCTTACTTTTCTTTCATTTAATCAACCTCTGAGATACAGAACTTTCTGCTTTGTTTTTACCAAATCCATTCTTTAATAGTTTAACTGTTTTTATGGTCCATCTCTCTCTCAAACATCTTGGGCCAAGATTTAATATGCTCATGTAATTCCTGAAAGTAATTGAGTAACAAAATCTGTAGACACCTCAGTTTTGCATTTTTAAATTTATTCCATACTGAAATTATTATTCTAATTGTTTGAAAATTTCATACATGTAACCAATGTGTTTTGATCATATCCACACTTAACTCCTGCCCCCTACCCCTTTCCATCTCATCAGGATCTCTCTCAACACATCTTCTTCTTTACCTCAGGTCCTTTGTTCAAATTTATATTTTTAACTTGTAAAGTCCAATTAATGCTACCTGTATGTGCATGGATATTGGTCATCCACCAGAACATGGGCAACATAACATTGGATTCCTCCACAGACAACATACTAGGATTACCTGTCTACATGAGAAATTTTCCAGGTGCCTTTTGTGAACTTTGAAACATGCAATAATACCCAGGATTTTTTAATGTAACACATTTTATTTTATTTTATTTTATTTTATTTTATGCCAAAATCCCAAGGTTAACCCTTAAAGGACCTGCCTATAATAAGGACCATTAAATATTTGTTTTTTTCATAAAGAACAATGACAAGGCCAGGGGAGAAGACAGGCTCCTATATGCTGATGCCATGATTGAAAATTTAAAAATAATTCTTAAAATGTTGATATTTATTTAAATACACATCTTAATTTAGGCATGTCAAGAAAAATTGCTTTACCATGCAATTTATAAAAAGAGTGGACATAAAGTGTGCCAGGCTATCAAAATAACAGGATCATGTCAAGTAACTCCCTTCCTTCCTAAAGGTTCAAGCTCTTGAAACTTCCATGGTCCTCAAAGTAGCAATAGTAGCTGTAGACCATCTGTTCAAACAGGTGTATATATAGACATAGTTGACATTAAACATCTTTAATGTTAAAAACTTGTAATTATTAAACATAAAACCAACTTTTGTTTGGTAGACAGTTTTCTACCAAACGTTTCATCTGTATGTGAAGCTCTATTACTTATTTCTCTTGAAAAATCAAGCTTCTTTATTATACCTAGGGATTTATGTTTTGAGTCACATTTGTGTGCTGCTGATGGGAGAGAATAGCTCCCAAACCCCCACCTGGAATTTGCTTCTTTCTGGTATTTTGTGTTTATTCTACATACTAAATGGAATATGGTGGGATCTCAAGAAATTCATTGACCAAACCTTGTCTTGTATGTGGCCTTTCTCAAGAAGTTTCTCTCTATTTCAGGAGTAGAGTATTTTTATTTGGGAGGGGGAACTTTCTTATAACAATATTTTATATCATGGCATATTATATTTGACACTCCCATTCTATAGGGCAGATAAGAACAAGTGTCCTTTACTTTTTAGTTTTTTATGACCAGCCACTCAAAGATTTTGAAGATAAGAGAAACAGTTTCAAATAGCCAGAGAAATAATAGGAAAGGAGAATTACACCTTGGGAATGAGGCAGGAAGAAAGATTCAATATTATTCCATAAACACATGAATGCTTTGAAAATTAAGAAAAATGTACCGTGTAGTCTGAAAAGTATGCTTACATATATAAATAAATATTTCCAAAGAATTAAATATTCTTAAAATAAAAGGCAATATTTAACTGAATGAATGCTTTGACATCAAGATGTGATGATATTCAAACATACAATTTTTAGTATACATATAGATGCCCTGAGATCCTGTCTCCTGTGTAGAAACTCACCAACTTACATCCAAGGAAGCAGCATAAATGATTGAGTGCAAAAATCCCATGCTACTAACTAGTGCCAGACAGCTGACCTGTTCTAAATGGATGATTCATGTGGCCTCACACTCTTGTAGCAAAATATATGTACAAAGCAAGCCTTTACCTCAAATGGAATAAAAGATATTTTATTTTAAGCCAAAGATGGTTGGCCTGTGGCCTGGGAACCAAAACTAAGTTGCCTCAAAGTGTCATGATGTGGAGTAGAGAATATAAAGATAAATATTCAGAATATACTTGGGGATTCGGTTCATTTAGCAAAATGAAGGTTGTTAATTTTAGTCCAAGATCAATGACTTCATTTGTCCAGGCTAGTCGACTATCCAGTACTATCTGCAATTTCTTTCTTGTCGAGCAGGTCTTAAGTCCAATAAGAGCAGTTGGTTTCCACCATGGTATGCTGCATTCTTAGGGTTGTCATGCCAGGTAGGTTATTGCTGTGCTTCAAAGATGGCTGGGACTATTGGCTTCTTTCCTTCTTTAGGAGTCTTATAGTGTCTTTTGATAACAGGAAAGCTAGTACTCCAAGGAGGAAGATTTTCTTAAGTTACAGCTAAGACTTTATGGGTCCTGTTTGAGGTGCGTGGTGTCTTGAGCAATAGGGGTTTATCTTCCACCTCTGAGGGCCAAGCACGTGCAATAACAATAGCTTATAATATTTAGGAGTCTCTTGAACAATGATGGTTAATAACTGTAGGCTTTGAGTTTTCAAAACCTACTCTTAATAAGGGTACTTAATGTTTTAACCTTTCTTTTAGCACACCACCCACCAGGGGTAGTGGAAATGAAAGGTTAATAGGGCAAAGAAGGATAATGGGCTTGTTTACAAGTAGTCTTTGGAGCATATCCAATCTGCATTGTCAGGATATCAGCAGTTTAGTCCATATGAATCAGTAGTGGTAGCTCTATCCACTTGCAAACAGCATTCATGAATCAGCAACAGCAGTTTGATCCAGAAGAAACTGTGAAGCTTTGCCAATCAACCCAAGGCCACAGAAGATTCAAGAAGCTACCAGAACACCACCAGAAGTTCTCTCTATGAAGTCACAACAAATGATGACCAGCAAAGAATAACATACAGTGTAGTCAGCGAAGACCAGCATCAGCAAAGCCCAACAATGACCAGCAAAGAATAGTAAGATGTACCAATACCACACAGCATCATCCACTACCTGAATTATGTGGTCTCTCAAGTATCCACTCTAGCAAAATGCACATGGCTTTTTTCCAGGCAGCTTCTAGAAAAATATCACATGTCTCTTCTCAGCAAAACATCCTCCCATGTGTCTGCTTCAGCCAAAATATCCTCTCATCAGACAGGTTCCAGAAAAACATCACATGACACAACTGAGTCTTGAAAGAAAAGAGTGATAAAAGGTGAAAAGTTACCTATATTGGGCTTCTTCAAGCCACCACCTTATACCATAAGAGGACCATCACAGAAAACCATAACTGACCAACATACAAGGAACACCTGATTATGATGTGTCTAGTCACAATGGAACAACTCAGAATAGTATGTGAAAAAGTTGTAAGAGACAGAGGACCAGGAAGTCTATTGAGAGAATGTGTTTTCTAGAAATTGCAGGGAAGGTATACTCATAATACTTCAACAATTTTTTGATAAAATAGGATCAGAACAGTGACAACAGTAATAGGCATTCTAATATGGAATGGGGAAATCATTCCTGAGCCTCAACCCTAGACAAAGAACTACAGTTGACTAATGAGTGCTGAGGTAGGTAGAATTAGTCTTTCATAAGGAAGATCCTCTCATTGTTTATGCAATAGCAAGTGATTGGCTCTGCAAATGAACACAAACAACACTAAGTGAACTCAGTAAGTTATATTTACATGTTTATGCATATATAAGTAACAATAATAATCAAAGGAAAGAGGTCATGTATTTGAGAATAAACATTGGGACATGGGTAAGGTTGAGGGAGAAGAACTAGGAAGTCTTAGAGGGAGGATAGGAAGGGGCTAAATGATGAAATTATATTTTAATTAAAAAATTGAATTACTAAGAAAAAAGACTAGCAATTTTCAAGTGCTTTTTCCCCATCAGCATCATTAGACATGCTTTATTATAGTTTATTTTACATAAGGAACATGTATTTTGCTATTTTTCTCAAGTTATAACTACTAATGATAAGGGCATGCATTAAATGACTCTTGTTCTTACTATCTTTCAATAGTTCACAGTTCCTTTCTTGGATGTGGCTCTATTATTTTCTTCCCTACATTTCTGTCTTTCTGTCTGTCTGTCTGAATGAATGAATAAATGACTAATAGACTTGGCATTTTATTTAACATGTTAATAAAGGAGGGTTATGAAAAAAGACCAAAGCCCATATCATCATCAGACTACTTAGATTCTTTGCTTCAACTTTCTTCTTTTCAGCTAGGACAGCAGAGTCAGGACTATCTGCCACTGGAGCTTCAGCTACTGGAGTGGAACTACAAGTTCCTCCATGGCAGATGAGGCTCCTTATGTTGACAGTATCCAGGGCCTTTGAAAACAATATAGGTCAGCTGCTTTTTTTTTTTTTTTTTTTTTTTTTTTTTTTTTTTTTTTTTTTTTTTTTTTTTTACCAATAATATATATTTTTAATTCACTTTATATCTTGATCACAGACTCTCCTCCCTCATTTACTCCCACTCCCACCCTTACAAATCCCTCACCCTACTCTCCCCTCCTGTTCTTCTCAGAGAAGGGGGTAACTTCCTTGGATACCACCCTATTCTGTGGCATCTAGTCCCAGCAGGACTGAGCACATCTTCTCCCAATGAGGCACAACCAGGCAATCCAGGTAGAGGGAAGGGGATCCAATGGCAGGGAATATCCAACAGAGAGCAAATATCCAAAATATTCAAGAATTCAAGACACCAACAAACCAAGTACTAGAATTCTCAACAGAGGAATCTCAAATGACAAGAAGAACTTGGAAGAAGAGCTGTGTGAGGCAGGGATTGGGAAGAGAAGGGCACAAATACTGGGATGTAAAGTGAATAAATAAATTAATAAAAAAGAGAAAAAATGTTTGATGTTCTTAGTCATCAGAAAAATACAAATAAAAAATGACCCCGAGATTCCACCCATCAGAATGGCTAAGATAAAAAATTCAGGTGACAGCACACACTGGCAAGGATGTGGACTAAGGGGACACCAGCTGCTTTGATGAAGGCATTGATCTTATATTCCATGACTGTTCTGCAGGATGAGGGTGGAGTAGATGCAGTTGAGCTCAGAGATGTTGGATATGCTACAGATTGCCAGCATGATACTAACCCTTACCTCCACCGAAGGACAAAGCAGCTTGGTCGCAGATGAGGAGAACTTTGGCTTCTTTACAATCTCCTTTGACAGAATCTCCATGTACCAGCTTTCCAGCTCAATAAACTGCATTCACAATGGAGCTTCCAGTTTCTTCCATTGTTTACTAAGTTGCATCTTCAGTCACCTACAGTGCAGGCTTAGAAATGTGGGTGTTTGGATTAGTTTTCTATTACTTTTAGAAGTATAAGAAAGCAGTCAATTAATAAGAAGAAATAGATCAGATATTAAAGAAGCAAATTTAAAGTTCAAACTTGAGTAGAGGAATGGGAAAAGCCAAGTGTTGAGTCTGTTTCTTCTGAGTTCAGCACCGTTCCATACTGTACCTGCTGCCCGTTTCCCTTGATTTCTTTTCTTTTCTTTCTTTCTTTTTTTTTTTTTTTTGATCCACCGGTTTCTTTTTCTTTTTCTTAGATATTTTCTTTATTTACATTTCTTATGATATCTCATTTCCTGGTTTCCCCTCCAAAAACAAAAAACAAAAACAAAAACAAAAACAACCCTATTCCCTCACCACTCCCCCTACTCACCAACCCACCCTCTCCTGCTTCCTGGCTGGGGCTTAGAACCTTTACAGGACCAAGGGCCTCTTCTCCCATTGATGACTGACAAGGGTATCCTCTGCTACATATGCAGCAGGAACCATGAGTCCCACCATGTGTACTCCTTGGTTGGTGGTTTGGTCTCTGGGAGCTCTGAGGGTACTAGTTAGTTCTTATTGTTGTTCTTCCTAAGGGGCTGTAAACCACTTTAGCTCCTTGGGTCCTTTCTCTAGCTCCTTCATTGGGGACCCTGTGCTCAGTCCAATGGTTGGCTGTGAGCTTTTACTTCTGTATTAGTCAGGTACTGGCAGAGCCTCTCAAGAGACAGCCATATCAGGCTCCTGTCAGCCAGCACTTGCTGGCACCCACAATAGTGTTTGAATTCTCAACTGAGGAATACCCAATGGCTAAGAAGCACCAAAAGAAATGTTCAACATTCTTAGTCATCAGGGATATGCAAATCAAAACAACTCTGAGATTCCACCTCACACCAGTCAGAATGGCTACGATCACAAACTTAGGTGACAGTACATGCTGGTGAGGTTGTGGAGAAAAAGGAACACTCCTTCTTTGCTGGTTGGATTGCAAGCTGGTATAACTACTCTGGAAATTAGTTTGGCAGTCCCTCAGGAAATTGGACATAGTACTACTTGAGGACCCAGATGTACCACTCCTGGGCATATATGCAGAAGATGCTCCAACATGTAATAAGGATACATGCTCCACTATGTTCATAGCAACCTTATTTATAATAGCCAAAAGCTGGAAACAACCCTCAACAGAGGAATGTACATAGAAAATGTACATTTACACAGTGGAGTACTACTCAGCTATTAAAAACAATGAATTTATGAAATTCTTAGGGAAATTGATCGATTTGGAGAATATCATCCTGAGTGAAGTAACCCTCCCAGTTTCTAAATCTGCTCTTTGTCCATCTCTGAATACCATGAGATTTAGAAAGACTTCCAACTCAAATGTGTGCCTAGCAGTAAGTGGAATACAGAAGACAAGTTCCATTTGTTTTTCACATTTTACAAGCTGTCTTCTCTTTGAATTTCCTTTGCTCTACAGAAGAATTTCAATACCATGAGGTCCCATTTTAAATGTGTAGCCATATTTCCTTAACATCAAGATTCCTATTTGGAAAGTATTTACCTAAGCCTGTGTTATATAGGGACTCACACCCCCCCCCCACCAACATACACACATAATCTTTTCTCTAATCATGACAGGTTTTACAATGAGGTCTCCAAACAACTTGTTGCTGATTTTTGTGTAATGTAATAGACAAGGATTTTATTTCATCATTCTACAAGTTGATGCCCAGTTTCTCACAGCATTTGTAGTATATACTGGTATTTTTTCCTAGTGCTTTTGGTGTATTCTTCAATTCAGTTTGTAGGAATTTTATTGAGAATTTTTGTATCTATGCTTACCAGAGAAATTAATTTGTTGTTTTACTATTTCCTTTTGTCTGGTTTTGGTTTTGGTGTAATGTTGACTTTGTAAAAAAAAAAAAAAAGTTGTTATTCTTCTAGAATAATTTGAGAGTCATTGGCTTTTGTTCTTCTGTAAAGGTCTAGTAGAATTCTGTACTGAATACATCTGGATACAACCTACATTTTAGTCTAGGGATTTTTTTTTCATTACTGCTTCAGTCTTGTTGCTTGTTACAGCTCTGTTTAAATTGTGAACTTCATCTTGGTTTAATGTTCATAGGTAGTAGGTTTTGAGGCCTTAATTTCTTTCAGAATTTCCAATTTGGTTAATATAAATTTTGAAATGTATATCCTATCCTTATAATTTTCAGAATTCCATTTTTATCTGTTGTAAATTTTAATATCTAGTCTTATTAATTTGTATTTATTCTCTCTTTTATTTAATTTAGGTGATAGTTTATTCATTTTATTAATATTCCCCCTAAAAATCTTTTCACATGTTTAAAAAATTCTTTTATATATTCATTCATTGTTTCTATTTCTTTAATTTTTTGCCTTACTGCTGGTTTTCTGTCTAATATTTTGGATACAGTGTGTACTTTTTAGTTCTAGTGCCTTGATGCTTACATTAAGTTATTTATTTGGCCAGGCAGTGGTCAGCCACACCTTTAATTTTAGCATGTGAGAGACAGAGGTAAGCAGATCTCTTGTGAGTTTGAGGCCAGAGCAAGTTCCATATAGCTAGGGCTACATGGAGAAACCCTGTCTGTAAAAACAAACAAACAAACAAATAAATAAAACATTTCTCTGATATTGTTCTAATTTCACAATGTAGCTATTTAGAAGTATTAAATTTCCTATAGTGTGACCTTAATAGTGTACTTTGGTTTTGATATGGTATGTTTATTTTCATTTAATTTAAAATTCTTTCTAAATTTATTAAATTGTGTTTTGGTTTAACTCCATGAATCTGTGTATTTTCTGGAGTTTCTCTTGTAGCTGATTTCCAGTTTTATTCATCCATGGTCATGTATAATAGAATTATTTTAATTTTCTTGAATTTATTGAACTTTCTTTTATTACTAGTATGTGATATACTTTTAGAGTGAGTTCCATGTCTATAGTGTTTGGGTGGAAGGTTTTTGAGATGTGTGGAAACTCCATTTGCTCTCTGCTGTCATTTACCTCCCATGTTCTTCATTGACTTTTTTTTTACTCAGAGATTATTTGTCTTTTAGTAAGAGTTGAGTAATGAAGTTACCCATGAGCATTGTGTTGGAATTTATTCATGGCTCATATCTTGTACTATTTGTTTTATAAAGTTTAGAGCATTTATGTTCTGTGGATATATTTTTAGAATTGTAATGACCTTTTGATAGGTATGAAGTGACCGGCTTCCTCTGGCTAGTTTGAATTTGAAATATATTTTGTGACATATTAGAATACTGACAAATGATTGTCAGCTTGCTTGAGACATATTTGCTCCTTGTAAAGCAGTACCTATCTTTGGTTATGAGATGTTTTTCTTGGAGGCAAGAACAAAAACAAAAGCAGAGATCTAATTTTCTAATTGAGTCTACTAGTTTATGTCTTTCACTAATTTTCAATTATTAGTGTAATCATATCTTAATTACTGTCATTTTAAACAATATTTTAAATTGAGTCTTTGAAAATCTCATGCAGTGTGTTTTGGACATTCTCATCCTCTCATCCTCTCATCCTCTCCCCCAAATCCACCCTTAACTCTCCAACTCTCATTCTCAGTTTACTATCTCTTGATATCCAATTTTGAGATTCTGGGTATTTATTTTTCTTTTCCCATTGGGTGTACTTTGCGTTTCCCATATAGCTGAGGGATTGAGACCTGTCATGGCATTATTTTTTGTTATTTGGTGGTTTCCTTTACACAATAATTGTTTTATTATGTCCCTTTTAGCCTCTTGGATGTGTTTATCTTTGTTTTTAGTATGCTCTATTCTTTCCAGAATCCTTTGTGAGATAGATGAATGTTCATAATGTTCTTTACTCTGTTTCAATTATAAAAAAATTCTCTCTCAAATTAAGATGAATAATTTAACTGGGTATATTCTAAGTTGGCAGCTGTAGTATTTCAGATCTTGAAAAATATCCTCCTAAACCCTTCCTAATTGTATAGTGTCTATTGAAAACACAGCTGTTAGTTTAATGTGTTTGTCTTTGCATGTGACTTGGCCCTTATCTCTTGCAGTTTTTAACATTTTTCTTTTGTTGTACATTAGTGTTTGAGTGCGACATGAAACAGGGAGTTCCTTTTTTGGTTCTATTTTTTATTGATTTAAGTTTTATTGCATTATGATGAGAAAAGATACATGATTTTAATTTATCAGAATTTGTTAACATTTAAAAACTTATTTTAAGTAAGTAGAATTAAATCACATTCTTGTTTCCTTTTTGTACCCCAACTCCTCCCAGAAATTCACCCTTCAATACCTACAATATCTTTTTTTGTAATATTCTTTAAAATTTATAAAATAACAATAAAATGAGTATTATAAAAGTTGTTTGATATAAAACAACAATCAATTTAAGTCTTATGTAGATGTTTGTCTACAGCAATAATGAAAATACATACCTTTTTCTCAATATAAATTTTAAGTAACTCCAAACATATTAACTGTATATTTCAAAATAATAAATCACTACTAGTATTTTCTTAAGTGAACATAAATATATAAAGTCTTTTTGTTTGTTTGTCTGTTTGTTTTGTATTTAGTAGAGCTTAAAATCTTGGCTCTAATTGTGGTACAAGCTCAAAATAAGAACAATTTTTAGATGTTGGATTTCATTGTAATAAGGCTGTACTTCAATGACTCTCACATCACCAAAGGATTCTACCTCCACCGTAGCTAAGCTGAGAGATGACAGTTCTGCTGTGCTAAGGAATGAACTTTAGGCATGATTTTTGGATACACAGACTTCCTGATATGGTCAAAGCTAATTGATTTGAGTGAGTGACTTTATTCTCAGCCACAGAGAGCAGGTTACATACACTTATGAAATGGTGAGTGTATTAAGATGGTCTATCAATAAAGTCACTCACCAACTGTTTCAATGAACAATGATCCTGCTTGGAGGGTGGCACAGACATTAGGTGAGGGTAAGAATTTGGTTCATTGGCTGTGATAATTTGGAAAAGCATTCATCTCAGAGAAAGAATAACTTATAAAATCCTCTTCTTTAAACTTGATAAAATAGTTACAAACATCAAGCAAAGCATTCAGTCTCACTTTGTTGTAGCATGCAGGGTTCAATGCTTGGTAAGACTAATTAATATATTTTCTTCCTAGCTGTCTAGATAATATGTTATAAAGTATAGGACAAAATAGAGGTTCCATTTACTAACCAGTGTCTTCTAGTAATATCATTGTTCACCCATGTGGCATATATCTGTTTAAACTCCTTTTTAAAGGAATATATTTTATTCCAGGAATGTAAAAATTAAGCCCATTGGGAGGGAGATTCCTTGTCAGTTCTAAGATAGAGTTTTCTAAGTTCTGCAACCAAAATGAGTAGTGTTTTTAGGACTAGGTTTTGTTGTTGTTGTTTTTAATCTAGTTATGATACATTATCAAGAGTAAAGGCAATATCCTGTACTGTTTTGAGGACCTCTGTAGCCTCCATGATGTAGCCTCCATGATGAAGCTCATGGGGAAGTAACCCATGTCTGGCACTAAGATTTTCACTTAAATGGAAAAACTTGCATTGAGTGAGGTCAAGCAAGCTCCCAAAGACAAACATTACATTTTTTCTTTCGTGGATATCTTTGTTAGGGTTTCTATTTCTATAAAGAGACATCATGACCACAGCAACTTTTATAAACAAATCATTTAGTTGGGACTGGCTTACAGTTCATAGATTTAGCCCAATGTCATCATGTCAGGAGGCATGGCAGAATGCAGGCAGATATGGTGCTGTAGAGGTATTGTAGAAGTCTACATCTGGGCCAGCAGGACCAACTGTAGACAGCTAGAAGAGAGTACCATAGTGGGTCTAGCTTGAGCATCTGAGACCTCAAAGTCTACCCCTCAGTGACACACTTCTAACAAGGCCACACCTATCCAGCAAGAACACAGAGCCTTTGGACTATTTTTATTCAGGTTATCCCAGCAAGTACTTGATTTAATTCCTTTTGTTGTGTGTGTGTGTTTAGCATGAAGTTCATGCAGAAGCCAGCAAATTAAAAATTAGACCACTGTTTGTGATATGTCAAGGGAAAATAAGTAGTAGAATACAAGGGAAAAGTGTACAAAAATAAAGTGTGCTTGAAGAAGCTATGTAGGAACTTATGGTCTTGCCACTCAAATAAAAACTATAGTATGAGAGAATTGTATAATATGTGTGATATGAAAGGTTGACATCTGTAGAATATTGGGAGCTAAAGGTTTAAAGTGGGTTGGCAGTAGGCACCAGAAAAATGAGGAGTGGGAAGTGGGTTAACCCAAATTAAGGTTGTATTAAGAAGCCTTGTGCACTCTCACTATTTCTAATCTAACTAAAGAATAGTTTTTAAAAATGGAGCTTAAACAATGTTTGACACATGGGTATATAATGTTGCTTCCAAAAGCAAAGTTTATGAAACTTGCTATTTGTTTTAATGACCTGATCCATTGTGTTGATGAGACTTTCCACTGAGTTTTTTATTTTACTTTCTTCATGGCTACCTAGAAAAGTATGAGGTTCCAAAATATACTGGGGCAACTGACTCTGACCACTGAAATGGTCTAGTTCTATGTGAGGCTCCTTGGTGGTTATGAGATGACAGGTCTGCTGTGTTACCATCTTATTACCACAGATACAGGCAATTTTTCTTTATGGATTGTGGTAAAGTACTGAGTATAAGAGTACCCTGAAATTATGACCACTGACCTCAGGAGTGGGTGGCTTCCCTGTATGGTTTATAGGGAATATAATATAGTAGTGTAGTATTCTGCTAAGTACTATCCATTGACTTCAGAAATATGTGGGCTTACAAATCATCTTCAGGTTCATTTTATTTCTTAAATATTTGGAGCCTAAAATAAGATAAGCTGGTATAGCACAGATCAACCATATACAAAACCCCGGGTTCAATTCTCATCTCTGTAGGAAAGAATTTAGTTATGAAATTTATACTACATTAATCTCACTTTAAAACAAACTAATGTTTATAGCAAATATTTTTAAGCAACCCAGTATATTCCTATGAGGTATTTATTATTAACTTTGTTCTGAATCACTATTTCAGTATTGAACAACAATATATAATCTAATAGAAAACAACTCATTTGGCTAAATATAGTACCTATAAAACAAATTATAATATAATAAATTACTTCATTGCATTTTTATTTATATAACATATACAAAATTATATCTATTCTGCTATAAACTGAGAATATTTTGTGATGGTTATATTTAACTGACAACTCGACACAATCTAGATTTACCTAGATTGGGTGGACCTGTGAGTATATTTTGGGGATGTTGCTTTCATAAATTGATGTGGGAACACCCATCTCATTGCAAGAAGCCTCATTCCCTATGCAAAGTTCTTGAATTTTAGATGAGTAGAAAGTAAAAGTGTTCATAAAAACAGTCAAGCATGCATTTTTATCTGCTTTTGACTGTGGACTAGTTGTTTGAAGTTCCTGCTTTGATTTCTCCACAATGATGAACTATAACCAGTAATTATAGGCTAAAATAAGCCCCATTTCCATAAACTATTATTGTCCAAGTATTTTATAGTAGCAAACATGATGAAACCAGAACATATTTTAATGTCCATAAAAGAATATGAATAAATAAATTATAATATTGTTATTCACTGATATACTACACAGCAATGAAAGACAAACTACCACAACATAAAACAAGTAGAATGACCTTGATAGATATAAGGTTGGCCAAAATAAATGAGTAAATAAAAAGTTCACCTTTGTATTCTATAAAGACCACTAAGTTTTGTCTCATATAGTTCTGAATAGTGTCTGTCTTTGGCAGATATACCAATTTAGGGCAAGGAAGCATGAGAGCAAAGTAGAGGTCTAAAAACAGCATATTTTGATGTAGGTAGCAGTTGTAAGGATGTAGCAATATAGTTTTTGAATTGTGTTTTTAAGTTTCATCATATATAGTTTAAGCATTAATAAAGAACATTTTAATATTAAGACTTTATAATACTTGGAGTAAGAAGTTGTATATGTCTATGATTATTTCCCAAAGATCTTAAAGTATGTACTGTTAATAAAGAAAAGCATAAGATAACTGAAGCAACTAATCATTGCATCACTAGATAAGGACGTCTTCTGGGCAGATCTTGATAATTGGTTTATTACAGTTTGAAATAAGGGGCACATTGATTGTGAGTATCCAACAATCCTTGATACATTGGGTCGTGCTACAGCTTGTCTTTGAGGAAATAAACAATTGAGGTTGA
The DNA here is from genome assembly GCF_008632895.1 of Mastomys coucha. Taxonomy (NCBI): domain Eukaryota; kingdom Metazoa; phylum Chordata; class Mammalia; order Rodentia; family Muridae; genus Mastomys; species Mastomys coucha. Next base: position 34,158,816 of record NW_022196900.1, on the reverse strand, counting down.
TGTAAAGACGTAAGCTATTTCATTTTTAAAGTGAATGTGTCCAAAGTATTTTCAATGCCCACTTTCCCCCAGGAAACTAAAACTCTATAGTCAAATACATAACCTTAATATCTCATAAACCAAAATGTAGTGTAGAAGGTACAAAAGATACTAGCAAGAAATAGGTTGCAATTAGTAGTCCCTAAAATAACTTTCATAAAGAAATTTTGCTTGAAATGAGTCATCAGAATTTCTAGTGAGAATCATGTAAATATTAATAATTCTGTCATATATACTTGGCACGGAATTACTTTACCATGGTAAAGATCACCTAGTACAGAAAATTATCATTCCAGAGTAGATATAATGAACTCTACATGGACACAGACCTCACTGGCTGGATCTAGAAAGCAACTTCCCCAAAAGTTCTTAAAGTGATGCTGTATACATATCTGGGATTCATTGTCTTTTCACATACAAATGGGGAAACCCTTCTGGGATACTGTTGCAAGAGACCTAAAATGTTCCATAAAGTGAAAATAAATAACCACAATCATTAGACAAAAGCTTATATGTACCAGAAGCAATATGCAGATTCTAAGGAGCAAAGCAGTTAGACAAAAGGGGAGGATGGAGGGAAGGAGGGATGGAGAGAGGGAGAAAACTAATGGTAGTGATAGTGTCTAAAAAATTAATACCATCCTTACAGATAATAATAAATCAAGCAAACATCTATTTCTTGATAAAATATATAAGCAATTTTGGAGGCAATGATGAAGGAGACAATATGAAAACATGGATTACAAACAAATCATGCTTCTGGTCTGTCTGGGCCAGTGCCTTGAGCAGACCTTGGGCAAAACTCTACAGCCAGTTCTACAACACCCAAAGGAAGCACTACTCCCAGTGCTCTAACACTCCCAGGATCAGAGGTGAGGAGGACACAACATCTGTCCCAATACTGGGAGTAACTGGGACAGTGGGGCCCAGGCACTCAGGAATTCTATCAGCCCAGTGGCACTGGTTTATTCTGGTCTGTCTGGGCCAGTGCCCTAAGCAGAACTTGGGCCCAAATTTTGCAGCCAGTTGCGCAGCATCCAGAGGTGGTTCCCCTCCCAGGCACTCTGATAGCCCAGAATCAGAGGATCAGAGGGAAGGAGGGCATATCTGTCCTAACACTGGGAGAAGCTGAGACCTACCGGACCCAGGCACACAGGAACTCTACCAGTCCATTGACTTGGTTTTTTTCCACTCTGTCTGAGCCAGTGACCTAAGCAGACCTTGGGCACAAACTCCACAGCTGGTCCCTCAACACCCAGAGGAAGCTCCACTCCCAGGTGCTCTAACAAGTCCAGGATCACAAGATCCCAGAATCACAGGATCACAGAGACAGCTTGACTCTGAGGAGTTCTGACACAAACAGTATATCACAGGAAGGACAGGCCCCAGTCCGATTTAGCAAGGGCAGGTAGCACTAGAGATAACCAGATGGCAGGGGTCGGGGGAAAGCATAAGAAAATAAACAATACAAACTAAGGTTACATGGCATCATCAGAAAACAATTCTCCTACCATAACAAGTCCTGAACATACTATCACACTGGAAAAGCAAGATTCAGATCTGAAATCACTTCACATGATGATGGTACAGGACACTAAGAAAGACATAAATAACTCCCTCAAAGAAATACAGGAGAACATAGGTAAAGAGCTAGAAGCCCTTCAAGAGGAAACACAAAATTCTCTTAAAGAACTATAGGAAAACACAATCAAACAGGTGAAGAAAATGAGCAAAACCATCCAGAATCTAAAAATGGAAATAGAAACAATAAAGAAATCAGAAAGAGAGACAACCCTGGAGATAGAAAACCTAGGAAAGAAATCAGGAGTCAGAGATGCAAGTATCACCAACAGAATACAAGAGAGAATCTCAGGGGCAGAAGACATCATAGAAAACATTGACATAATTGTCAAAGAAGAGGCAAAAAGCCAAAAGCTCCTAACCCAAAAACATCCAGGAAATTCAGGATGCAATGAGAAGACTAAACCTAAGGATAATAGGTATAGAAGAGAGTGAAGACTCCCAAGGTAA
>NW_022196900.1:34106967-34155992 GCF_008632895.1 Mastomys coucha | reverse complement strand
ATGGTCTTGAAATCAGGCTTCTCCTATCTCAGCCTCTCTATTAGTAGTATTGTTTATTTCATGTTTTTCACTATATTATGTTTTTCAGAACAGCTTATGTATTTCAAAAAATATTTATATACCCAAAAGAAATGTAGACAATTAACTTGGGAAGTGGCTTATATGAGAGCAACAAAGTGTGAGACTGAATGCTTTGCTTGATGTTTGTAACTATTTTATCAAGTTTGAAGAAGAGGACTTTATAAGTTATTCTTTCTTTGAGATGAATGCTTTTCCAAATTATCACAGCCAATGAACCAAATTCTTACCCTCACCTAATATCTGTGCCAACCTCCAAGCAGAATCATTGTTCATTGAAACAGTTGGTGAGTGACTTTATGGATAGACCATCTTAATACCTACACCATTTCCTAAATGAATGTAACTTGCTCTCTGTGGGCTGAGAATAAAGTCACTCACTCAAGTCAATTAGCTTTGACCATAGCAGGAAGTCTGTGTATCCAAAAATCATGCCTACAGTTCATTCCTTGGCGCAGCAGAATTGTCAACTCTCAGCTTAGCTATGGTGGAGGTAGAATCCTTTGGTGATGTGAGGGTCATTGAAGTACAGCCTTATTACAATGAAATCCAACATCTAAAAATTGTTCTTATTTTGAGCTTGTACCACAATTAGAGCCAAGATTTTAAGCTCTACTAAATATAAAAAAAAAACACAATCAAAGAAAAAGATGTTATCTATGTTCATTTAAAAAATACTAGTAGCAATGTATTATTTTAAAATATACAGTTAATATGTTTGTAGTTATTTAAAATTTATAGAGAAAAAAGTATGTATTTTCAGTATTAGTATAGACAAGAATCTATGCAAGACTGTTAAATTGATTGTTTCATATCAAATAACTTTTATAATACTCATTTTTATTGTTATAATATTTTATAAATTTTAAAGAATATGACAAAAAAAGTATGACAGGTATGGAAGTGTGGTCTCTGGGAGGAGTAGGGTACAAAAGGGAAATAAGAATATGATTTAATTCTATTTACTTAAAATGTTTTGAAATGTTAACAAATCCAGATAAATTGAAATTATATATCTTTTCTCATAATAATGCAAAAAACTTAAAATCAATAATAATAATAATAAAAATGTCTCATGGGCTTGCCTGCAGTGTAACCTAATGGAGACTTTTTTTTAAATAAGGTTTCCTTCTCTCAAATAACTTTGGTTTGTGTCAAGTTTACATAAGACTGCTCAGCATGAATAATTTAAAAGAGAGAAAAAGATAAGAAGAACAAACTATATACTCAGGAAGCTCAGCCTACCAGAAGCTAGGAAGGGACATGGAACGAATTCTCATCTGAATTGTCAGAAAGAACATCCTGTCAAATAACTTTGATTTGGAACTTCTGACCTTTGGAAGTATGGGATAATAAATGTACTATGGGACAAGGTTATTTAATCTTAATGAATTATATATTCTTACTTTAACACCTGAGTTTATAACTGAATAATATAAGTACAAAATCCCCCTAAATTTGATACCATCATAATATTTTAGTCCTATGAATTAAATCTAACAACTTTTCAAATACTTTTTTTTTTTTCTGTGAATGAGCAACAAAGATAATCTGGATTCCAGAACGGGGCTACTCGTATACAAAACTCATGAGAAATTTTAGAATGTAAGATACTTAGGATAGCTTGAATAAGTATATTTTATTAGTGTTCTGTGTTAGAAAAGGGGCTATTATTTGCATTAAAAATATTTCTTATATAATAAATTAGAAATTTGTATTTTCTAAATTTGAGAATAATTCAGTCAACAGAAATGCAATAGCTAAGTTTTGGAATCAATATATGTTTCTATCAATAGAGGAATAAAATGGTTCATACACATAAAAAAAAGAATGATATGTTATCATTTGTAGAGAATGCCCATTTGTAGAGATATACCCAAAGCTAGTCATATTAATTGCATGAAGCCAATTTTGGAAAAATAAATATCATATAATTTCTCTCTCTCTCTCAAAAAAAAAAAAAGAAAGAAACTAAGACGTCCTTATACTAAATTTTTCAGCATGGGAGATAAACTAATTATTTTGTAACAGATTGCAGATATGAACCTTCAAAATGACAATTAAAGTGCCTTCTAGGCCGAAGGATTCCAAGAACTCCCTTTGCCCCAGCAAAGGATTTTAATAAAAATATATGTCTATTCTATGGTGTTTGCATGGATCTCACCACACAGTTTCCTTGTATGCCACCTGCCAATTAGCCTTACAAAGTAAAGGATTCATGTTTTTGAGAATGAAAGGATGGATTCTTCATTTAGGTAGTGGGTCCTGGGTCAGGATGCACAGTGGAAAGGAGGAGCCTTGAATCAGAAGACCATCACTGAAGGACCTATAGACCAGTGTGGGTCAAAGTTGAGCTGTTTCTTTTAGGGCAGATCTCTCATGCTTCTTGATGCATTTTATACTTGACTTGAAAATTTCATAAACAGTGTGCAAAACTTCGTATTGGTATATGCATTCTCTTTTCCTTCTTCACATATTAGAATATAACAGTAAGCCTGATAACTATGGATTTTATTTTTTCTATACTTATGAGATGTAATAGACTTTATTAATTTTCTTTTTTCCCTTTTCAAGTCAGAGTATTTTATTACAGCAACAGAAATGTATCCAGAACAAATGCTATCAGATTATGCTCATGTTGCCACTTATATAGAAACCCATGGCCAAGGAAGACATGTCAGAAAGGTCTTGTCGTCTTCCTAGTAAATGACCAGTGAGGTTGGCTAGCCTGATGGCAAAGGTGATGAGGAACAAGTCTGAATTTTTTAAATTTTATTTTTAAAACCTTTATTCCTCACTCACACATTACATTCTCTTCCCTCTACTCCTCCCAGTGCTTGCCTCAGCTTCCTATCTCTTCCAGATCAACTCCTTCTATGTTTCCCTAAAAAAAGAAATTAAAAAAAAAAAAAACAAAAAAACCCAGATCTCACAGGGACATCTAGCAAACATGACCTAACAAGATACAATAAGACTAGGCACAAACCCTCACTCATATCATGGCTGGACATTAAAACTCAATGGGAGGAACATAATGATTTTGCTAGGATGTGTTTCAAATTTGAACACCTCAAATTCTTGAACCAAAATGTGAATCTTCTCCAAAGTATAACTAGTTATGAAGTCTGTTTATTGTATTTCCACATAAAGTAAATGTCTCAAGGTCTCTTTAATATCCATATTGCCAACACCACCTCTGTGTGTTCATTGACCTAACACCTTTCTTGCTCCATGAGAAGAAGAAATTGATCTATATTTTCTTCTTCTATTAAGTCAGCTATTGCATACTGAAGTCCAACATAGTGTGAGAGTCTGAGAATGAAAGACTTCAGTCAAGCTCAGAGGCCAGGACAGCTTATGAGTTGTCACCTCTTTGGAACCTGAAAGAATAAAGACATACTGGTGCTGTCTATGTGTCATAATGGTCACACAGAAGGCAGTAATCTTAGAATGAAAAACACTTGTGGGATTACCTGAAAAAGGGAACTGAAAAATGAAAGACTGAAGTCATTGCAGTCCACAAATGGAGATAAACATACAACCTCTATGGGGATGCAGGTGTTTAAGAAATACAGCTCATCAAACTCTTCCATCAAACATTGCCAGTAGAGAACTTCAAGCACACAATGAGGTCTCTGCCAAATGCAAGCTTAGATCTTGACCTTATATCATGTATGACATCTCTGCAGAGAGAAAATGAGGAGAAAAAGAAGGAGATTTTGTCGTTCTTCATTACAGACTCATAGTAATAAAGTATGCAAGAACATATCTATTCTTCAGATCCATCCACTTCCCCAAGAATTTCATAAATTCATTGTTTTTAATAGTTGAGTAGTACTCCATTGTGTAGATGTACCACATTTTCTGTATCCATTCCTCTGTTGAGGGACACCTAAGTTGTTTCCAGTTTCTGGCTATTATAAATAAGGCTGCTATGAACATAGTGGAGCATGTGACCTTATTACATGTTGGAGCATCTTCTGGGTATATTCCCAGGAGTATATTTCCAGAGGAACCACCAAACTGATTTCCAGAGTGGTTGTACCAGCTTGCAGTCCCAACCAACAATGAAGGAGTGAGGTAACCCAATCACAAAAGAACACACACAGTATGCATTCTCTGATAAGTGGATATTAGCTCAGAAGATTGGAATACACAAAGTACAAACCACAAACCATAAGAAACTCAAGAAGAAGGAAGACTAAAGTGTGGATACTTCGTTCCTTCTTAAAAGGGGAACAAAATACCCATGGAAGGTATTGTAGAGACTAACTATGAAGCAGAGACTAAAGGAAGGACAATTCAGAGACTGCTCCACCTGGGAATCCTTCCCATATTCAATCATCAAATCTAGACATTATTGTGGATGCCAGCAAGTGCTGGCTGAAAGGAGCCTGATATAGCTCTCTCCTGAGAGGGTCTGACAATACCCGGCTAATACAGAAGTAGAGGCTCACAGCTATCCATTGGATTGAGTACAGGGTCCCCAATGAAGGAGCTTGAGAAAGGACCCAAGGAGCTGAAGGGTTTGCAATCCCTTAGGAGGAACAAAAATATGAACTAACTAGTACCCTCAGAGCTCCCAGGGACTAAACCACCAACCAAAGAGTATATGTGGTGGGACTAATGGCTCCAGCAGCATATGTAGAGTAGAGGATGGCCAAGTGGTCATCAATGAGAGGAGAGGCTCTTGGCCCTGTGAAGGATCTATGCCCCAGTGTAGGGGAATGCCAGGGCCAGTAATCAGGAGGGGGTGGGGTCTTGAGCAGAGGGAGGGGGAAGAAACAGTGGTTTGTTTTAGTTTTTTTTTTTTTTTTGGAGGGAAACCTGGGAAAAGAGATATTGTAAATAAAGGAAACATCTAATAATAATAAAAATCCCCACATCTATTGACCCAAGAGGCACTCAATGGGAAAAGAGGTTAGGGTTTGACATGTATGAAATATTATATATTTTACCTACAAAAATAAATGGGAAGGCTAATAGATACGATTAGAATTTCATGTGACAGTGTTAAACAAATTGACACTAAGGATACTAAGTTACTAAGGATAGAGACAAGGATTGTTTGATAAGGTTAGTATAAAAAAAAAAAAGAAGCACCATATCATCTATCAAGATGGTAAGAGACTAATGCCAATGTCAATTTGGAGATCCTTGCAGCTTCTGCTTCCATCACACATCTCACATGCCAGGACTTTGTGGGCAGGGTTCCATAACCTTCTGGATTTTGCTGCCAATGCTACATCAGTACTTGGCTCTATTCATTCAACACAGTACTACTTGGCCACCTCTGACAAAACTGTAGTGGGCCAAAGTGCAGTTCATTTTACTCTTCTGAGGGCATAGGCAGTATGACAGTGTTCACATTGTTCTGCTTCTATGGGCACATTTCACCACATGGATACTTCCATCTAGATATTTAAAAAAATGCCTTTGAAAATGCTAGCCACAGAGTAGTACAAAGCTACTGGAACCCAAGGAATTGGGACCATGTGGAAATGTCAGAATTGTAGTGGCATAAGCACTGACATCCTGGAATAGTCACTGTCACATTAATTTAACATATCTACAAGACTATTTGTTGAAGCTACCTGAAGTTTTGTGGGGCCTACCTCACATCTAGTGTATCCAGATGACTGTACATGGAGTCATGGAGAAGTTTAATCACAATCCTCAAAATTTAATATTTGGGTTTTTGTTTCTTTGGTATTTTTTATTTTACTCTTTGTGAGAAGTAGGCATGAGAAGGACTATTTTGTGTTAGGTTTACCAGTTTGCTTTAAGAGCATATACTTGTTCTGATTCACAAGCTTATATCTAGAAAGCAGTTTCCCTTAGGTTGAACTATGCTTTCCATTCATACCTTATTTAGATGATATTTAGAATAGACTCTTACATTCTTAATTCATGTTGGAATAAGCCACAACTTTTGAGTTGAGCTAACGGGATATATGAATGTAGTTGATAAAAACATGAATTTTCTAGGTCCAGTAAAGAATTTATTGATGTGGTGAAAACACAAAGTGATAGTTATCCTTGGAATGGCTCTACAATATGGATTGGATTTGTGCCTTTGTAAAATGATGAATGATGCCTGGGTTAGGTTGCAGAGTACCTAGTATATTAGTAGAGGATAATAGTTACTGAAATAGTGACCAAAGCAGCTCTACTGCTTGTTTTCAATTGACCATTGACTGTTAGGCATGAATCCCACCATTAATGTTGGCTGTTGGGAGCCTGATATAGCTGTCTCCTGAGAGTCTCTAATAGTGCCTGACTAATGTGGAAGTAGAGACTCACAGCCATCCATTGGACTGAGCACAGGGTCCCTAATGAAGGAGCCAGAGACAGGACCCAAGGAGCTGAAGGGTTTGCAGCCTCTTAGGACGAATAACAATATGAACTAACTAGTACCCTCAGAGCTCCCAGGGACTAAATCACCAACGAAAGAGTACACATGGTGGGACTAATGGCTCCAGCAGCATATGTATAGCAGAGGATGGCCAAGTTTGTCACCAATGGGAGGAGAAGCCCTTGGCCCTGTGAAGTTTCTCTGCCCCAGTGTAGGGGAATGCCAGGGCCAGTATGCAGGAGAGTGTGGGGTGGTAAGCAGTCAGACAGGGAGGGAACAGGCGTTTGGCTTTGGTTTTGGTTTTTTTATTTTTATTTTTTTTTCCTTTTTTTGGAGGGGAAACTGGGACAGGAGATATTATATGACATGTAAATAAAGAAAATATCTAATAAAATTTTTTTTTAAAAAAGTAATTCATTTCCCCAGTGAGATACCCTTGGAGAAAACTAAATTTTTATTTACAAGTAGTTATTAATTGGAGATAACTTTTGTGTTAGGGATGGGAGCATGTGACCACATCTCCTATCAGCTCTAGGACTCTATCTGGTGCTGATCCATGAAGGCCTTTTTTATGGTGCAACAGTCTCTGAATTTATATGTATGTCAATCCTGTTATTTAGAGGGCCTTGTTTCCTTGGTGACCTCTATCCCCTCTAGCTCTTGTGCTCTCAGGACCCTAGGGCAAGTTCTCCCTCCTTCTGGAGTTGGTGGTGATGATTTGTGGGGAAGAACATCTCTTCTTCACCCCTGTCACCTAAAGCAGAGAACTTACTCCCCCTTCATTTGCTTGTTGATCTGGGATTATTTATTCTTTCTTTTTTCTTTAGTGGTTATCCTCTTTAGACCAAATTTTTCCATCCAGTGCCATTTGTAGTGCTTCATTGGTAGATAAAAAAATCATTTAAATTTGTTTTATACTAGAATGTTTTTCTTTCTTGTTAATTTTGAATCGATACTTTTCTTGGGTACAGTAGACAGAGCTTGAATCAGTTATCTCTCAAAGTCTTTAGAACATCCTTCCAGGCAGTTTTTAATGTTAGAGTCTTCATTGAAAAGTTGGGTGTTAGTCTAATGAGTCTGCCTTTATGCATTATTTGTTCTTTTTTTCCCTTGCAGCACTTAATATCCTGTCTTTAATCTGTACATTGGTGTTTTCATTATTGTTGTCTTTTCTGTTCCTATCTATTTGTTATTCTGTAGGCTTCTAATACTTTGATAGAAGCCTCATTTTTTTTTTGATTGGGAAACTTTGTTTCTTAGATATTGTTAAACATAATTTCTGTCCCCTTTGCCCTGGGTTTTCCTTCTTCTATTGCTATTTTTCCTGTCTCTGGCATTTTTATAGTATCTCATATTTCATGGATGTTTTGTGACAACTGAATATTTTTAGATTTGATATTGTCTTTGAATTATCTATTTTTTCCACCGTGTCTTCAATAGCTAAAATTCTTTCTTCCATGTTTCATAATCTGTTCTGAGGCTTACCTTTGAGGTTTTGTTTGATATTCTTTTATTTCAGTTTGGATTTTTTTTTTAGTGATGCTATCTCTTTGTGGAATTCTCTGTTTATGTCTTGAATTGTGTTCATTATTTCATTTAATTATTTGTTTTTTATTTTTGCAGACTTAAGTGATTTGATCAGTTGCTTTTAAGGTTGTTCCCGCAATGACTTTCCTATTCTTGAAAAGGCCAGGCCAGGGAAACTCCATTTTGTTCTAGGCCTCCTTGGCAGTACCTAATGTCTGTTTGCTCTAGATGAACAACTTCAGAATGATGAGTTAATAGAAAACAACACTAACTCATTAGCCCCCTACCCAGATGTGTGCAACCAGTATGGTAAGATATGTTAAAACTAACTGCATTTTTAGCGTTTGTAACTTATGCAGGTACTCAAAGATTGTTTGAGTCCTACAACCACTTAAACTTGGCAGAATAAACAAATATTGCTTGAATGCAAAGACATTGAAGGTATTCTTGTGTTTGTATGTATGTGTGTTAAAAACAAAACAAACAAACAAACAAACAAACAAAAAACCATTCCATTCACCTCTCTTTCATAACATACCCGAGATTCAGCTTTATGGCTATGATCCTACTAGCAGCTAGTCAATAAATCTTTGAATCATAATTGAATTCAGTCTGTGATCTCTCCCCTTTCCTCCACCCCCAGTGTTACAAACTCCACAACATCTTCCTTGATAGTCTAAGCACATTAATACCTTAGGGTCTTTGCACAAATGGTTTCTTTACTAGAAGGGATTATCTGTAGGGTTTGTGTAATTTATTTTGTTTTCTTCAAGCCTTCACTCAAACTTCAGCTCTTTGGAAACATTTTATGAATATCTGATTCCTCATTTCATTTCCCTGTTTTATTTCCTTAGAGAACTTTACAATATTAAAACTGTTTTCTATATTTATTCATGTATCACTCTAAGATTACTACCATAGATGCAACATCTGTCTATCTAAGGTATATGATAACATGGCATGTTACATGTATTTGCTATATCTCTTAGCAATTTAAATCACTCAAAAAAGCTTTGATTGTTTAGTACTATCTTCTTGAGTAAATTATTATCAGCATAGGAACTATATCTTGCTTGTCTCATACATGTTTTAACACTCTGTAGGCACTGAATAGTATTTATTGAATCAGTGAAAAATCAATAATAGATATCAGTATAGGAAGACAAACATTTAAATATATAACAGAAATCATACCATAAAGATATTTTCCCATCCACAGAGTTTATTAGAAGCTAAGAATTTATTCTTTACTCTTCTTCTGTTGCCACGGACTGGGTTCACTGCAGGGACCTCTTGTTCCATGGGATAAGAGTTCTGGTCAGATGGGCAAAAAATTCAGCAAGTGGCAAACAGAGTCAACACAAGGAAGTGCTGAGTCTGAGTGTATTTCTTAAAAATGACATCAGGATTTTACAGTCATTACAAAAGAGAAATGAAAAATCTGGCAGCTCAGCAGTTGAGGTACATCTAAGGCCACCTGAAACACACTGGGTCTAAAGCAGTCACCTCTTCTGGACAGGCACTGCATCCCCCCACCCCCAGCCCAGAGTGCTCTGGGCCCTGGGGGGCTGTGGACTGCATGAGGCTAGAGGCTCGAATGCTCTATCTCGAATCTGAATGTATAAGTAAGACTAAGTCTAAGTAAGTGCACAAAGTGAAAACCAGGCTTATATAGTATACAGAAAACAAGACGAATAACAAAAGTCACATAGGCAGGTAAGGGCCACATCAAGGTCAGTAGGATCAGACAGCAAGACAGAAGTCACGTAGGCAAGTGAAGGTCACATCAAGGTTGGTAAGATCAGGCATCCAAGGTGCAAAGTGGAAGAGCAGTGGTGCCCTTCCTGCTAGGGCTATTTTGGAAGTCCCAAGCTAGTTCTCTGGGTCTGTTGGAGGCAAGCACCAGGAAGTCCCAATCTAGCAGCTCATGAGAATGCTCATAAGTGAGGGAAGCCCTTCAATTACTTTCTGGTATATAAATCAATTCTGTCTTCTGTGGGACTGCTCTGAGAATTCTAACTATGTTTACAGTTAGCAGTAATGCCTGACCTCTATTGCTAACTCTGAGGACACCCTGTCTGATAAGACAGCTTCCTTGTGAGAAATTCCAAGCTAACTACAGCTTGGTAATAAATTAGAATATATTGGAACGCTGTGCTGGCCAGAGAACAATGTTAAATCTTAGTTTCAACTATTTATGAATCATTTCTAGGGGTACCTTTATGCCTGAATAAGAAGGAATGTCAACAATTGGAAAGACTATTCTGGAACACGTCAGAGTTAGGAGATGCCAATGACTGACTGAATACCCAGGAGGCACAAACTCCCTTTGAAGTCATAACGCCTCTTGTCCATGATCAGGTTTTCAATCCTGATAGTGCAGACTTTACTGGAGTACACGAATGGGTGTGGCATTCTGTTTTCCTTGAGATAGGTTTGCAATATGTATCTTAAGCAGACCTTGACTTGAGAATGTTCCCATTTTACCTTTCTAAGGATTAAGACTATGTATGTGTTCTCTTAATCAAAAAAAAAAAAAAAAATACAATTCTCACCCTAAAAGGAATAATAGTTTCCTGTGGAGCCTTTGTGATTAGCCTTTGCCCAAAAACACAGACTTAGGCTACCCCCAATTCCATGTTCCAATGTAAACACAATTTCATGAATTTTATAATTTTATATAAGAATATAATAAAATCAGAGTAAGCTTAAACTACTTTGATGGACGTATTGGAGAAAGTCCATTAGATGACAAAGCTTTTTTATAGACTTAAGATGTTATTTGATAAAGTCATAGGATATTAGTTCCAAATCACAAGTGCGCAAGGAATGGCTGTGATGGAAGCTAAAACTAACTGAAGGTAAAGTAATTAGCTTCAGGACCTGTAACGTTACAGTCTCTCTATAGTTGTGAAGTTTTAATCAATTAGTCTCTGCAGACAGCTTTTTTTTCAATTCCTGTTCACTAGGCTATCATGCCTGATTGGTTTATATCATGAAGTAAAAAGCAGCATACCCCATGCTTGATGATTCTTAAAATGCCAAAAGGGGAAAACAAATAAAAATATAAAGCCACCTGTAATCTTGGTGTTCAAATGTTGCTATAAATGTATTTTAGCCTCTCACACACTTGTAATTTTCCAGTTTTTGACAAAACCCAGCAAGATGTTCCAGAAAAATCTATGGAATGATTCGTTTTCAGATGCATTGTTAGAAGAGTGTTCTACCACTTAGCTTTTATCCAATAGTTGTTTTCTCTGGGTGGTTTCAATCATCTGACCAGAATAGCTTGGTTTTAATGAGATCATTGACTGTGAGTTAGTACTGACAAAAATGGACAGAACTACTTGAGAAGGAGAGTTCAACTTCTGCTATCTTTTGAGTTTATTTCAAATATACAGCAGAACAGTGACCAGGCAGTTTTGAAAATAAGATAAAGAAGCATAGAAGAAAGGGGATAAGAGAAACTTATGTTACTGGATATTGAGTGAGATGATTTTCCTTACATTGAAAAACATTGTTTGTTAGGCTTTTAAAGATAACTTTTCAAGAGTAAATCATACAAACTGCCCATACAAGAAAAAAAGAAAAAGCTGGGCAGTGGTGGCAAACACCTTTAATCCCAGCACTTGGGAGGCAGAGATAGGCGGATTTCTGAGTTTGAGGCCAGCATGGTCTACAGAGTGAGTTCCAAGATAGCTAGGGCTACACAGAGAAACCCTGTCTCAAAAAACAAAACAAAACAAAACAACAAAAAAACAAAAAGAAAGAATCTATAAGATAGCTTTGATTCTAATTTCAAAACTAAACAATTTTGACAAAACTTTCCAAATTCTATTTTTTTCTATATATATTATAGCTATCAAAAACTAGACTTGCAGTTTAAGAGTGGATATACATTAATCACAAAGAATAAGCCAATATACTGTGTATATGTATAGATATGTGAGCTATCATATGCAGTACTTGAAATGTGTTTCAAGAAATGTGTTAGGAAATTTTTACTGTACATCTATTTTTATAGTTTATAAAGCTACTGTGATATAGAACTTGGGAGAGTTTGTTGTGATGATTTTTACAGTAGGAAAAACTAAGATGTCTTTTTAAAATTTAAAGTTCATGCTTTCAAAATAATGTCTAAAGACTAACTTCTGAATACTCCTTTATACTAGGGAATTTTTGCTTGCTCTTTTTTTTTACCTCAACAAGCTGTAAAACCAAAACACAACTTCAGATTATAAGAACCTTGTGTGAAAGTTATCAAGTAAATAAAAAGCCCAAACATGTCTATAAAATATTGTATCAGCTATTATGCTACCTAACTTAGAAAGTTTTAAACCTGAGAAATCTACCTGTGTTCCTGTCTATCTTTCTCTTCTCTCCCTCCTATCTGTCCCTCTCTACCTTTAATTAGACTCGTTATTCCTATGTACTAGTATTGATGATAATAAAGTTTTGTTTAGTGTGAAGAAGAAAAGAAAGAGGAGTAGGAGGAGGAGGAGGAGGAAGAGGAAGAGGAGCAGGAGGAGGAGGAGGAGGAAGAGGAGGAGGAAGAGGAGGAGGAGGAGGAGGAGATAGCAGCAGCAGAGAACCTATAAGTGCATTCCTATTACCCCAGATGCTTTGAGCATGGTAGAAATGATGAATCACCCAAATCACACTCAGCATCTCCAAACTGATGGATTTCAGTGTGAGATTCTGTCTCAAAAACTCCATGTGAACTGCTACTACCTATGGCTCTTAAAATAATTTGTACACCTTTTCCACCATCATCTCTGAATCTCAGGAGGAAGCAGTATGGTATAGATGTCTGGTTTAGGGCCCACAATTCTGCAGATTCTTATTCTATATATCTAGATAAGTTATGGCTCTCACTAATTGCAATCTACTGCAAGAAGCATCTTCTTTGAAGAGGGTTAGCCTTGGCTTAATGTTTATTGTTTGCTCAGAACCTCTCAAACGGACAGTCTTTCTCTTATTTTGACTCCAGCCACGATACACCAAATATCTTGGTTTTGGATTGGGATGGACTTGTTTAGGGCCACAGACATTGTAATACGAAAAGTTTATTTCACAACTATGTAGTAATAAAGAGGTGTTGTTTTGGGTAAATATCCTGTCAAGTTTCTATGGTGCCAAGATGTGAAGCAAATGGAACACTCCTTTTTTTGCTGTTGGAATTGCAAAACTGTACAACTACTCTGGAAATCAATTTGATAGGTTCTCAGAAAATTGGGAATAATTCTACCTTAAGACCCAGATATACCACTCATGGACATATACCAAAAATTGCTCCACAATATTACAAGGACACTTGCTCACCTATATTAATAGCAGCTTTATTCTTAGTAGCCAGAAATGGAAAACAACCCAGATGTCCCTCAACCAAATAATGGATACATAAATTGTGGTTCATTTGCACAATGGAATACTGCATAGCAATAAAAAAAGGACATCAGGAAATTTGCATTCAAATGGAGGAAGTAGAAAATATCATCCTGCGTGAGATAACCCAGACCTCCAAAATATTTGTGGTATATATTCACTTATAAGTGGTTATTAGGTATAAAGTACAGAATACCAATGTTGCAATCCCCACACTCAAAGAACCTAAACAACAAGGAAGGCCCAAGAAAGGATGCTTAAATCTCAGTCAGAAGGGGAAATAAAATAGCCATCAGAAATGGATGGAGGGAAGGAACTTGGTGGGAAAGGGGATGGGAAGGAAAATTGCGTGGGAGGATCAGGTGTAGGAGAGCCAGAGAGGGCTGAGAGAGTGAATGGAAATCAGCAGTGAGTAGGATGTTAGAGTACATCTCTAGAAAATGCCAGAGACTTGGGATTGGGTAATCTCTAGGAAGTCTATGACGGTGACTCTAGCTGAGAATCCTAGCAGGGGGGAATATGAAGCCTGATGTGGCCACCTTATGTAACCAAGTAGGACTCCCAAAGGAGGGATAAGGACAACAACCTAACCACAAAACCTTCAACCAAAAACTTTGCCCTGCCTACAAGAAATGCAGGAAGTAAGATGCCACAGAAACTGAGGGAATGGCCTAACTTGAGGCCCAACCCATGTGCAAGAACCAATCCCTGGCACTATTAATGATACTCTGTTATTCCTGAAGACAGGAGATTAGCATAACCATCTTATAAGAGGTTCCACCCAGCAGTTTACTGATTCACAGACAAATATTATGTTGAGCTCAGGAAGCCTTGTGAAAAAGTTGGGGGAAAGTTTGAAAGACCTAGAGTGAATAGACTCCATGAGAAGACAACAACAGAGTCTGGACTCTTAGGGGATCTCAGAGACTGAACCTCTGACTAAAGAGCATATATGGGCTTAACCTAGGCTCCCTGTTTATGTGTAGCAGAGGTAGAGCTTTATCTTCATGAGGGTCCCTTAACAGCTAGAGCAGGGTCTGTCCCAGACTTTGTTGCCTGATTATGGATTCTGTACCCCTAACTTGGCTGCCTTTTCTCGCTTCAGTGAAAATGAATGTGCCTAGTCCTACAGTGATCTGATGTGCCAAGGTTGGTTGGTACCTAGGAGAGGCCTCTCTTTTCTTATAGGAGAAGGGAAGTGTCTGATGTGGGAAGGGGCTGTGTGAGATGGGGACTGGGAGGAGAGGGTCTGTGATTGGGATGTAATGTGAATAAATAAGTTAATTAATGGGGAAAAAGGAGTATAAGAAGGTATACAACAATTTATTTCAGAGATTCTATTGTTTACGTTTGGTTTATTCCCTCCACACAAATCAGTATGTATCAACACTGTACTCCGTCTACTGGTTTATGATGTTATTTATTGTTCTTAATATCAATAGATGAACATTAAGGCTACATTAAGGCATGTAGTCTTTAGTCATTACAAAGAAATTCTACATCTTCATATGCTTACCTCATAATATTTTTTGGATTTATATTCATGATTTGCCATCCACAAAAATCAGCAACCTTTAGATTCAGAATCGTATTAAAAGATAACTGTATAATTTACTTTTCCATTGTTGAAATAAAACACCATGACCAAGGCACCCTACTGAATGAAGAATTTAATTGGGCTTTTGGTACTAGAGGGTTAGAACTTTTTTTCTTGTTGTTGCTGTTGTTCTTTTTTTGTTTGTTTTTGGTTTTTTGAGACAGGGTTTCTCTGTGTAGCCCTGGCTGTCCTGGAACTCACTCTGTAGACCAGGCTGGCCTCGAACTTAGAAATCCACTCTGCCTCCCAAGTGCTGGGATTAAAGGTGTGAGCCACCACTGCCAGACGGGTTAGAACTTTTGATGGAGCAAAGACATCAAAGAAATAGAGGCAGGCATCAGGAGAGAGTTTACATATTGAACCCTAAGCAGGAGAGAGGGGGAGAGGGAAAGACAGACAGACAGACAGACAGACAGACAGAGAAAGAGAGAGAGAGAGAGAAAGAGAGAGAGAGAGAGAGAGAGAGAGAGAGAGAGAGAGAAAGAGAAGAGATGATGAGAAAGCCTTTGATGCATCAAAGCTCACTCCTAGTGACACACTTCTCTAACAAGATCATATCTCTTAATCCTTCCCAAACAGCTCCACCACCTTGTGAACAACTATGAATTATATGAACCTATGGGAACCACATTTTCTTCAATCACACAGCAGCACGTACATCTCTTTGAGTACTATTGCTGGAGTAAACAGCTTTTAATATAACCCTTCTGTAGTTGTTCTCTAACCTTTCTGCTTTCATTCTGTTTGCCCAAAACAAACAATTGGATTGACATTTTTACATAAGTAATAAGTAATACAATAAATGTAAACATGTGAATATATAAATATAAGTAAACAAATAAATAATGATGGAAAATAAACACATGGAGAGAATGACTGAGGATAAACACCTGATATTAATCTCAGGGTTCTACACACAAAGAAACATATATGCACACATTATACTACATACTTTCTCACCAACACATATATACATATACACAGAAAATACATGAAACACCAATTTAAAGTCTGAATTTTTACTTTCAGTGTAACATGAATATTTGTCTATCATACTGAATACTGTTCCACAAATTTGTCAGTGAACACATATATATCTCAACTCCTTTGCCCTTTTTCATAAATTATTTATAAGAATATTTCTTATTGTATTCCAGCAAAAATGGGTAAAGCAACTTAAAAACATTTAATAATTTCAAAAACACAACCAATCATCATTGAACATTTTTCTCACATTTTTATGCTATTTGTTTTTCTCTTTCTGAACATGTGGCCAGGCTGCTGTGGAGTGACAGATGTGCCTCTTTCCCAGGATGAATGCATGGGTCAAGAAGCTTGAACACACAGCAGCAACACAAATGATACTTTCAAAAAAATTCCATCAATGTTGTGTTTCTTGCAAACATTTGCCAGACTATTAAGAAGAATTAATAAAGAGCCCTAACATTTCATTTACTTTGCAATCCAGATTTATTGCTTTTATTCAAAGAGTAGTAGCTTATTTGGAATGATCTGTGTTTTCATAGAATTAGTAAAGCAGAAATGAAGCAAAACCAAATCCATCATGTACTGAGGCAAGGAGCAGCTTTATCCTTGAAAAACTTCACAAAATAAGGCTGTTCTAATTGGAGTTATCAGTATAGCAAATGTCTTAAGGTTTCTCTTGCTGAGCAACCCAGGAAAGAAAGGGTTTATTTCATTTTACAGTTCTATAGCAGTCTATCAATGTGGAAAGTCATGTAAGGGAAAAAGAAAACAGGGCAGGAGCTAATCCAAAGATTATGGAGGAGTGTAGAGGACATGAGATCCTCATGTTTTGGGGCATCCACTGCACAACCCTACTTGCCCTTGGGGGTTGGAGGTGAAGTGGCTTGGAGCAATGGCACAGACTCCTGAAAAAGGTGAGAAATGCCCATAGCAAGCCCCTTTAATACCCTCTACCTACGCTCCATTGCTCCCAAGAAAGCATCTCTTGTAAACAGCAGTTTCTGATTGGTTGGGGTTGCCTTCATCAGCAATCCTTGGTCTCTCAGGCAGTCCTCAATTAGGTCCTCCTAATTGAGATATTTGAAGTTGCCCAGCCCCTGGTGTTTATGCAAAGTTGGGTATGCTAAAGTTCCTACACTCTGGTTTCCTAATAAACACTAGAGAAATCAGAAATGTTAAGCATGCAGACTTCTCTCTTCAATGAAAGGAACACACACACACACACACACACACACACACACACACACACACACACACACACACGTATCTGTATTCCACCTAGAAGGCTGGGAGTGAATGTAGTTAATAACCTGGTAAGCTGTGATATCTGTAGGAGTGGACCACACCGTAATCCCCCACACTATTATATTTATTCCAAATTCTTCCTCCATAGACTTTTATCTTGAACATTGATTTTTTTTGTCAATAGAACCCATCCTTAGTCACATGTAATATCTATATGACTGAGACCATGCCAGATCATTAGCCCTTAAATGGCAGAACCCATTTTCATAGTAGAGGTCAAATGAATATCACAAACGGGTTTTGGTGTAGTCACATTTCAAGCTTATTGTGTACATGGGATTGAGATAATTATTACTAGGATTTTTATTATAAAATTACACTGTTCTTAAATACATCTAAAATAGCTACCTGAGGTCATATGCTACAAGTTTGAATGAGCACTGGCTAATTAAGTTGTACTGAACTGGATTTCCTTCTTACTTCATAGGGGACCATTTCTCTGCCTGCTGTGACATTTGCAGGGACACTCACAGAGCACTGATGCTCTTCATAGCTTGTTTGTTCTGTTTTTCCTACAGGACTCAGGAGTAAAAGCCCAAGGGTGGCCCTGCACACAGTGAGCTTTTTTAATCAATCATCAATTAACAAAACACAGTATAGGCCAATATGGAGGGGAGATTTTGATTCTCTCTGACAAATGACTTTATGTTATATCAATCTGACATGAAACTAGCAAGCACTGCAGCATTATATGTTTGTGAGGTTTCTGGGAGATCTTATCCAAGAAAACTCCAGTAGAGTGCATGATATATCCAAGTTAAACAGTGTCAAGATGTTATTAAAGTATATGTCCAAACAGAATGAAAAGAACCATCATTTGTACAAAAGAAGGAATCAATTCTATAAGAAGATTGGTGAACAAGATAATGCTAGTTCTACTCAAAGGGAACTCTTCATTCATGTTTCTGAAGGATACATTGTACTCATGATGGCTTTATTTCCTGCCTAATCTCTGAAAGACACTTTATCTATGGACAGAGGGATGTTTAGTTTTAATTGCCAATTTGATACATTCTAGAACTTCATGGAAAAATAATCTCTTCAAAGGACTCTATGTCAAGTTCATTTCTGGGCATGTCTGTGTGAGTTTATCACAATTATAGTAAGTGAAGTGGAAATGCCCATCCTGAAAGTGGGCAGTATCATTTTATGACTTTGGCTATAGAATGAATAAAAATGAGAGTTTAAACTTAGCACTAACTAGTACGTCTTTGTGGATGAGATGGGACCAATTCCCTTAAGCTCCTTCTGCCAGCTACTGTATATTGCCCATGTGAATAAGACTTTCTGAAGAAAAATGTTGTCTTCAAAGGCTTATTGACTTTGAGATGTAGAGAAGCTGGAATATTGCAGTTCCAAAGCCTAAATAAAATTTATCTTGGGCTATGTTTGCTGCCTAAAGAGTCATTCCTGGTCCACCTCTGTGTCAGTCCTAATATCCCAATAAACAGATAAAAAGCTTTGGAATATATTAATTTAACAAAACCCAGTTATCCTACAACTACAGAACTAAGAATGCTATCAGAACATGAGAATTATAGTGAGATTTCTCAGCTTGGCTGTCTTGGTGTTTCCACAAGTATATTTGAAAAAATATTTTGATTCATGACTTTCTTTGTTCTGTTACTATATAAACTTTATGAAACTGAGTATTAGAATATAGAATTTACTACTTTTATTCATGTTTTTTTTTATTTTTTTATTTTTTTTATTCATGGGTCTTTAAAAGGCCCAGGGCTTCTGAATAAGGGTGAGGTTCTTGTTGTTGTTTGTTTGGTTTTTGTTTTATAAAGAAGAGATAAAAAAGCATTCTGTTGTTTAATATAATGGCAATGAAGATGTAATATACATATATAGCATTTCATAATTCAAAGTTAAAATTTCAGTGAGCCTATTTTAACCAATGTATAAATCTACTAAGCTTACAAAATCTGTTACCAAAGACCTAATGCAGTACATGCCAGTACTAATACTATCACCAACTTGCAGGTAAAATACTGATGAAGGGATTCAAGATAAGACAAATTTCCCTAGTTATCAGACAGGTCAGGTAAATCCACCAAAATAAGGAAAACTGTTTCAGGATAATTTGAGCAGAAAGAATAACATTCTACAGGGACAAGAAGACAGTTGTTTATTACCACTATATTCCTCTTGTGTCATTAACAGAGATAAATAAATAATGTGTTTAGAAAAATATCTCTACATTTTATTTAATAATTTACTGCCTGGCAGTGATCTGAGTAATTATGTCCATATATTATTCATTCCTAACAACCACAGTTGGAGGTACAGAATGTTTGTCCAGGGCTCATATTACAGCATTGCAAAGAGATGCTGAGAGGGGGGAAAAAGTAGTATGTCCCAGAAGCCAAGATTGGCAGCCAAGGATGTCTTTGGTGCCTGTATTTTAAGCTTCATTTTCTATACCTATTTAGCAAGGGCTGGTTTGCCACTCAGAAGAAAGCACCATGACAGTCATGGATGCATTTACCTCATTTGCTTGTTAACAAACCAGGAGAAGGGTTCTTAGTCTTCATTTTATAATTGGAGGCACCAGCACTCCCAAGCGTCTGGAAAGTCTGAGTTATCAACAAAGCATACACACTCCTAAGTATAAGCCACAGAGTTCGTAGCTCCATTAGACATAGAATTCAGGCCTATGAACAACTTGTATTCCCATCATTGGATTATGTACCTCCTCCCTGGTTTCTTCCTTATTTAAAGGTGTTTTTTACTTTATGCTATGGAAAAATTGATTATTTCCTTCAAATAATCTTTGCTTTGCCATTTGGATGTAAAATGTCCACCATAAGCCCATGTTTGAGCACAACAGTTTGGGGCATCAGATTGTGGCACTGTTGTATGAAGGTAAAAGATAGGCCTAGCTGGGGAAGTAGATGTATAAGGAGGAGGGGCCTAGATGTTTAAAGATTGACCCTGCTCCCTTTCTGATCTTTTTTTTTCTTTCATTGTCCACTGAACAGAGAGCAATCTGTTACTTCCTTCTATCATTGACTCTATATCCAACCTGGAAGGACTCTTTGTTTAAATTGTTTCTTGCTTGTACTTGATCACCAAGCTATGAAAAAGAGCTAACACAAAATTGCTGCAAAAAAAAAAAAAAATCAAGTTCTGGCTTTGCTGTGAGGAACCTGACCAATTGGAACCCTTTGTGTGAGGGAAGAGTTTGGAGCTGTGGCCAAACACTATTGCTTTGAGCTATTTCATCTCAATGTAAACATTCCCTCCTAAATGAGGCTCGCAGGACTTGGAAATGAAGTAAAATATGCAGAACACAGGAAGTAAATGAAATTGACAAGGTCGGGAGTCTCCTGAAAGTTACAAAATTTATAAGACCTCTACACAATGTTATATAAGCAGTAATAATTCTCAAAGAGAAGCAACTTTGACCAGCAGGGATCTTCAGCAATGCTGAGTTTTATGAGTTGTTACACTTTCTAGATCGAGACTAGGCAAAGGTTTGCTGGTAAGCAGACAGACAGGGAGAGAGTTCATGGCTAGGTGATACTTGGTGAGATTCTTCCTTACCTTATAACCCGAGACAAAAGCCTGACATTAAAAAACAAAACAAAACAAAACAACTAACCAACCACAACAACCGTTGCAACCATAGCAAACAGCACAACACAACCTTGGAGAAGAGACTGGATATTTTGGCTTCCAGTAGTTTTTTTTTTTTTCTTTGTGTCTTACAGCATATGTATATTTTCTCACCCCCAAGAAAAATCTTTCTCTAAGTGCTGATTCTGTCTAATGCTGTCTCCAGTGCCGGGGATCTCTCTGCTGCTTCCTGTTGTATTGGAGATTTTTTCTGCCTTTCTGTTTTTTAGCTGGCCGAGTTGATGTACCTTATCAGGACCCCTCAACTGTCTCACTAGAATGTGCTTTAGTGGGATGCAACTGCCCTTTGCATCTTATGTCATTCTGTAGGTTACCCTTTACCCATACTGCAAGCAATCCCAATAAACTCAGTAGTTCACAAAGGTAGACTTAGTGAGTGAACATTTTTTTCCATGTGTCCTCAGGAAGCCATACAACACCTAAAATGTTATAACTAGCATTCATGGGACCATTATGGTAGAAAGAGGAAGAGTTTCCCAGTGCCTCATCACATTCTGCTTCATGGTTCACTGAGAAGTATGCAGAACAGGCTGTATGTTCCCACAACCTTCTTCAGCTGTCATGGACTGTATTCTCTGAGCTGTGAGGCAAAATAAACTCTACTTTCTTAAGTTGCCTCTTGTTGGATATTTTGTCTCAGTGAAGAGAATAACATACTGCTCTTAGAATTTTCTCACTGTCTAAACATGAATTCCAAATTTTTCAAATAAACGAATTGCATAGGAATTTTCTTACAAGGGTCTCTGAGTGTTCTGCTACTTATACTAGTCTTAGGATTACTGTACTCCAAACAACGATATGTGTAGAATCTGTAGAAGGGCTGCATATCTCTGCCTCCCTTTTCTTCTTCCTGCAAAAGACAGCTGCATATTTGCCTGGAGTCTGGCAAGGTGAAGAAAAGTAGCAAGGACAACAGAAAAAGTCAGCCTGGCTTGTTTTCCCTCTCTAAACACACATAGAAGCTCCACAGAGCACTTAAGAACTGTTTACTAAAGGTCTCTGAAAAGTACAGCAGATAATTGATTTTTTCAATTTTGAGAGATTAAATGAAATATGTAGTAAGTGGTAAATATTATAATTCACCTTAGTTTAAAAATCATAATATTTTATGATAAAAATCAAATATAATGAAGAAACAAGGTATGCAAGCTGTGGTGAAATTTTGTGCTTGAGAGTTAGGGAAAAGAAAAGTATGGCAATAATTTTCTTCAGGTGTTCTACTTCCTTTATGTTTTGTTTTGGAAAGTATGCTTCTTTCATGTGATCCAACAGGTCACATGTAGTTCTAATAGGATGAGAAATAAATGATCTACATTATAAGTCAACATTACAGAAAAGCTAGTTTTGCAGATCTTAATTAGCTTTATGATTCTAGAATCAGATGGTAGTCTGGACCAAAAATAGTTCAGAATTCTTTGGCTTACTACATAGGATGGCTATTTTGATCACCACAGAAGAGGAAGTGAACACACAAACTAGAAGTAAATAGAGGCAACTTGACTAATTACAGCTTTTATCTGCCTTGTTTGAGCATCGAACAGCAGACTTAAAATTTGCTGAGACCTAGACTTATGTTCAAGAGTTTTGAAAAAACTATCAAGTTAGGTCTCACTATTAGTACAACTTTAGACTCATATAAACATATATGGAGGCACTTTTTGGTATATCAATTCTTGCCAAAGGGATAATTTCTCATTACTGAGCTCTGGCTGTTTGAATGAATCCTTATTATTGATAATTAAGCCTTGAGCACATGGGCACAGGGGAAAATTTCCTGAACAGAACACCAATAGCTTATGATCTAAGATCAAGTATTGCCAAATGGGACCTCATAAAATTGCAAAGCTTCTGTAAGGCAAATAACACTGTCAATAGGACAAAAAGGCAGCCAACAGATTGGGAAAATATCTTTACCAATCCTATATCTGATAGAGGGCTAATATCCAATATATACAAAGAACTCAAAAAGTTAGACTCCAGAGAAACAAATAACCCTATTAAAAATGGGGTACAGAGCTAAACAAAGAATTCTTAACTGACGAATACTGAATGGCTGAGAAGCACCTAAAGAAATGTCCAATATCCTTAGTCATCAGGGAAATGCAAATCAAAACAATCCTGAGATTGCACCTCATACCAGTCAGAATGGCTAGGATAAAAAACTCAGGTGACAGCAGATGCTGGCAAGGTTGTGGAAAAAGAAGAACACTCCTTCATTGCTGGTGGTATTGCAAGCTGATACAGCCACTCTGGAAATCAGTTTGGTGGTTTCTCCAGAAATTGGACATAGTACTATACACCCAGCTATACGACTCCTGGGCATATACCCAGAAGATGCTCCAACATGTAATAAGGACACATGCTCTACCATGTTCATAGCAGCCTTATTTATAATAGACAGAAACTGGAAACAACCCAGATGTCTCTCAACAGAGGAATGGGTACAGAAAATGTGGTACATCTATACAACTGAGTACTACTCAGCTATTAAAAATGATGAATTTATGAAATTCTTATGGAAATGGATGGATCTGGAGAATATCACCCTGATTGAGGTAACCCAATCACAAAAATACACACATCGTATGAACTCTCTGATAAGTGGATATGAGCCCGGAAGATTGGAATGCACAAAGTACAATCCATAAACCACAAGAAACTCAAGAAGAAGGAAGACCAAAGTGTGGATACTTTATTTCCTCTTAAAAGGGGGAACAAAATACCCATGGAAGGAGTTGCAGAAACTAACTATGGAGCAGAGACTGAAGGAAGGACAATCCAGAGACTGCTCTACCTGGGAATCCTTCCCATATTCAATCATCAAATCCAGACACTATTGTGGATGCCAGCAAGTGCTGGCTGACAGGAGCCTGATATAGCTGTCTCCTGAGAGGCTCTGACAGTACCTGACTAATACAGAAGTAGAGGCTCACAGCCATTCATTGGACTGAGCACAGGGTTCCCAATGAAGGAGCTAGAGAAAGGACCCAAGGAGCTGCAGAGGTTTACAGTCCATTAGGAAGAAGAACAGTATGAACTAACTAATACCCTCAGAGCTCCCAGGGACTAAACCACCAACCAAAGAGTACATATGGTGGGACTTATGGCTCCAGCTACATATGTTTCAGAGGATGGCCTAGTCGGTTATCAATGGGAGCAGAGACCCTTGGTCCTATGAAGTTTCTATGCCCCAGTGTAGGGGAATGCGAGGGCCAGGAAGCAGGAGAGGGTGTGTTGGTGAGCAGGGGGAGAGGGGAGGGAACAGGTTTTTTTTTTCTCAGAGGGGAAACCTGAAAAGGGGATATCATTTGAAATGTAAATAGAGAAAATATCTAATAAAAGAAAAAGAAATTCTTCATATCTTATACTAAAAACCAGAAATTCATACAAAATTGATTTTCAAACTTGATTTTTAATTTAAAAAAACATGTCCTATACTTTTTATTTATATATTTTGTTTTAAATTTAAATTTTATTATAAAAACATTGTACATGAAAATAATTTATATTGTTTAATTTTTAAAAACTTACATCTGTAAGAACTATTGTTGATGATAAATGAGAGAACACTTACATCACTGTTCTACAGCCTACATTTTTGTTATATGTCCATTTTATATGTGGAGATTTTACTTCTAATTATAGCTAAAGGGGAGTTGAAAATGGTGGAAGATTTGTGCATTTATAGTATGACAATTTTAGGTTTCAAATTTAAAACAATTTGGTTCAAGGCACAAATTTGAAAACTGTCTCACAGTATATTCTATTTTCGGAAAATAGAAAACAGAAAACCAGGATATTCTGTTTTCAAATAAAAGCATATTGTGCTGTGGATGGAACTACTAACTCATGGGATGAGACTGGATCTCTATGATGTTTGCAGGAGTGAACACCTCTGCCTCCCACTAGTGTGCTGTGGCCTCCTCTTTAAGGATCAATGCTTGCCTCTTACTTTATCTTGGACAGTATAATTACAAGGTTGATTTTTTCTGCTTATATAGACATACTTTTCTTCATTTAGTTGTATATTGCAGGATTTTTCTCACATCATTAGGTTCCTATAAGCATAAATTTTAATGTCTGAATTATTACATATATTGAGTAATATTATCATTGAAAATTTTTTATTGATGTAATAAATGATACGTTGATGAACCTTTTTTTGTCAACATTTCTGAGTATGCGCTTAAATAAATTTCTAAAAGTAGATTTTACCATTAAGGAATGTCAGACTTGTAAAATTCCATATGTTTTGCTAAACTTCTTTTTGTAAATGCTGCCCATTTTAGTCTCACAAAGAAATATAACAGTGCAGAGTTACAAGTGATGGTTTTAAATGTAATCCTTTATCTCCTGAGAAAAGGAAAATCCACTGTCATTATAAAATCTTTGTTTGTCAGTAATGTAGCCATTAGAAGCCAAGAAGTACATACATGCAAGATTATATAATGCACAGGATTTTCTTCTGAAATCAGTGGGAATTAAAAATACTAGCAAAACCATATATATATAAGTGTTTTATGTATTATTATTAATCAGCTAAAAATTTTAGTGATATAGAGTGTACTAAAAAATGAGGATGTTTGTAACCTTAGTGGGCATGCTAGAATGCAAGCATGTTTCTGTCAGAAGCACAAGTGCAAGAGTTTCAAAGTATAAAGAGAATGTGATACTTGACTCCTGCATTTGTAACACATTACAGCTTGCAATTCAAGCTACCAACAGCTGTCAATATGGACACATATTTTAGTCAACTGTTATTACTTGAGTTCCAAGTTTCAGCATGGATTATCATTTATTCATTTTATGAATTTGTCCAGGTCAATTTTCTTCATACACTTTGCTTGTAAAATAAATGAAGTGTTGGCCTCATGATGAGGATGGAGATAAAGCAGGCAAATCACTTTGGTGAGGACAGTGCAGTCTAACATGCTTGCCCCACGTGACTGCTGAATACCACCAGCACTATTGCTTGTCCCAATTGAAACTTTCTATATACATGCAGTACACATCATTATCACTGAAAAATATGAACTACTTAACAAACCACTTCATGCTGAAACAATACTATCGGAACCAGGATATTCTATTTTCAAATAAAAGACCTTATTAAAAATAATTGTGTTTTACTGCTTAAATATTTTTTCATTTAAAAACATTGTGGCTTATGTTATTTTTAATTGGGCAAATCTGCTCTAGAACATAATAGAGATCTATTAAGCATGTCTGAAAAGAAATAATAAAAGTAATCTGTTTCAGCCATTGTAAAATTAGGAAATTTTCTTTTTATTCTGGGGCTTTTAACATTTGTCAGGGATCACTGATCTAGAAAAAAAACTAAGTGAGGACTACGTGTAAAATTTTATTGTTCATCAGAGGATGAGTGAGAATTTATAAATAGTATCCCCTCCCTCCTCCTTGCCCAATGCCTATCCATCATGAGTTATTTTTATTGGCTACATTAAGAACCTGACATTTGATTCATTCACAGTGTGTCCTGCCTTGGTCCTTTGAAACAGAATGGACAGTGAGCAAAAGGTCAAAGCTGTTGTTGCTGGTTGCATATGTACAGGGCCACTACTGCCAAGAGACCCTTAAGAAGATCACATCATAAAATATGGCAAAATGCTTGGTCAAGATCAGGACTCAAAGAAGCCTTCATTTGCACATGATTAACCACTGCAGCAGTAATGTGTTTGTCCGTCTGCTGAAACATGGCTCCAAGGTCATACCTCGAAATGCTGGTACGTGCTCTTTCCCCGCGAGCTGTCATTCTATGCCTAGTTAAGTGTGATTGCTTCTAGCTACATTCTTACCATTGATGATCCAGAGAGAAGCTGAGGATAATGTGGCATACAGTTTCTTTTATAAAGCGTGAAGAAAGAGAGAGAAAATGGGGAGGAGAGTAACAGAGAATGGTACTGAGTGTAAACAAGTAAGTGAGAAGGGAAATTGGAAGCCAAGTTCTCTTGTGTAATAAAATAATAAAGATACCTTCTTTATTCAGTAGTTACAAGAGGAAGGCTGTTGTGTATTCCTCCAGATGGTTCAGTCGCAAAAGATGATGCTGATGAAGCATAATCACAATACTTCTTTACCTTTCATTATGTGAGTTTCTGATCTCAGATCTGTTTCTGAGAAAGAGGCAGAGCTCCTTTTTTTTTTTAATCTTGCAAGTATAATTTTATTAAAATATCAGGCCCACTTCTGGTTTCTGAGGGCTCCCACACAGAGAGTAACATGCACATGAGTAAAATTAAAATTGAATGAAAATAACCAGCTAAATAATGTCAGTCAGGCTGATGTTATGCTCACTTCTCTCCCAAATAACTATCAGGTTTTATGGTATTTTGTGGTCTGGGAAATTGAAATAGAAATTGAAATAAAAAATTAAAATCAGAGCCACAGCCATGATGCTGTTGTAGCATATGTGCCTCTGAAATCAGATCATCAGCCACAATGCTGCTGAAATTATATATGTTCTCATGTTTATGTAATATTTTTGTCAACTGGTTACAACAAAATTTATTCTGGAAAATAGCTGGAATTAGTCATAGCTGAGTAATATTTATAAAATTGACATCTTAGTTGATATTCACTATATTTTTATTATGAGATGAGTAAAGTGTGATGTGTTCTTATTTTAAAACCAATATATTTATTGTTTTGTTTTGCTTTGTTTTGTTTGAGAATGCCTCACGATCCTCCTGTACCCTCCTGTTTTGTATGATTTTATATACAAGTAGTATGTTTTTTATATTTTCAAAAGCACAAATGTGTAGAACATTTTCTTGTGCTAATGCTCTCTGTAACATTTAGGAATGTTGAAAATGCTATATAAAGTATTTTTTGTAAATAGAGTTATTCTAGATATACCAAGGGAATTTCTATAATAGTACATATTAATATGAATCTTTTCAAAACTGAAAAAAATAGAGAATATTTTAATGTAGAAAAATAATAATTCACATAATCAAAATATTATCATTATAAATCAGCATTTCTTGGTTTTTAGGTAATAATGGACAGTGATAAAAATAATTCAGAAAATAGGTATTTCTTCATGATTCCTAAAAGTATATTTGTTAAGGTATATAATATACATTTTATGGAAATAATTCAATTAACTTTAAAAGCCATGAACAAAATAAGTATGAGAATGTTTGCTCTCCACACGATAACTAAATCTATTAGCATCATGTCCTTTGTATTTGGGAGGCAAAATGCCTGGGGAGCCAGGTCAGTAGTAGACTCATTCCTAGTGCATAAGGCTCTTGTTTCCATGACCTACGGAGAGAAAATGTTCCAAAAGGAGTACAGTCATTTCCTATGTGCATTCTTTGGCAGAAGGATATATTTTTCTAGATGACACAAAATGATTGCCTCACACCACAGTTTATATTAGGGTTCACTCTTGGTGTACTTTGTACATGCTATGAATCTGTACAAGTATGTATCAGTATTGCATCATAAAAATTTCACTGACCTAAAATCCTCTTGGTTACTCTTAAAATGACTGTTTTTCTCCCAACCACTGGCAGTCAGTTTTCCATTGCTACCAATCTGTTCTGATACCACGGATGATCATCAAGGACAATAGTATATGTGGAGTGGAACAGGCCTAAGCCTATTAGACACACACCTATGCTGTGTGGCCGACCCAGAGAAGTAGAGTTGCCCAGGCCTTTTGGAGACTAGAAGGCCATAAGTTACAGACATCTGACACTGAGCTCTGCGCTATTGAACTTTCTGTTGGTGTTGCTTTGATTTGATTATAACTGTCCCTGGTCCTTTGGAAATGAAAGTACTTAACTTCCCTTTTTCCCCCTGAGCCTTTACTTATGAGACTTATGAGACTTTGGAGACTTAGAGAGATTTTTAGATATTTATTAAGACTGAACTCTTAAAGAGACCTTGGATTTATAGAGATTTAACTTGATAAATGTTTGAGTTTTTAAAGACAATGACATTTTAAAAAGTTGAAATATTTCATATTATAATCATGATATTAATATGACATCATAGGAAGAAAAAGAAATGTTTATGATTTAATAGTGATGTGTTTGTGTGCCAATTTGACAAGCGGTCAACTGTGTTAGTTTTATACAAACTTGACATAGCTAGTATCTTTTAGGAGGAAAGGTGCTCAATTTAGAATACATATTCTTGAAACTAGTCTCTAGGGGCTGCAAAGATTCCTTGCTGGTTAAGAGAATTGCCTCTTCTTCTAGAGGACCGTGGTTCAGCAATTAGCACCACTGGTTACCATGTATAATTTCAGTTCCAGGGGATCAAAGACACTTTTTAGGTCTCTGTAAGCTGCAGGCATACATTCAGGCAAAATACCTATAAATATAAAAAGAATAGTTTTTTAAAAAAATTCACATATAGGTAACTCTGTTAGGTATTTTCCTGATTGATGATTGGTGTGGGAGGGCTTACTCCACTGTAGGAGGGGCCCTCCATCTCTCAGCTGGTGATTCTGAGTTGTGTAATTACACCGACTGAGCAAGCAATGAGGAATAAGCCATTAAGTAGCAATTTTCCCTGGCTTCTTCTTCACTTCCTGCCTTGAGTTCATATTCTCAATTCTCACAGTGATAAAGTGTGATCTGAGAGTTATGAGATAAAAGAAACCCTTTCCTTTCCAAGTTGATTTTCAGCATGGTGTTTTAACACAGCAATAGAAGCCCTAGCTATTACAGAGTTTCTATTTTTCCAGGATGTTTTAAGAAGCAAAAACCTTTCTCACAAGCCTTGTTTTCATGATGTTCTCCAATTCTATATTTCTATTAGGCCTGACTATATACCCCTTTTCAAAACAAATATACCCAGAGACTGGAAATGGACCTTTCGAGTATTTTAATATGCTTATAGTAATAGCATTTAGTCCTTGTCATATGGAAGGAAATTTACATACACTAACATATGTTTACCTGCTTATGACCTGAAATTTCTACTAATTTATGCATAGGAAGTGAGAACATATCAATTGAGGGAACTGGATCTTGAGTTAGCAAAAAGTCAGAGTCCAGCAAAGTTGTGTCAGAACCATACAAGTTATGTCAGAAGCATACAACTTAAAATCAAGGTTACTGGCCAAGTGCGTAGCAAAGGGTACATAGTTCTCCAAACTTCTTTGACCTAGAACTTTCATGCTGCAGAGAATCTAGGAGCATTTTCCAGGAAACTAGTAACTGGCAGTCCTTCGCCAAGAAAGTCTGAATCTGCATAATGGAACCAAATATACAGTTGAGCCTTTCAGGAAGAAAGTAGAGAGAGAAAAGCAAGAACTGAGGTCACTATTGAAATTGAGTAGACTGAGGACTGAGGTAGCTTAAGTAAGTGAGTGATATGCAAGGAACTTAGGACTTAGGGAGACTGAATGATGGGGAGAGAGGATGAACACACACCCACACACAAACACAAACACACACAAACACAGAGAGAGACACACTGGCTTGAGCAACATGGTAGTCATTGGAGACATTGGTGAAAGCCATTTCACTAGGCTGTGTGAAGAAAGAGGTTGATTGAGAAATTATGGGAAGAGGACTGCTTGGGATCTAGACATTGGTCACAAAAGAGCAGAGAGCAGAGACTGAACAGACTGAGTTCTAAGGTAGCTGGAGTGTGAAATGTAAGATACTGTGGATTCGTAGAGCCCAAGTTGTAAGGACAGAGGATGGGCACACACACAGAAACAAGCACACAGAAACACACACAGAAACACACACACACACACACACACTGTCTTTAGCCATGTAGTAGTGATTGGAGAATTTGATGACAACCATTTTAGTAGGCAATGTGCAGGAAAAAATGATTGGGAAATGTAGGGAACAGGCCTATATGAGTTCTCCTCATGAATTCTAAACATTGTTCACAAAGTGATGCTATTGTAGGTGTTAAAAGAGTCAGTGAGAACACAGGTGAAGTCATAAAGTTGGTAGATGGTGGCCACAAGAAGAGAGCTCACTCTGCCAGATGAAGCTTCCTCAAACTGGGCAGGGAACAAAAAGAATGATGAGATATTGGTAGACTACCACTTTCCTAAGAAACAGTATGTATGAAAACAAGGAAGACTAGGATTCCTGTATGGGGGTGTGTGTGGGAGGGCATTTGCCTAAGTTTCTGTATTTTTTTATGCTGTTTGAAACCTCAAGGATAATTTTTCATAGGCTCAACTGCTGTGAATAAACAAGCAGGATGTTCAGAGGCATGTCTGGTTTGAGATATTCTGAAATGTCCAATTGAAAGTGAATATCTTCATTGGGAAAGTCAATGACATTCAAGAGAATTTTAAAATTAATCCCATGTATCATGAATTTCCTTCAAAAGATTAAACAATATGCTGCTTATTATGGATAAAAAACATTTATATGACTGATGATTGATACCACACACACTGTACAGTAAAATTTTAAAGTTTACTTTATTTCAGACTTAAGCTGTAATATGAACAGCAAATTACTTATTACTTTGGTCCCTATATTGTCTATGATACAATAATAGGTGATATGGCATCAGAATAGGTAGTTATGTAATTGATTGTGAAGAATGAGCACTATAATTGTGATGTAAAACAACAGGCACATAGAGGGTCTGTTCCAGGTAAATGATGAGTGGTCCCTCTGTACATAATGAAGCTATGGTTTTAGTGAATAAAATTAGCTCAGTGGAGAAGAATGGAAAATACACTAGGACTTTGGATTTAGAGAGGTTAGGAAACAAATCTCTAATTAATCCCTTCTTTGGAGAAAGGCAAGTGAATACTTCTGTTATCATAATCACTGGCCTGGACTGCTTGGGTAAATTGAAATATCAGAAATCTAGACAATTTTTAACTTTTATAAGTTGTAGGCTATATACCTAAGAAAACCACAACATTAGCTTTGGTGGACTGCACAGATCTTTGGTAAAAACTGGATTTTAAAGCTATTAGTACCTTCCAGGTGTCAAAGCTCCTTGTTACTCACGCAGTTCACACTAAATTCAGTCAGGCTGTGGGGACGGGTTATAAGGGACCAAGATTAGATGGGTTAGGAGTGCAGTGAAGAGTACATTGTGTGGGATCCAAGGGACAGTTGTAAAAAAATTATCATTTCCTCTGCAGAAGACAAATCATAAAGTACTATTTTTAGTGGCCTGATCTACCTTATAAACATAAATAATCTGTGTGGTTTCTGTGTTGTTAGCCACCCTTAAGTGGACAAAGGCAGAGACAAGGTTATAGGATACTATTGCTAGAATCTACATTACAAAAGGACACCAGCTCTGAGCTGGGTATGGGATTCCAAATACATTCTGAAGGCAGCTATACAGAAGCCATCCACAGCCATGGTGTGTTAATGAGGAGATTAAAGGTAAAGACCTCTAATCAACTGGAGTATCAGAACATTGTCATCAAAGCATGCTGCTGCCTTCAATCTCAAGCTATCCCTTAGTTGGATACAGTAGAGAGATACAGGAATTAGAATATATGCAAAGTATATTACTTAAGGAGGATATGAAAACAGTTTTAGAAACAACAACAAAAGAACACACATCATCTTTGTGACCATACAAATGAAAACAAAGCAAGAAGGGATGGTGTTTGCAGAGTAGTGAAGCATTCACGTACAATGGAGAATTTCATTGTTTTCCAAACAAAAGGGTCCAGGGGGTGTCCTTTTGAGAGAAGTCCTCTCATTAAAAGACACTGCACATTCCTAAAGATCTTGATCTTTGTCTATAGACTCCCTTCTTATTTTATTTTATTTTTTATTTTTTTGTTTTTCTAGGCAGAGTTTCTCTGAGTAACCCTGGCTGTCCTGGAACTCACTCTGTAGACCAGGCTGGCCTCAAACTCAGAAATCTGCCTCCCTCGGCCTTCCGAGTGCTGGGATTAAAGGTGTGTGCCACCACCGCCCGGCTT
Source organism: Mastomys coucha (assembly GCF_008632895.1). NCBI lineage: Eukaryota > Metazoa > Chordata > Mammalia > Rodentia > Muridae > Mastomys > Mastomys coucha. Next base: position 34,123,196 of record NW_022196900.1, on the reverse strand, counting down.
CCCTTCTTATTTTTTCTCATTTTTCTTATTTAAATGCATTTTATACATCAAACATATTAATAATATTGAGTATTTTGAGAATCAGATAATACAAAAATTGTTCAACTTTTATATTCATATCCTTTCATACCCTAAAAATATCATTAATGAATATTTAATATTATCTGTAAATGAGGATCCTATATCTAACGTTGAATACTAAATTGTTTCAAAGCATACAAAATATTTTTTGGGAGTTAAGCATAGTAAAAGAGCATAAAATATTAAAAATGAATCATTAAAAATATATTCAAAAGCCCTTATATGATACCACCTGACATAGTGAGATAGTATTTAAAATGCATTATATGTCTGTGTACATTGTCTAACAATCGGTTTACTTAAAAAAGATTATCAGTGTTTCTAAGAGAGAAATTATTTTGCCAGTAAGTATATTTTAAAAATTTCAAAATAGCAAAACTTCCCTTCAGTTTTCATGGAGAAAATTTAGAACTTCCTTTTTTCTCCACTGAGATGCAGTTTACATAATAATGTAAGAAGTATTTCAAACAATTCACTGACATTTAGGACATACTCAGTGACAGGCAACTAATACTTTTATCTAGTGCCACAACATTTCATCACCTATAAGGAAATCCTGAACCTCTTAAGCAGTTACTGTTATAGTTACTGTTCATTTCTTTTCTCCAATAGTTCCTGCTGACTCCCCCACCATAATTTCTTCAATTTCTATGGCTCTTCATATATTTGCATTTTCAATGAAAACATGCACTAGGTGGCCTTTTATGCCTGGCTTTTTTCACTTAGCATATAGTTCTGATGTACTTCTGTGCTGTATTATTGATCAGTACTTGCTCCTTTCTAAGTCTGATAATATTGTTTAGAATAGATAGAGCATATTTTCTTCATATAGGCATCCACTGAAAATCATTTTGGGCAGTTTTGCTTTTTAAAAATTTGTATTGCATTTCTATGATCATTTGTAAGAATTTTTAAGAGTATTTACTTAAGTTTTTTGGTTGTTTTGAGAATGTACTTTTGAGTGGAATTACTAGAACATATGATTAATAATTCTAAATTTAAGTGTGAGAAATCATCAAAATTTTCTTCCTAGTAATTAAGCATATCATATTCCTTCTTGCAATTTACAAATTTCTAATTTCTTCAAATTATCACCAACAATTATGTATTTCTTTTTAAGAAATGTTATCATCCTAGTAACCCTAGTGTTCTATAATATTGTAGTTTTGACTTGTAATTCCCTGTTGATTCATGATGTTGAATATGTTTCCTGAAGCCTAGTGGACACTAGCATATATATTATTTTAATTTTTAAGATTATACTATAATTATAACATTTCACCTTTCCATTTCCTCCCTTCAAATCCTCTATCTACTCCTTGATCTCTTAAACTTATGATTACTTCTTTACTTCTCGGTGCATGTGTGTTCTTACTAGGTCTGTATAATATTACTTCTATGTATTTTTCAAGGATTATTTCTAATGGTCTTTTTCATTAATACTAAGAGGTCCTCTTAGGTCAGATCTACTAAAAATTATCTATTGGTGTTTGAAAGATAAAAGCAAAAGGCAAAAATGCTCAACCCTACTCTTCTTGATGAGTAAGAAATTGTGAAATATTTTCTGATTCTCATTTGTCTCCCACCCCTTTTTGGCAGTTTGGTGCTGGTCTATCCAGACATTTGATATTTTGTTTAGTTTTCATTAAGAACCTAAGATTCCTCATTGGGGACCCTGTACTCAGTTCAATGGATGGCTGTGAGCCTCTATGTCTGTATTAGTCAGGTACTGTCAGAACCTCTTAGGAGAAGGAGTTAGAGAAATGACCAATGGAGCTGAAGGGTTTGCAGCCCCTTAGGATGAACAACAATATGAACTAACTTGTACCCTCAGAGCTCCCAGGGTCTCAACCACCAACCAAGGACTGCACATGGTGGGTCTGATTGTTCTGGCAGCATGTGTATAGTAGAGGATTGCAAATTTGATTTTCAGTAGGAGGAGAGGACCTTGGCTCTGTGAAGGTTCTGTGCCTTGTGTAGGGGAATTCCCCGGGCCAATAAGTGGGAGAGGGTGGGGTGGTAGGCATGGGGTTTGTTCTTGTTGTTTTTGTTTGTTTGTTTGTTTTTTGGAGGGGAAACTGAGAAAGGAGAAATTTACGTGTAAATAAAGAAAATATCAAAAAAAAAAAAGATCAAACATGACTTGAAAAAAAAAAAAAAAAGAACCTATGATTCTCATAAGAGAATCAGCCTCTAAGCTTGAAAGGAGGTAGCTGCATTTCCTGTGAGTGGAAAAGACTTTTATCTCTTCCAATAAAAAATTTTAAATTACATACCATTTGATGTAGCAGTTTGCCTCCTACATATACATCTATAGGAAATGGACTGAAATGCAATGGAAGTAAACATTATATGTTTATAAAACTAGATGTAAACTATATGTAAAATAGATTCTATATGTAAAGTGGATTTATATGTAAACTATATGTAAAGTAGATTCTGGAAAACATTTTATAACTAGACTAAAAACAACTAATTTTCCATGGTAACAAAACAGAACTTTCAACATGAAAATATTTAAACTTAAATTTAAAATGTAAAAAAGCAAAACATGACTTTGTGCATACAGTATGGCCACAATTACAAATTAAATATGTTTTACTAAAAATGTGTTGGTATTCAAGTATTTCAGATTTCAGAGGGCTTGCTCATATTTTGGAATATTTTCTTATAGTTTACTGACTGACTGTCTCTAGATTGGAAAGCTAAGATTTCAAATCCTCTGAAATTCAAAACAATCTAAGGTCTGAGTTTCTGAACATTTATATGCTCAAAGGTTTTAGATGTTATAGTATTTCAGATTTTGGGCTTGTGGATCATAAGTCAACTTGTATTCACTATCCATATTGTATGACACTCATCACAGATAGGGATCCATACAAGAATAATGTAAGGATGCCATCAGAGTCCAACTTGGCTAACCAATGAGTTTAGTGGTATTATTTATAGGAATATGGGTAAGGGGATACTTATAGGAACAGATATAACTCAAAGACAGCTGCATCATTAAATGGCTATCTTAATATTGGTGAATTCTCACAAAATCTGGAAACACAGGAGCTTACTGCATGACTTGTAGGCAGCTTGACATGTTTGAGAATGACTCTTTGAGTTATGTCAATGATTCTGAGCCTTTTGAAGACAGCTTAACTGGTCCTTCTCTTCCAGTAAACTTAGTTGGCTTAAGCAACTCAATTTGTCCAGGAGCATCTTTCAGCAGTCTTTACTGTCATATAAGCTTATGGAAAGAGAGGTTTCACACACCGAGTCAGTTTCAGGCACTTTCTGAAGGTTTGGAGTTATTTAGCTACTGATTCTTACTGAGCACCCCTTTAATAAGCTTCACTCTAATGCACAATGTTTTAACTTGGCGAAAATTGTGATACAATAGCCAGAAGCTATAAAATTGTGTCTAGGATGAAGATGATAAAGTATACTTCAGAAGTATAATGTGATTATTCTTAGACAGTAGATTCTATAGTTAAACTAATACTAGGGTATGCTTTCAAAATTTCTCTATTCTTACGTATAGTGTTGAATACTACAAAACTTCACTTATATTTGTAATGTATGGCTGAATTATGTCCACATTTTTTTTTTAAAACTGACCATTGTTGGAGGCTTCCTGACCATTATTACAAATCTAAAGGTACTTGCAACCTTTGATCATTGTTGTTTATTTTAGGATATCTCCAGCTGAGACTTTACAGTTCTATTTACAGTCAATAATACGTGATACTAATATGATTTTGCTTAATGTCTACATTCTACAGAAAAGTTTCACATATTATTTGAATTCCATTTGTTTATACATGCAGGTTTTTATGAAAAGAAAAATCTGGAGTTTAAAATTTATAAAATAATGTTTCTTTCTAGGTGTCCCATTATCTAAAGTGGATGCTTCTGAGGGCATGGTTGCCAGGTCACCAGCGAAAGGAGCTCGGAGTGCAGATTCTCAGAGTAAAGAGAAAGATAAAGTAAAAGAAGAGCCCTCGATCCTCTCTGAACTAGCATACAATCCCAGCACCAGCCTGCTCCCTACCCCAGTGGATGATGATGAAGTAGAAATGCTCTTTGACTGTCCATCTAGGTTTGTGTTAGAAAGAGAAGACACGGATTCATTTGAGGAACTTGAAGCCGATGAAAATGTCTTTTTGATGGCTGAAGAGGAGAAGCTGAAGGAAGCTCGCCAAGCTTTGTCATGGAGCTATTCCATCCTGACCGGCCGTATCTGGCTAAACCCCCTGGTCAAGCGTTGCTCCAGGCTCCTTGTGGTGGGCTTGGGATTGCTTCTGTTTGTATTTCCCCTCCTCCTCCTCTTTTTGGAGTCAGGTATTGATATCTCCTTCTTATTCAAAACATGGAATTTGAGCAATTTTACTCTGAATGCTACTGTCCCCTAAAGGAGTAGGTGGCTGGGAAGGTCAACATTTTTTTTCCTACATGTTGGGCTTCCCTGATAGGAAAAAGGGCTGTATTAAATATTAAAATTATCTTTTTCAGTAGATGCCATGTTCCAAATGGTTCTGGGTCATAAAGCTTTATGCCAAACTCTCAGATTGGTTTTCTGTGCCTTGATATACTTAATACTAGTTTAAATCAAATTATATTTGCTATATGCACTCTTTAAGTAACCAAATATATGTTACTTTTATTGCACTGTAGAAATTCTCTTTATCTTACCTCAAAGTGACTTATTTTTCCTGTTTGTTTGTCATTGTCATCACTATGACATGGAATGTTAATAATTGGAATTTTATTCAGAGTCCAAGAGAACATTTTTCAATATAATTCTTAGTGAAAAAAGCATTCTCTAAGAAATGTTTATACAACTAAATTTAAGCTGGATTTTTCTTTAAGTTTTTAAAGAGAATTTTTATAGTCAAAGAATTTTGGTAAAGTTTTTTTTTTTTTGAAGAAAAAGCTCCATTGAATTTTGTAAGTTTACATATTGTAAAACTAGTGCACAAGGATGTGCCAGAAATTATTTTAATGACTGGCACCAGTTTTTACAAATTATATGTTTGGCTGAAAAAATCTAATAATACTTTATCTGCAAATGATGTAGAAAACCTAGTGGAAAGAAGTTGTAGTAAGTTGTCGAAACAGATGCTGGAACAGGAGGTATAGACAGAGAACATTGAGTGGGCATGAGAGGATCATCTTTCAACATTTAGATATGATAATCTAGTACTTTCATTTTTGTTATATCCGTATATTTAGCCTAGATTAACAGAATGTTTTAACAATAAAGTGAAATTTGAAGAAGAAATACAACAAAGATAGACTAGTTAATTGCATATTGTTCACTATTTGGCGTGAAAGATGATAGGCTAGACAGATGGAAGGTACCAAAGAAGAACTCTGATGACACCTGTGGCCAATTGGCCTCTTATGGGGTAATGCTGGCGATGCAGGACATTCTACAATGTAAGGAACTGATCTCCTGCTCCTCAACTCTATAGCAGTACATTTCAGTGAATCTAAATGGAACTACAGATTTTGAAGTAAAATATTTTTGATCCTTCACAACATCCATTGTGATTCTGTGAAAAAATTCAAAACTGTGTGTGTTGGTGGATATGTGTTTATATGTGTATGTCTCTGTGTGTGCGTATATCCATAAGTGTATATATTTGTACATATGTCAGTGTTTGTTTGTATTTGTGTATCTCTGTGTGTTTATGTCTGAGTGTATGTGTTTGGATATATGTCAGTGCTCATGTATACACATGTCTGTACATATGTGTATCTGTGTGGTTTGTATGTGTCTGTGTATATCTACACATGTCTGCATATGTTTTTGTCTGCACATGTATCTATGTATGCATGTATGTATGTGGGACTCCATATATATGCATATATATACATATATATGTATGTGTGTATCTATATATGTCTCTGTGTATATTGTATGTATATATGGGCATGTGTGTCTTTGTATGTTTTTGTGCTATGTCTGATTATGTGTATATAACTTTGAATATACATGTATATGTGTGTGTTTGTGTGTGTATCTGCATGAGTATGTGGGGGTGTTTGTGAGTGGGGCAGGACAAGACAGTAAAACAAGTAGAAGGGGAGAGAGAAACAAAAGCTATCTTCTTGATTTTTATGATGGACAATATATGCCTTTCTTTTCTGGGTTTCCTTAAGATATTATTTTATTGTATTAGTAATCAGGTCCTCTACTGAAAATAGAGAAAGGATCATCAGATGTCATGCAAATTCAGCTTAGGTAAAGAAGATAAATGAGGGGCGAAATCTTCCAGTACATTGTTTTGTGACATTAATTCATGAATGAAAGGGCCTTGTGCTTTCTGTTAAGAGTGCTTACCTATATTTTCAGAGCAAAAGGAGAAAAAGGTACTGAGTTTAAAAAATATAGGATTCCCACATGTATAAAAATATTTGATTGTCTTCATATATAAAAGTATATAATAGTTCCATACCTGGAATAATGTTCCAACACTATCAGTAAATGATTTCCAAAGTGGGCGATTCTGTCTAGTTCAGTCAGCTCAGACATTTTTGAATTGTGCCCAACCAAAAATGTGAGCATTGACAATCATATGAGCATTCAAAAAATATTCCAAGCCAGGCATGGTGGCACATACCTTTAATCTTAGCATTTGAGAGACAGAGGCAGAGGCAGAGGCAGAGGCAGAGGCAGAGGCAGAGGCAGAGGCAGAGGCAGAGGCAGAGGCAGAAAGGTAGATCCTGAGTTTGAGGCCAGCTTGGTCTGCTAAGCAAGTTACAGGAAAGTCATGGCTATATAGAGAAACCCTGCCCCCCTTTCTCTGTCTCTCATACACACATGAAGAAAAGAAAGAAAGAAGGAAAGAAAATATATTCTAATATTAAAAGGTATCAAATTAATGATATCATGAGACTTAGGAAAGCAGAGATTAAGCAGAAAAATAGACAAATGTTTTCAAAGTGCCAGGTACAACAAACAAATAAAAACAAAACCACAAAACCACTGCATGGCAGAACAGAGTTTTCCTATGGCAGTAAGAGTTGTCAGATGGTTAACTCTCATTTTTTGCATGCAACTTCTCTTTTTATCCTTAAGCTGAATAGAAGAATATCCTTAAGCTTCATGACATTGTCCATGAAGAACAAGTCCTCAGAGATGCTTTCACCTCTGGAGTGATTCCTGGGGCTGTTGTAGCTGGTGGGACTTGAGTATCTTTGGTTAAAATTTTCTTGACTTTGGAAAGATGCTGAAGGTCTCTGCTTACATATTTTCCTGCTTCTTCTCTCTTTCCCTGTCTGTCTTGGACCTGCTTCTGAAGTTCCTGTCTCTATGCCATAACTAGAGTCAGCAGGACCTGCATATGTTGGACCCATCCAAGATTTGTTTTCCACATTCCAGCTTCAGTCTCTGACTGGGAAGAGAAGTTCATGAGTAAGTCCAGGGGAGCTCAACTGTCATCACTTCAGAGAGGAAGAAAGAAAAACCATTTGGGCCTCAGGCTTCAGCTGTATTCACCCATCCTCCAGTAAATCCAATTTGAACCTTCTTCTAGTAGTCTGTCTTTTATATACTTGGATTGAAATGGTGACCTTATGGTGGGTAATACTTACATTTTTACACTTTGCAATCTTACTACAAAGAAGTAATAAAGAAGCTTATCTTTGCTGAAGCTTGGACATCACATGTTGTCTGTCATAGACAAGAGTCATCATAGCCTCTACCAATGAGAAAAGGAATTAAAAATCAGTTTATAATAGAATGTTGGATGGAACCATGCAACCCAATTTTGCACCTTTAGTTACTGCAAATATCTCTTTGGAAAGATCACCAAAGCCATTTTTATGCTTTCAAAACTATTCTTGACAGAATTAAAAGCTATCAAAACATATCTTTAGGTTCCAGTATCTTCTCCACCTAAAATTGGTTCTTCTTATCCACAGAATTATCATTCTAACCATTTACTTTATAAGAAATTAACTTTTCAGAGTAAAGAAAGAAATCAGGAAAAATTGTTTGCTAGCTACAATTCTTCAGAAGGTAAAATTCTACGTTTTGTTCTACTCTAATTTTATTGACATAAGCCAGCTCTAAGTTGCCTTGTCAGCCTGAGTTTTCTGGCATGGGTGATCTCCTGGTTCTTTAAATGGCAAATCAGACAAGACCAATGCTCCCTGTCTAGCCATGTAAATGCATTGTCCTCTAGGCATAGAATTACCATACAGCATTTTTGTCCTGCTTAGGTTTCTATCACTGTGAAAAAAACACTAGGACAAAAACAACTTAGAGAAGGGGAGGATTCATTTGGTCTTTAGTCATCATTACAGAGAGCCAAGGCAAGAAATCACAGCAGGAACCTGGAGACAGGAACTGATGCAGAGGCCATGAGGGAGTGTTGCTTACTGACTTGTTCCACATAACTTGCTCAGCCTGGTTTGTTATACAACCCAGCACCACCTGCCCAGAAAGATCATCATCTACACTGGGCCATGTCTTCTCATGTTAATTATTAACCAAGAAAATGCCAGTGGATCTATTTTCTTAATTGAAGCTTCATCTTTTCAGATGACTCTAGCTTATGTCAAGAAGACCAACAAAACAAAGCAAAACAAAACAAAACAAACCCCCAAATCAAAACAAAGCAAAACAAAACAAAAGCCTCCAAATACTCAAAACAAAACAAAACAGAAACAAAACCTAAGTAGGAAAATTGACCCTTTGTCAACATGGCATACTAGTACATTATTAAAGCATAGCCTTTTCTTTTTGGTTTATCCCTAAGATTTCATAATAGTGTTAATATCACAATATAATATTACATTTCAACTTCTAAAAACCCCATAGTCTTTAAAAATACAAGCTCTTCAAATGCTCAGTCTCTTTAAAATACTTAATCTATTTAAAACTTGACACACTCTGAAATATCCAAGGTCCTTTAACTATAGGTTCTTGTAAAAATCAAAGCAATCAAATTCTATCTATACCTGCTTGAAAGGCTAAGATTAGTAACACAAGTTACAGCTCATGCAGGCAAGGACATGGAATAAGGGAAAAGCTGCTGATGGGAGTGCTGTACAAACACTATGGAAAGCAACATGGCAGTTCCTCAGAAAATTAGAAATTAATCTCCATTGAGACTTAGCTATACTGCTTTTGGGCATATACCCAAAAGATGTTCCATCCTATCATGAGAACATTTGCTCAACAATGTTCATTGCAACTTTATTCATTGTAGAGTGTGGTTTCTACCGCCCTACTTTAAGCTCCAGTAGAGTGCGCTACCAGCCACTGCCCTAGCTCCCTTGGATCCACAGATAAAAGACACACATACACATACACATAGCTCATTTTTAACCTGCCTTATGGCTCAGTGGCTGAGCTCTTCTAAATCTCCCATGGTTAAAATGCCTTTACCAGATCCACACCTCTAAATCATCTCTCAACTTAGTTGCTCAGTTACCTTTACCCCTGGCTTAACACCTCTAAATCTGCCCTCAGCTTAGTTGTGTTTCTAATATCCCACCTGAGGAAGCAACCAATGGTCACTCCACCAGAGATCTCAAGTGACTGATGGCTCTCTCTGCCTCTCAAGAGAATCCCTTTTCCCTCCTGCATCTCCTAGCCTGCTTACAGGAATCTGGAAGTCATGCTTCTTCTGTCCAGCCATTGGCTGCTGGCATCTTTATTGATCCATCAAGAACCAATTGGTGAACAAGACCTTCAGCATTCACACATAGATTCCCAATCAGAGCATCAGAACCACCCCTTATATCTCAATAGCCAGAAATTAACTGGAAAATAAAACTAGTTGTCCCTCAAGGAAAAAAATGGATAAAGAAAATGTGGTACATTTACACAGTGGAGTATTACTCAGCTGTTAAAAAATTACATCATGAAATTTGTAGGCAAATGGAAGCAACTAGAAAAAAATATTCTGAGTGAGGTAATCCAGACCCCCCAAAAATATGAAATATATTCACTTATAAGTAGATACTGGCTATTAATTAACTAAATAATAATTGTGCTATAAACCACAGATCCAGAGAGGTTAGGTAGAGAGAAGGGTTCTAGAGAGTGAGGTTGGGTAACATGGATCTCCCAGGAAATGGGGAATGCAGTAGATTTTATGGGTGGACTGGGGGTGGATAGGGATGAGAGATCAGGTGAAGGATGTGAATGCTGGAGTTGGTGAGCATTGGAGTGCAGTATGGAAATCTAGTGCAGTGGAAACTGCCTGGAATCTGTGATGATCATGCTAATGAGGACTGCTAGTAATGGAGGATATAGAATCTTAACTGAACATCTTTTGCAGCCTGACAGGGCTTCCAGTAGTGGGACTCAGTTGCATTCATTTGAATTGTTGGTGAGGGTGTCCTATGGAGATCCCTAAACAATCCAAGCTAATGTTAGGACAGAAGGTCACTCTCCAAAAACTCACAATTGGCCCCATTGCCAAAGACCACATCCACATAGCCCATAGAATGTAGAGGTTGATCTGGAGTGTCCATGAACTCTTTTACTCTTCATTCTACTTTCTTTGGTTTGGAAGGTACTCTTGTTGCATTTTTATGCTTAAACCTTGGAATCTCATTTGTGATGATTGTAATTTTAGGTGTTGATAACTGGTCTTGTCTTTCAGTTTTACCAAATGGTGGGATTTCTATTCTTTCTTTTTCTGTTACCCTTTCTGGGTCTTAGAAACATTTAGTGATAGTTGACTGCCTGGTACAGAATACTTTTGAATCGCTGTAAGTTGGTAAACACAGGGATCATGAGTAAAACATTTTTCTAGGCATTGGGAGCAGACATGCATGAGTGGAGGTGGATTACAAGGGCAGGGAACTAAGAGGGTCTACATGAAGAAGACAAGCTGAACCTGGTGTAAGGATTGCTTGCCTATGTGGCCAGTGAGTTGCTAAGGAGAGAGTGTCTATGGTGTTGGTGGGTGAGACACAGGAATGGGATAAGAAAGGTAGGGTGCAAGAAAGTGAGTGGAAGTTGGGGCAGAGAGGAAGGAGATGCTACAACAGGTGGTCTGCTATCATCTTTTGATTTTCAATTGCTATGTTTGCTTCTCTCTGTGTGAAGGTATGTGCATGCGTATGCAGGTAATATTGGAGTTACAGACATCCTGGAGCAAGTATTAAGAACTAAACTCAGGTCCTCTGCAACAGTAATATGTAGGGTAGTGGTCTGTTCAGGCAACCTATGCCCAATCCAGTAATAGGTTTGAAATCCGGTGACCCACTTGGCAATATCTCTGCCTGAAAGGGATGGAAGGTGTTCGACCATAATTCCTGAGTCCTTGGCTCCTGTGTCAGTCACAATATCTCACAGATGCCCCCGCAGGAGATGTGTGCTCTATCAGGTAGACAATGTCCCAAGCTCCCAGCATTTTAGCTGGACCCTACCCCCCCCCCCAGGTCATCTGACCACATCCAGGCATGGCCCGCCCCACAGACAGATAGCTATGCCTCACACAGTATAGGGGGCGGTTTTCCCCTTCATCTCTCTCTTGCCTTCTTTCTCTCTCTCCTGCAATTTGTTCTCTCTCTTGCCTTCTTACTCTCTTGCTTCCATTCTTCCTCTCTTGCTCTTTGTCCTCTCTCTTGCTTTCCTCTCTTGTTCTCCTGCTTTCTTCTTCTCCTTTTTTTTTCTCTCTCCTCTTCTCCCCTCCTTCCTTCCTTTCTCTCTACATGGCCAGCCTATTTTCTCTTTCCTATAATTAAACATCTCATGATCATGCATTGCCTCCTTTTAACTAACTAAGGCACCATGCAGCTCCAGGCCTCAGTAGCAGAGAGCTCCAGACAGCAGCAGAGAGACTCGGGTATCAGCAGCAGAAAATCCCAGGCCTCAGCAGAGAGACACAGGCCCACAGTAATATACGCTTTAAACTGGAGATAAGATGAAACATACCTCTAACTCCTTAATTTATTATTTAGTATAGGTATGAGGAGGGAGAATTAAAATGATTTTAAGACTGACTTTATCTCCATAGTTTGAAATTCAACAATAATTATATAAATTGGCTTGACCTTGGAGAACTGATTCACAATAAAGGCATCTTATATTAATTTTCATAGGAAATTAACTTAATCATGTGTAGAGTGACTTGTCAATCTTGGTGGCACTAGATTTTTTTTTTTCAGAATAAACCAACTTATTTTTTTTTTAAACTCACAATCACAATACAGTTAGTTCAAGAAGGCAAAACACTTGCCCAGTAACCAACACTACAAGCCTCAGTAAACATCTTTTATTAGATCTCTTTCGTGGCCATTCCAAAGCAATGGAATTGTTAGAAACATAAGGGTCCACACTTGTACTATCTATTATACAGAGCCAATTTTACATTTCTTTGGCTTGAATTTCTTGATTAGATTAAACTATTTGCAATCCTGCACTGCTGCAGCACCTCTTTGAATCCCTCACAGAGCTTGACATCACTGGTTCTGAGCACACTCCAGAAACTGCTTGATCTCTAGAGAGCAAGGTCCAAAAGATTGCTGGGTCTGCAACTAGGCTCCCTGAGGCTCCTGATAAGTGGTGTCACGCTTTGCAGGCTCAGCATTACCACCTCCGCTGAAACCCCCAGTGATGGCTTGACCCAGGGTGTGCCCCACTGCAGAACCCACAGCCACACTGGCTGCAATGTTAACCATCTGGGACATTAGGCCTGGCTGCCGAGGTGCAGTGGCAGGTTAGCCAACTGCAGATGGTGCAGCTGCTGCTGGAGGCTGAGCTACAGGTGCCCTTCCGGGAGCAGCCCTCATCTGAGGGGCCTGGCTGGCCGGAGGAGACACCCGAGAAGTGCAGCTTCGGCTTTCACGAGGCATCCTAACTGCTTCTAATCTCAGAGTTCAGTGAAGACAAATTGCCTTGGTGGCACTAGTTTAATTATGGGTGCTCCATACATTTCCATCCTAACACCTCAACGTTCAATTGACCAAGTACTATCAGTAAGTAGAAACAATCACATCTAGGAAAATAACCTTGAGGGAAATGTCCCATAAAACACAATTCCCCCAAAGTTAAATATATCTTGGAATTGCTAGAGACACAACTTACATATTTTGTCCTAAAGTTACTATTGCTGCAATATATCATTTTAAGGTAGAGACTTATAGATGGACACCCAAATCATTTCTTCTTCATTTTGTACACAATTTGATGATGATTTCTTATTTCAATGTAGTTATATGTAGACATATCATTGAGGTATGGTTTAATTTAAATCAGATTGTATGTATTGCTTCTGAACACAGTATTAGATATCAACTTCCACATATCACTCAGTACATCTCTAGGTAACTGTAACAACTTTTGAAGATGTAAGAGACACCAGGACTTTGAGTTCTTGAGTGTCGTGATGTAACAGCACTATAATTTCAACCCTAAACTGCACCCACTGGATTCTTACTTGAGCAACAAATATTACCTGAGTGATTTTCAAATCAGTTGCTATCAACATATATAGTTATGGTTATTGTTATAGATATAGTTAAATAGTGTATAGATAGTTGTCCCATGAAAGGGAAATCCCTCTGAATCAAATGTTCTTCTTATAACTGAAGTTATGGTATTAACATTTACAAAGAGACACTTTACATTATGTGAAAATTATAAAAGTTTTCAGAGAAAGGCTGTTGGAATTTAAACTTAGGATCTCATGCATATTAGATAAGGGCTATACCAATGCCCTGTATCCTCAAGCTCCATTATCAGCTGTTTTGTAAACATTTACAACTTTCAAGAAAATGACAAAAGAACAATTACACTGCTTTTTTATAGGTGAAAATTTAAAACTAAATAATATAAAACATAAAATATAAAAATATATAAAAGATTGAGTTATAGGGCTGAAGAGATGTCTCAGAAGTTAAGAGCACTGTTTGCTCTTCCAAAGGTCCTGAGTTCAATTTCCAGAAACCACATGGTGGCTCACAAGTATCTGTAATGGAATCTGATGCCTTCTCCTAGTGTCTCTGAAGACAGAGACAGTGCATTCACATACATAAAATAAATTAAATAGCTTTAAAATTTGAGTTGTAAATATCATTTTAGATCTTTTAAGAAAATTTATTCTTTTAGAATCACAAGATCTGGCTGGTGCCTTGAGCAGACCTTGGGTGCAAACTCCGCAGCCAGTCCCACAACACTCAGAGGAAGCTCTACTCCCAGGCGCTCTAACATGCCCAGGATCAGAGGTGAGGAGGACACAACATCCGTCCTAATACTGGAGTAACTGGGACCAGCAGGACCCAGGCACACAGGAACTCCCTCAGCCCAGTGGCTCAGGTTCCTTCCAGTCTGTTTGGGCTGGTGCCCTTAGCAGACCTTGGGTGCAAAATCTGCACCCAGTCCCAAAACACCCAGAGGAAGCTCCACTCCCAGGTGCTCTAAGAAGCCCAGGATCACAGGATTCCAGAATCACAGGATCTCAGAGACAGCTTGACTCTGATGAGTTCTGACACAACCAGGATCACAGGATGGACAGGCTCCAGTCAGATTTAGCAAGGGCAGGTAGCACGAGAGATAACCAGATGATGTGGGGCAAGTGTAATAATATAAACAACACAAACCAAGGTTACTTGACATCATCAGAACCCAATTCTCCCACCATAGCAAGTCCTGGACACACCATCACACTGGAAAAGCAAGATTCAGATATAAAAATCACTTCTCATGATGATGATACAGGACTTTAAGAAAGACATAAATAGCACCTTCAAAGAAATATAGGAAAACACAGGTAAACAGCTAGAAGCCCTTCAAGAAGAAACACAAAAAACCCTTGAAAAGCTACAAGAAAACAAAATCAAACAGGTGAAGGAAATGAGCAAAACCATACAGAATCTAAAAATGGAAATAGAAACAATAAAGAAATCAGAAAGAGAGACAACCCTGCAGATACAAAACCAAGGAAAGAAGTCAGGAGTCATAGATGCAAGCATCATCAACAGAATACAAGAGATAGAAGAGAGAATCTCAAGGGTAGAAGATACCATAGAAAACATTGACACAACAGTCAAAGAATATACAAAAAGCAAAAAGCTCCTAACCTAGAACATCCAGGAAATCCAGGACACAATGAGAAGACCAAACCTAAGGATAATAGGTATAGAAGAGAATGAAGACTCCAAAGGTAATGGGCCAGTAAATATCTTCAACAAAATTATAGAAGAAAACTTCCCTAACCTAAAGAAAGATGACCTGGCCTGCAGGACAAAGTTATTCGGGGGAAGGAGGAAAGTCACAACCTGTGAATAAAGAATGGGCAAGAGAGATGACAGGACTCAAGGAAGCATTGCTTGTCAAGAGCCATTTACTTGGTTGAGCAGAGCATATTTAAAGCAAAAATCTTGGAGGGGAGGGGGAAAGGAAGGAGGGAGAAGGAAGTTTACAAGATCTTCTGGGGCTGAGACACCAGGGGGAAGTCGTGGGTCGGGGGAAGTTCTAAGAAGTTATGGTACACTGAATGATTCTTATCTCAGGGCCAAGAAGGATGTTTTTCTCAAGGCAAGCTGGAACTTGTGGTCAAAGAGCAGGATGCTTATTCCAAGGTGCTCAGCCAGCTGGGGCACGATGTTTTTCTCAGGTCTCTCATGGTTCCCAACATCTCCCCCTTGTCTGTGTAATAAGGTCAATTGGGCCATCAAAGTGAAGTGCCCTGGAAGGAGGCCTCTCAACCTCATCTTTGAGGTCTCATGATGGGAGCCTGAGCCTGGTAGAGGGCAATGCTCAAACTCTTACCCGGTCACAGGGTACTAAAGCTACTATTAACCCCTAACCCTAACCCTAACCCTAACCCTAACCCTAACCCTAACCCAACCCCCTCCCCCACAGGGCTGCCCTGTCTTAGGCGGTCGAGACTTAATGCCAGCTCCATCTTTGACTTACCAGGTCTCTTGTCATGGGGAAAGAGCCAGGGTGGGTCAGGGCTGATGGCCTTAGGCTATTTGAGTAGAGGGGGAGATGGGATGGACCTTTCCTAGCGAGACCCAAGGTAAAAACCTATCTTTTCAGTGTCCTTCTTGTAAGACCCGAAAGTTGAGAGGCTGGCCAAAGGGCGGGGAGTCTGGGGCACTCCGAGCCACAGGGATGGGAGCCTGCGATGGCTCTTCAGTGTCAAGGTGATGATAGTGGACCTGCACCGGTTTGGTAGTGG
>NW_022196900.1:34085760-34102783 GCF_008632895.1 Mastomys coucha | reverse complement strand
CAAGGCCGCGAGGGTTGACTCCCAGATGTGGTTCAGGGAGGAAGGTGATACAAGATTGGCACTGTTTACCAATTGTCCGCGCCTGTTCTCGGGTGAGAGAGAGCATAAGATGAAGGGTATGGGCATTGAGGTGATGTAGTCGGTGGGCCTCTTGAGCCTGAGCAAGGGGGTCCACCGGAATGGAGATGGCAGCTCCCAGGAGAGGTACGTGGGTAGGAAGATCTACCTGTGCATTTTGTTTGGTCAGGGGTCCGGGGAGATCTGAGTGTGCATGAATGTGGCCAAGAAAGAAGGGCTGGGAGTGTCTAGAGATAAGGTTTTGGATCTGAGCAAAGAGAGGAGAAGCCTTAGTATCAGGTTTGATGAAGGGGACAGTTTCAAGAAGAGAGACAGAGGAAGCAACGTAGGCACTATCGGTATACAGGTTGAAAGGAGTATCTGCAAGGAGTTCAAAGGCGTGTAGGACCACCTCTAACTCAACGAGCTGGACAGAACTGTGGGGTGTCTGTTTTTGAAACATCTTATCATCAATGGAGAGGGCTGCGAGGCCTGTGGAAGAACCGTCTGTAAAAACGAGAGGTGCTTTGGGGATAGGAGAACTCTGTGTAGTTTTGGGGAAGACAACAGGATGACGCTGCAAAAACTGAATCAGTTTGTCAGGGGGATAATAGTTATCAAGGCGGCCAGAGAATGAGACGCAGGAGATGGCCCAGTCATCAGAATATTGTAGGAGCCACTGGACCTGGGTTGTAGTATAAGGGGAAATAATAGATTGGGGTCCTGTCCAAAATGTCTAGTAGTGGCCTTGCGGCCCTGTTGGATGAGGGAAGCTACAAGAGAGGGATAGGTGGGAAGGACCTTGGAGGGCGAGGCAGGGAGATGTAGCCAAAAGAGGGGGTGGTCCTGCCACAATAATCCTGTTGGAGAGAATGGGGAGGGGAAGATGAGAAGGGAGAAGGGATGGGAAGGGTGATAATAAGAGATGGATTATTGAGAGATAGCAAAGTCCACCTTATGTAAGGCCACTGTGGCCTCCTGAGAGAGCTTCCTTGGAGAAGAGGGGTCCGAGTCACCCCGAAGAATATCAAAAAGGGGCTTGAGGTCTCCGGTCGTGAGCTTAAGATAGGGGCGCAACCAATTGATATCTCTAAGTAACCTTTGGAAATCATTTAATGTATGGAGGGCGTCTTGTCATATTTTAACCTTTTGAGAGCAGATAAAAGGCTCCCAACTCAAAACCCAGGAAAAGAAAGGGGAGTTGCTTTTGGATCTTCTCAGGGGCAATCTTTAAACCCAAAGTGGTCAAATTGTGAACTAATTCTTGGGTAATTGTGGAAAGTTGGTCTTCATAGGGTCCTGCCAATAAAATGTCATCCATATAATGGATAATGTATAGGAAGGAGTATTTTAAAAGCAAAGGGTCTACAGCCTGGGCCACATATTTTTGACCCAGGGTAGGACTATTAGCTATCCCCTGAGGGAGGACTTGTCACTGAAAACAGGGTGAGGACCCAATCTGATTAGTAATGGGGAGACTAAAGGCAAACCTCTTAGAATCTTTTGGGTGGAGGGGAATACAGAAGAAGCAGTCCTTGAGGTCAATAACAAGTTTAAAGAATCCACGTGGAATGGCTACTGGAGAGGGGAGGCCAGGTTGTAGGACTTCCATGGGGAACCATGGTTTTGTTAATTTCCCTGAGGTCTTAAAGGAGATGCCACGACCCACTCTTTTTTTGTATGACAAAAATGGGTGTATTCCACAGGGAGGTAGAGGGCTAGATGTGACCGGCCTCAAGTTGCTCCTGCACAAACCTTGAAGCAGCTGCCAACTTATGGGATGGAAGGGGCCACTGATCAATCCAGACGGGGAGGTCATTTTTCCAAGTTATTTTATCAGCCTGGAGTGCAGGGAGGGTAGTGGCCCTTATGAAAAATTTTATTTAAACCCAAAGCCGTGGCAGTTGTTTTTAGGTACAGGGATAATAGGATCAGTACGACCTTGACCATTCTTGCCCAAGCCGTATCCGGGAAGTAACCCCCCATCCAGAAGCTGATGGGTAACTGTAGGCAAGGGGCTATAAAGGAAGACCCCCATCTGGGAAAGAATGTCTTGACCACAGAGATTTAGAGGGAGGCCAGGAACAAAAAAAGGTTGAACGGTGCCAGAGTGCCCATCAGGGTCCTCTCAGCGGAGAACTCTACTACTCTGAAGGGTATTTGTGGAAACCCCTATGCCCTGGAGATGCATCAACGAGGGCTGACATGGCCATGCCTAGGGCCAGGAGGTTTGGGACAAGAACGTGGAATCTGCGCCAGAATATAAAATACCATCAAAGGTGTGCCCGTCGAGCTTGAGTTTGAGGCGGGGGTGGTCTTGGGTGAGTTGTTGAGCCCAGAATATTTGAGGAGACACAGAGGCAGAAGAGAAAAACTGATGGGCCAAAGGCAGAGGGAGAGCTAGAGCAAGAACCTGTCCAGGGGATATCAAAAGCGGTCCGTGGGTAGCCAGGGCAAAGAGATGAGGGTTTTTCAAGTGTATAGGGTCAAGGACAGTAGGGTAAATCAGAAGACCAGCGAGGGAAGAGGAGGCGCATCCCAGAACAAGTATGGCCATCTCGGGAGGAGGGTTCCCCCGCAAGGTGACAGGTAGGGGGACGGTTCCATCCTCAGGATTCAATACTGTTGACAGAAGTCCAATCCTGTTGGGATGGGGGATGCGGGGTTTGTGGTGGGGAAGAGGGGAGAGGAATTAGCGGTGGGGGTAGGCTGGGTGGAGGTCGCTGAATTGGAGCCTGTTGAATCTGTCCCGAGGCAGCCTGAAACATGATTGGTCTGGGGGCCTGGGACTGGCCCCCATAGAAGTTTCCCTGAAGCGTGTGTGGGGGGAGGGTTGCCCATAACATCCGTTCTTGAATGGCAAGTATTGGCCTCTCCTACAACGAGGGCAGACAGTGTTAGGGGGAGGTCTGTAGGGGGAAGAAGGAGGCTCTAAAGGGGCAGAGTTTTCAATGCCTCTAGCAGTAGGGTTAGGGCAGTTTCGGGCAAAATGGCCATTCTGTCCACAGAGGAATCAAGCCTGTGAGCCAGTGGTTGTCCCCACTGTGAGGATGGCCTTGGTAAATTTATCTGTGATAGGATCAACTTCTCTGCACATCTGAATCATCTCATCTAGATCTTTTCCCTTAAATTTACTTCGTAGCTTTGCCTTACATGCGGAGTTGGCATTCTCGTAGGCAAGCTGTGTAAGAAGTTTGTTATCAGTCTGTTCTGGACCAAGAGATCTCTCGGCCGCCTCTAGGAGGCAGGCAACAAAATCGTTGAAAGGTTCTTGGGGCCCTTGCAAGATCATGGTCATGGGGGAGAGAAGTGCTCCAGGGGAGGAAATGCTCCTCCAGGCTGCAAGGGCAGCAGAGCTAGAGTGAGCCAAAAGGCCAAGTGAGAAAGCGTGCTGCTTTTCATTTGTGGAGTATTTACCTTGGCCCAACAATTTGTCTAGGAACCATTTTTGGGCTGTGTGCCACCCCTGTTGATATTTTTTTCGAATGGTATCTCGGCAACGGTCAGCCCAATCAGCACGCCATGCAAGGAACTGGCCATGAGTGAGGACCGACTGAGCTGTGGTATTCCACTCATTAGGTGTCAAGTGGCCGCCCTCTGCCAGATCCTCCAAAAGGGAGAAAGTAAAGGGGGCGTTAGGCCCATAATTACGGACCGCAGAATTCAATTTCTCAAGTTTCTTAAATTTTAATCAGTGGAATATGGTGGGAGGGGCATCTTCTCCCCCACTATATTCAGAACCAGAACTGGCGAGACATTCATGATCTCTATTACTAGACCTCTCAGAGTGGACAGAGGGAGCCCTTGAGGGAGACCGATCATGGGAGGAGGCATCAGAAGAGGAGTGGGGGTCCCCGGCATTATCTTGTGGGGTGGAGGAGGGAGAGGAGGGGTCAGGATGGGATTGTGAACGAGTAACAGGGAAAGCAAGAAAAGGGGCTGGACCGGGCACTCGGGAAAAATGAGAGGTTAAAAGTGAAAGTCGTTTTTGGAGGCGACGATCTCCGCAGCGTCAGAAATCTGGGAATGGAGCTGGGCTTTAACTCTACAGAAACAACTTGAAGAATGACAGGAGGAACGCGGGGGACACTGAGAGGGGAGAAGTAAAGGGAAAGAAAGAGGAATAGAGGGGGTGTGTGTGGAGGAGGGGAGGCCAACCTTCAGAATGGTATCGGGCGGCCTCTTCTTCTAGAGTCTCTGTGTCGCCAGGGTTGAGGGGATCATCATCAGGCTCAGCAAGGAAGATGGCGGGGGGCCCAGAAGGTTGTGTGAAGGGGCCATGTCGGGAGGGAAGAGGTTTTTGGGATGGAGGACGGGCTGAGGAAGTGGCAGGAGGTTTGACCGAAAGGGGAAAAAAAGGGGCACAGAAAGGGGAACAGCTACGCTCCAATGGACGAAATGGGATCTTCACGGGAAGGGGGTAGTCCTGGGTAAAGGGAAGTGGATGGGGGAACAGGGGAAGAGGCTGGGCAGGGCGAGGAGCACTTCTGAGAAGGGGGAGCAGCAGTGGGGTCAGAAATAGAGGAGGAAGGGGGGTCGGGAGGCAAAGGGTCAGAAGGCATATCAATAAGAGTAAAGGAAGACCGAGGTAGAGAAGCGCAGGAGGGGGAGCGAGAAGGCAGAAGAGACTCCTTCAAGCAAAGTTCAGTGACAGAGAGAAGTTGTTTTTGGCCTCCTCCACTCTCAGAAGACTCAATTATATCATGAATAAGACCCCAATAGGAAAAGATACTGTGACCAACAGCATCATTACCCTCCTTTTCAATCAAGGCATTTAGTTCACGACCTACTTTCTGCCATTTTTTAAATGTATTGTTAGTCCATCTATCATGAACCAGGGACATGTCTCATCAATAAAGATGAAAAATTTTACCAAGTCCTTTTTCTTTACCCTTATGCCCCTCTCTCTGAGAACCTCTTTTAAGTCCTTTATAAAGCGGGACTTCTTTAGACATGGAATGGCCCATTCTTGAGATGTCTAAGACAGATGACTTACCTAATGACTGGAGCAACCGGGCGAGCAGCGTCAGTCATGAAGACAAAGGTCGATCAGTCTTAATCTGTCTGGGGGGTTACCTGTACCTTGAGCCCCACGTTGGGCGCCACCTGACCTGGCCTGCAGGACAAGTTATTCGGGGGAACGAGGAGAGTGACAACCTGTGAATAAAGAATGGGCGAGAGAGAGACAACAGGACTCAAGGAAGCATTGCTTGTCAAGAGCTGTTTACTTGGTTGAGCAGAGCATATTTAAAAATCTTGGAGGGGAGGGGGAGAGGAAGGAGGGAGAAGGAAATTTACAAGATCTTCTGGGGCTGAGACCCCGGGGGGAAGTTGTGGATGGGGGTAAGTTCTCAGAAGTTATGGTACACTGAATGTTTCTTAGCTCAGGGCTAAGCAGGATGTTTTTCTCAAGGCAAGCTGGATCTTGTGGTCAAAGAGCAGGATGCTTATTCCAAGGTGCTCAGCCAGCTGGGGCAGGATGTTTTTCTCAGGTCTCTCATGGTTCCCAACAGAAAGAGATGCCCATGAACATACAAGAAGCCTACAGAACTCCAAATAGACTGGACTGGAAAATTCCTCCCATCAAATAATAATAAAAACTCCAAATGAACTAAACAAAAAAGAATTTTAAAAGCAGTAAGGGAAAAAAGGGCAAGTAGCATATAAAGGCAGGCCTATCAGAATTACAATGGTCTTCTCATCAGAGACTATCAAAGCTAGAAGATCTTGAGGAGATGTCATGCAGACCCTACAAGAACACAAATTCCAGCCCAGGCTACCCTGAAAAACTCTCATTTACCTTAGATGAAGAAAACAAGATATTTCATGAGAAAACAAAATTTACACAATATCTTTCCACAAATCCAGCTCTACAAAGAATAATAGATGGAAAACATCAACATAAGGAGCAAAACTACACCCTAGAAGAAGCAAGAAAATAATCTTTCAACAAATCCACACAAACCTAATTCCACCTCTTACAACAAAAAGAACAGGAAGTAACAATTACTTTTTCTTAATATCTTAATATGAAAATTAATATTACTAACGTATCCTAAGCAATTGAAATCCAAAAAAAAAATATGAGCAATTAGAAATTTGTTGATTCTAATCCAATGGTCTCTCTAATTTGGTAATTGGAGAAATAGGTCCAATATTGTGCAATCCATATAAACTTTCAGTTTGTTTGTTCGTGACAGTGTCTTGCTGTGTACAACATAAGGGTTTTGAAATCTTGTTTCTCCTATCTCAGCCTATTAGTGTATTGTCGATTTCACGTTCTTATACTATACTATAGTTTTCAGAACAGTTTACATACTTTAAAATTATTTATATACCCAAAAGAAACATAGACAAATAAATTGGGAGGGGGCTTGTGAGAGAACAACAAAGATTGAGACTGAATGCTTTGCTTGACTTTGTAACACTTGTAACAAGCTTTGAAGAAGAGGACTTTACCAGTTACTCTTTCTCTGAGATGAATGCTTTTCCAAATTATCACAGCCAATGAACCAGATTCTTACCCTCACCTAATGTCCTTGCCATCCTCCAAGTAGACCTATTATTCATTGAAACAGTTGATGAATGACTTTATGCATAGACCATCTTAATACACACACCATTACTTAAATGATTGTAACCTGTTCTCTGTGGCCTGAGAATAATGTCACTCACTCAAGTCAAATAGCTTTGCCATAGCAGGAAGTCTGTATCCAAAAATCGTGCCTACAAGTCATTCCTTGGTGCAGCAGAATTGTCAACTCTCAGCTTAGCTACAATGGATGTAAAATCTTTTGGTGATGTGAGTGTCATTGAAGTACAGCTTTATTACAATGAAATCCAATGTCTAAAAATTGTTCTTATTTTGGACTTGTACCACAGTAAGAGCCAAGATTTTAAGCTCTACTAAATACAAAACAAACAAACAAAAACACTTTATATATTTATGTTCATTTAAGAAAATACTAGTAATGATACATTATTTTGAAGTATACAGTTAATATGTTTGGAGTTATTTAAAATTTATATTGAGAAAAATGTATGCATTTTCAGTATTGCTGTGGACAAGCATCTACATAAGATGGTTAAATTGATTGTTGTTTTATAGCAAATGATTTGTATAATACTCATTTTTATTGTTTTAATATTTTATAAATTTTAAAGAATATGACAAAAAGTGTAGGTATTGAAGAGGGGTCTCTGGGAGGAGTTGGGGTACAAAAGGGAAACAAGAATATGATTTAATTCTATTTACTTAAAATATGTTTTTAAATGTTAACAAATTCAGATAAATTGAAATCATATAACTTTTCTCATCAAAATTCAATAAAAGTTAAAAAAAATAAGAAACCCTAGGCCAGGATTTAAATAATTTCTACAACAAAGTCTGGTCCCCTTTCCAGTCTTCCCATCCAGGAGTCAACATTATCTATTTCCATGTTGTGTGACAGCAGTTGGATCTATGTTCCAAATAGTAGTTGAATATCAATTTAGTACACAGCAGCTTGTCTTACCTGTTAAAAACAAAACAAAACAAAACAAACAAAAAAATAACAAAAAGAAAGAATCATAAGTTATAGCTGGAATAAAATTCACAGTTAAAAATAATTTTAAGACATTTATCTTAATCTCACTGGAATCTATACAATATCCTTAATAATTCCAATAAGAGTCATTTGTAGAATGATCATTCTCACCATTAAATGTAATTAAAAGTTATTGCTGTCCATTTAGAATTTACTATTTTCAACTATATTAATTGAAAAATAAGTTTATATAATAGTAAGTTTTAGTGGTCTAGTAAATAAGTCTTCAGAAAAGTTATCCAAAAAAGAATTTTACATGTTTTTAAAACTATTGTTTTAAAACCTTTGGGCATATAGGTATAAATGTTTCATCATTTGTTGTAGTATAAAGTAATGAGTTCAGATTATTTTTTGCACCCTTTAAAGTTACATTACAACTTAATGACTGCTACTCATTAATTACTGTTAAATTTACTCATAAAATCGTTTTATTAACTTTTATTGCATTATGATGAGAAAAGGTACATAATTTCAATTTGTCTAAATTTGTTTACATTTAAAAACTTATTTTAAGTAAATAGAATTAAATCACATTCTTGTTTCCCTTTTGTACCCCAACTCCTCCCAGAGACCCGTTCTTCAATACCTACAATCTTTTTTTGTCATGTTACTTAAAATTTATAAAATATTATAAGAATAAAAATGAGTACTATAAAAGTTGTTTGATATAAAACAACAATCAATTTAACAGTGTTATGTAGGTGCTTGTCTACAGCAATACTGAAAATACATATGTTTTTCTAAGTATAAATTTCAAATAACTCCAAACATATTAACTGTATATTTCAAAATAATACATCACTACTAGTATTTTCTTAAATGAACATAAATATATAAAGTGTTTTTGTTTGTTTGTTTGTTTTGTATTTAGTAGAGTTTAAAATCTTGGCTCTTTCTGTGTTACAAGCCCAAAATAAACAATTTTTAGACATTGGATTTCATTGATTTGACCCTTAAATCACCGAAGGATTTTACTTCCATCATAGCTAAGCTGAGAGTTGACAGTTCTGCTGCACCAAGGAATGACTTGGAGGCACGATTTTTGGATACAGACTTCCTGTTATGGTCAAAACTATTTGACTTGAGTGAGTGACTTTATTCTCAGGCCACAGAGAACAGGTTACATTCATTTAAGAAATGGTGTGTGTATTAAGATAGTCTATCCATAAAGTCATTCACCAACTGTTTCAATGAACAGTGGTTCTGCTTGGAGGGTGGCGCAGACATTAGGTGTGGATAAGAATCTGGTTCATTGGCTGTGATAATTTGGAAAAGCATTCATCTCAGAGAAAGAGTAACTTATAAAGTCCTCTTCTTCAAACTTAATACAAGAGTTACAAATGTCAAGCAAAGCATTCAGTCTCACTTTGTTGTTCTCTTACAAGCCACCTCCCTAGTTAATCGTCTATGTTTCTTTTGGGTATATAAATACTTTTGAAATATGTAAGCTGTTCTGAAACCATAGTATAGTGTAAAAACATGAAATAAACAATACTACTAATAGAGAGGCTGAGATAGGAGAAGCAAGATTTCAAAACCCTTATGTTATACACAGCAAGACACTGTCACAAACAAGCTGAAAGTACATATAGATTGTACAATATTGGACCTAGTTCTCCAATTACCAAATTAGAGAGACCATTTGATGACAATCAACACATTTCTAGTTCCTCATACTTTTGGATTTCAATCGATTAGGATATGTAGTAATATTAATTTTCATATTAAGATATTAAGAATAGGTAATTGTCACTTCATGTTTTGTTGTAAGATATGGAATTAGATTTGTGTGGATTTGTTGAAAGATTAATTTCTTGCTTCTTCTAAGGTGTAGTTTTGCTCCTTATGTTGATGTTGTTCAACATTTGTCCTATGTAGGGCTGGATTTGTGGAAAGATATTGTGTAAATTTGGTTTTGTCATGGAATATCTTGTTTTCTCCATCTATGGTAATTGAGAGTTTTGCTGGGTATAGTAGTCTGGGCTGGCATTTGTGTTCTTGTAGTGTCTATATGACATCTGCCCAGGATCTTCTAGCTTTCACAGTCTCTGGTGAGAAGTCTGCTGCAATTTTGATAGGCCTGCCTTTATATGTTATTTACCGTTTTTCCCTTACTGCTTTTAAAATTCTTTCTTTGTTTAGTGCATTTGATGTTTTTATTATTATGTGATGGAAGGAATTTCATTTCTGGTCCAGTCTATTTGGAGTTCTACAGGCTTCTTGTATGTTCATGGGGATCTCTGTCTTTAGGTTAGGGAAATTTTCTTCTATAATTTTGTTGAAGATATTTACTGGCCCATTACCTTTGGAGTCTTCCCTCTCTTCTATACCTATTATCCTTAGGTTTGGTCTTTTCATTGCATCCTGGATTTCCTGGATGCTTTGGGTTAGGAGCTTTTTGCTTTTTGCATTTTCTTTGACTGTTGTGACTGTTTTCTATGGTGTCTTCTGCCCCTGAGATTCTCTCTTCTATCTCTTGTATTCTGTTGGTGATGCTTGCATCTATGATTCCTGACTTCTTTCCTAGGTTTTGTATCTGCAGGGTTGTCTCTCTTTCTGATTTCTTTATTGTTTCTATTTCCATTTTTAGATTTTGTATGGTTTTGCTCATTTCCTTCACCTGTTTGATTGTGTTTTCCTGTAGTTCTTGAAGGGATTTTTGTGTTTCCTCTTTAAGAGCTTCTAACTCTACCTGTGTTCTCCTATATTTCTTTGAGGGTGCTATTTCTTCCTCTGGGTGTATTTATGTCTTTCTTAAAGTCCTGTATCATCATCATGAGAAGTGATTTTAGATCTGAATCTTGCATTTCTGGTGTGATGCTGTGTCCAGGACTTGCTATGGTGGGAGAATTGGGTTCTGATGATGCCAAGTAACCTTGGTTTGTGTTATATATTTTCTTACACTTGACCCCTGCCATCTGGTTATCTCTAGTGCTACCTGCCCTTGCTAAATCTGACTGGAGTCAGTCCTTCCTGTGATCCTGGTTGTATCAGAACTCCTCAGTAAGGCAGTCTCTGTGACCCTGTGATTCTGGGATCCTGTGACTCTGAGCTTGTTAGAGCACCTGGGAGTGCAACAGCTTCCTCTGGGTGTTGTGGGACAGGCCAAGATCCGTTCAGGACACCAGCCCAAAGAGACTGGAAGGAACCCGAGCCACTCTGCTGGCAGAGTTCCTGTGTGCCTGGTGCCACAGGTCCCAGTTACTCCAGGTGTTGGGAGAGATGTTGGGTCCTCCTCACCTTTGATCCTGAGAGTGTCAGAGTGCCTGGGAGTGGAGCTTCCTCTGGGTGTTGTGGGACTGGCTGCAGAGCTTGTGCCCACTCAGGACACCAGCCCAGTGAGACAGGCATAAAACCTTTTTAAAAGAAAATTATTTCTATTTTAACATCTCTATTTTGTTTTTGAAAGTGGGTTTTATGTTTTTATCTAATCTGTGAACCTTACATACTTGGAGCTGTCTCTGTGTAGATTAAAGGAAGAAGAAACAGGGAAAATCTTTTGATATTCAGAAAAGAGTATTTGAATCTGTGTGTGGAATATTTATTACAGATTTGTTTATTTTTTGAAGAACTTTTATCCACCTATATAGTAGCAAGGAGTTTACCAATTATGAATTTTTTTCTATATGCATGTATACATGAAATAAGGAGACCTATTTTTTAGCCAATTACATCATTTTCTCATGATGATTTTGATTATATTGACTGAAAAATATTCATACAAGTGAAAATACATATCAAATGTTACAGTTTATATCTAGTATATAGAAAATATTTCAGATATTTCAAAGATTTCTAATCATTTGCATTAAATAAAGCCAGTGAACAAAACTAAAACTAAATAATGAGATAAAAGAATAAGGGTAAGAGCTGACCAAATAATCTTTTTGTTTTTGTTTGTTTGCTTTTGTTTTTGTTTTTGTTTTGTTTTGTTTGAGACAGGGTTTCTCTGTATAGCCCTGGCTGTCCTGGAACTCACTCTGTTGACCAGGCTGACCTCGAACTCACAAATCTGCCTGCTTCTGCCTTCCAAGTCCTGGGATCAAAGGCATGTGCCACCACTGCCCAGCTTCCAAAACATCTTAAAATCAATGGAAATTATAGTAAAAAGATCTTAAGAGAAATTCTTGAATCGACAATATGAAAAGAGGAACTCTTATGCTCAGTGGAGACACAAGCTTTTCTAGTTACTAAGAAATCAGTATGAAGTTTCTGACCCAGAATTGTTCCTATCTTAGAAGAACTTCAGGGACAAAAATGGAGAAGAGAGACTGAGGGAAAAATGGTGTCATGAATGACCTGACTTGGCATCCATCTCAAGGGGAGGCTCCAAAGCCTGGCACTATTACTGATGCTATGGTGTACTTATAGATAGGAACCTAGCATGACTATCTTCTGAGAGACCCAACAAACAACTCACTGAGACAGATACAGATACTTACACCTACCCATTGGACTGAAGTCGGGGACCCCTGTGGTTGAATTGGGGAAGGATTGGAAGAAACTGAGGAGGAGAGTGACAGCACAGGAAGATCAGCAGTCTCAACTATCCCAGACCCCTGAGATCTCTTAAACACTGAGCCACCAACCAGGCAGCATACACTAGCTGGGCCGAGGCCCCCAACATATATAGAGCAGAGGACTGCCTGGTCTGGGCTTAGTGGGAGAAGTGCCTAGCCCTTGAGAGTCTTGAGACCCCAGGGCATGGGGAGGCCTGGCAACAAGGGGATATCCTTTTGGAGACAGAGGGGAGGAGAAATGGGATGAGGAACTGTGGGAGGTGGGACAGGCAGGGGACAATGGCTGGACTGTAAAAAAAAAAAAAATAAAAGTAATAAAAAACTTAAATATAATCCAGATAAACCATTCCTGAATGTTTATTGCTCTAGATGGTAATCATGAACCAGGGAGATTGAGACCTTAAAATATAGTGGACTAAAGTCTCTTGCCATCAATTAAAATTTCAGGCAGTAGCAAACTTTATTTAGAACATTAGACATCTTGAGGGTTAAGAAGAGTCATCTGAGTAAAACATACAATCCCAAGGAAAAGACACATGTAGCAAAAATATGTTTTTCCATAAAGATTTATGAATAACAGCAACTGAAGTAAACTCCCTCCTATCTGCCACACATGGGAGGAGCATGAAACATATTCTAAGAACAATTCTGTGTTGTGAAGAAACTGAGGACACATGACTCTTTTCTTGTTTTCATGGGCTTGTTTTACAAGCACTCAAAACTCTCACATGACTCCATACTTGGACAGTATTAAGACAGAGGATGTGTATCAAACTCTCTAAGCTACACCACAGGGATACTTGTACACCTCTGTTGATGAAGCACTATTCACAATAGCTAAGAAATAGTTGTTTATCAACATATGACTTGATACAGAAAACATGGAGTCTACATAAATGGAGATTTTATTTAGCCATAAAAATATAATTTTAGCATTGCAGGAGGATGGAAAGAACCACAATTCATTACATTAAGAGAATTTTGCTAAATTCAGAAAAAGACAACTGTTAACTTTTTCTTTCATGTTCAAAAACTAGATTTTAAATTTGTATGTCTGTTCATAAGGTGTGTGTGTGTGTGTTTGTGAAAACTAAAAGATTTAAACATTTTAAATCTTTTACTTGTAAAAGATTTAAACATTTTAAATCTTTTGTTTAAATCTTTTACAAGTTTACAGAGTAACTGGCAAGATTTTCATATATATTTCTCTTTATTTGATTCTTTCTACCCACTTTCCCCTCAATTTCTTCCTTTTCCCTCACTTGTCCCTATTGTATTTCATTCCTAGTATTCTTTCTTCTTTTTCCATTATCATCCCAGCTCTTCTCTTAAAGTCTCTTCATTGTAGCCTAATGGGCCTCTTTATCATTTCCTGCTCTTCAGTTCCATTTGCTTCTACTTGAATGTATTTGCTTAACAGTAAGATGTTTATGAAAGGAAGCATATGGTGTTCATCTTCTTGGAGCCTGGGTTTCCTCAGCTAACATTTTGTAACTTTACCCATTTTCCTGAAAATTTTATAATTTCATCATACTTGTATTAGAGTCCATTGTATATATAAATTATATTTTTACTATATATTCATCTGTAGATAGCTATCAAGACATTGTATTTATAGACAATTGTAAAAATGGTGATGATAAACATAAATGTAGAGTCCTTTGGTTATATGTACAGAAGTAATACACATGGCTCTAATCCACAACTCTGCTCTTCTCCAGATCTACTCTTTTTCAATTTTCATTTTATTTATTTATTTATTTATTTATTTATTTAGGATTTATTTATTTATTTTATGTATGTGAGCACACTG
Source organism: Mastomys coucha (assembly GCF_008632895.1). Taxonomy (NCBI): domain Eukaryota; kingdom Metazoa; phylum Chordata; class Mammalia; order Rodentia; family Muridae; genus Mastomys; species Mastomys coucha. The sequence goes on along the minus strand of NW_022196900.1, from coordinate 34,088,807 downwards.
CCTTTGACACACCAGAAGAGGGCATCAGACCCCATTACAGATGGTTGTGAACCACCATCTGGTTGCTGGAAATTGAACTCATGACATCTGGAAGAGCAGCCAGTGCTCCCAAGCCCTGAACCATCTCTCCAGCCCCCTCCAGATCCACTCTTACTCAGTGTCCTCTCACAAAAAGGCAGCCTTGTCGGTGACATCAACCGAACACAGTACAACAAGCTATAATATGCCCAGGAAATACCATCAGATCAAGGCTGGACAAGGCAACTCTGTAGGAGGAAAAAGGTTCCACAAGTAGGCAAAAGGGTCAGGGATAGCCCCGGTTTCTACTGTTAGGATCTCCACAAGCACACCAAGATGCACAGCATAACATATATGCAGAGAATCTAGGTCAGACTCCTACAGGCTCCCTGACCTCTGTGAGCCCCATGAGGTCCTGTCAGTTAATTCTATAAGCCGTGTTTTTTCAGTTTTTCTGATCCCTTTGGTTCCTCTGATCATCCCTACCTCTATGTCCTCAGCATAATTCCCCAATATCTGCCTAATGTTTGGTTGTGGGACTCTGGATTTGCTTGATGAAATATCTCTGGTCTTTTTGGTGATGATTCTGCTAGGCTCTGGTCCAATAACAATCTACAGGCATGGAAAACTATGGGGAGAAGCTTTTGTGGCTGAGTTGGTGTCCCAATCCCTCTACTTGATGCTTTTCCTGGTTACAGACGATGGCTGGTTCAGGTTCCATGTCCCCCATTACTAGGAGTCTTTGACAGGGTTACTGTTATCATTACATGAAGTTTCCATTGTTCTAGATTTCTGCTTTGTCCCTGAATTGCTCCTCAATTCTAGTCATTTCTCTCAGTGTTTTCTCAATTCCTCCCCCAGCTTCTGATCCCTCCTTTCCCCAACCTCACCTGCAAAATCTATTCTGTTTCCTCTTCCCAGGAAGATTCTTGTATCCACCATTAAGCTCTCCTTGTTACTTAGCTTCTCTGAGCCTATGGACTGTAGCATGATTGTCCTTTTACTTTAAGCTAATGTCCACTTATAAGTACAAAACATACAGACCCTTTCTGGGTCTGGATTACTTCATGCAGGGTGATTTTTTTTTCTAGTTCTGTCCATTTGTTTTCCAATTTTATGATGTCATTGCTTTTAACAGTTGAGTAATGCTCCATTCTTCCATTGAGGGATAACACGGTTGTTTTTAGTGTCTGGCTATTATGAATAAAACTGCTGTGAACATAATTGAGCAAGTATACTTGTGATAGAACATCCTTTGGGTATATGTCCAGGAGTAGTATAGCAGGGTCTTGAGATCAATTTCCAATTTTGTAAGAAACTACCATATTGACATCTAAAGTTGTTTTACATGATTTTACTCCCACAAGCAGTGAAGGAGTGTTCCCTTGCCCCATATACTTTACAGAATAAGTTATTACTTGTGTTTTTGATCTTAGACATTTTGACAGCTATAAAATGGAACCTCAAAGTCATTTTGATTCATATTTCTCTTTTAGCTAAGCATATTGAGCATTTCTTAATTTTTATTTTTATTTATTTATTTATTTTTTATTTATTTATTTTTTCATATTGAGAAGTTTTAAGTCTTCCTTGGCCAGTAAAATTCTTCTGTTGAGAATTCTGTTTAGACCTGTACCCCATGTTTTAATTAGATTAGTTAGTTTGTTAATGTCTAGTTTCTTGAGTTCTCTCTATATTTTGGATATTAGCCTTTTGTCAGATGTGGAGTTAGTAAAAATCTTTTCCTAATCTGGAGGCTTCCTTAGTCCTTTTACTGAAGCTTTTAAGTTTCATGAGGTCCAATTTATTAATTGTCTATCTTAATGCCTACACTATTGCTGTTCTCTTCAGAAAGTTTTCTTGAGCCAACATGTTCAAGGCATTCTCTACTTTCTCTTCTATCAAATTCAGTGTATCTGACTTTTGAGGTCATTGATCTACTTCTACTTGAGTTTTGTGCAGGGTGATTGATATGGCTCTACTTGCATCCTTCTACATATGTACGTCCAGTTAGACCAGAGCTACTTTTTGAAGATGCCTTGTTTCTCCATTGTATATTTCTTCCTGGAGTCTTGATGTGGGTGGGGGAAAATGATCAGAGGAAACAGAGGAATATGGAACACCAGGAGAACATGGCTCACAGAGTCAACTGACAGGCACTCATGAGCTTAACAGAGATTAGGGAGCCTGTAGGAGGCTGACCCAAAGTCTCTGCATATAAGTTGTGCTATGCAGCTTGTCATCCTTGAGGAGATCCTGACAGTGGAAGCAAGGGCTGTTTCTGACTCCTTTACGTACTTTTGGGAGCCTTTCCCTCCTACAGTGTTGCCCTGTCCAGCCTTGAAATTGTGGTATTTATCTTGTCATATGGAAGCGTGTTAAACTGTGATTGGTTGATGTCACTGGGGGGCCTGCTCTTTTGTGAGGGGAGTCTGGCTGAGGGTGGTGGATCTGGGGGAGAAGGAAGTTAAAATGTAGATACTGGGGGAGGGAATGGAGAGAAACTGGCTGGGATGCAATTTATGAAAGAAAAAGAAATAAAAGAAATATGAAATGCTTGTTTATGCTATTTTAAGACTTGTTTACTATATAGAGAATAATATAGGTTGATTTTGAGTAACTACTGGTATTATAGTTTTATATAAAAATTTTACATATAGATGAACATGTCCCCTAGTAAAAAATTGGATAATATGACAATAAATATGTAATAAAATATCCTAAAATAAGTTGAAAAGGAAGTTAAATTATGAAATACGTCTACTAAATTTAATCTTGGAAAAAATATAGCTGGTTAAATCTTAAAATTAGATTGATGAAAGATCATTTTTTTAATGGAGCATCACCACTAAATAGAAATCAGCAAAGCAGAGAAAGCTGAGAAAGTGATTGAGGGCCACAAGCAGCAAGGGAGTAGCAAGTACGTTCCCAGGGGAAATCAGAGAGTCAAAGTGATGGAGTTAGTTCTTGGAAAGCGTGCTTATTGAGGAGGGGCTGAAAGATTTCTTTCTTTCTTTCTCTTCCTCTTT
>NW_022196900.1:33994558-34085750 GCF_008632895.1 Mastomys coucha | reverse complement strand
AAAAGGTTGTTTAGGCACAAACTGAGTTCAATCAACCTGAAGGTTTGGGTAATGTGGTCAGCCATACAGATTTTCATACATGAAGTTAATGTAAAGGAAGATGGTAGGAAAGAAATGGGGTAAGTTTATAGGACAAGCACTCAAATGTCTATGTTGTAAAGCTTCCTAGCATGTTCTTCTACTACCTGTATCTATTGTTAAAAAATGCCAGCAACTTACTTTTCTTTCTTCTTCTTTCCTTTGTTCTTTTCTCTTTTCTTTCTTTTCCTTTCTTTCTTCCTTTCTCTCTCTCTTTCTTTCTTTCTTTTTCCCTTTCTACTTTATTTATTTATTTTTTTTAGATATTTTCTTTATTTACATGTAAATTTCTCCATTCCCAGTTTCCCCTCCAAAAAACAAAGAAACAAACACAAACAAACCCCTGTTGCCTCCCACTTCCCCATGCCTGCCACCCCGCCCTCTCCCACTTTCTGGCCCTGGCATTCCCCTACACTGGGGCACAGAACCTTCACAAGGCTGAGGCCCTCTCCTCCTATTGCTGATTGAATTTGCAATCCTCTACTATACACATGCTGCCAGAACACTCAGACCCCTCCATGTGCAGTCCTTGGTTGGTGGTTGAGACCCTGGGAGCTCTGAGGGTACTACTTAGTTCATATGGTTGTTCCACAAAATAGAAACAAAAGGTACACTACCCAATTCATTCTATGAAGCTACAATTATACTTATACCTAAACCACACAAAGACCAAATGAAGAAAGAGAACTTCAGACCAATCTCCCTTATGAACATTGATACAAAAATACTCAATAAAATTCTTGCCAACAGACTCCAAGAACACATCAAAGTGATCATTCACCATGATCAAATAGGCTTCATCCCAGGGATGCAGAGATGGTTTCATAATACATAAATCCATCAACATAATTAATTACATAAACAAACTCAAAGGAAAAAAAACTACATGATCATTTCATTAGATGCTGGAAAAACATTTGACAATATTCAGCATGCCTTCATGTTAAAAGTCTTGGAAAGATCAGGAATTCAAGGCCCATTTCTAAACATAGTAAAAGGAATATACAGAAAACCAGTAGCCAACATCAAACCAAACGGAGAGAAACTTGAAGCAATCCCACTCCCACTAAAATCAGGGACTAGACAAGCTATCTATGCTCTCCCTATCTTTTCAACATACTACTTACAGTTCTAGCTAGGGCAATTAGATAACAAAAGAAGGTCAAAGGGATACAAATTGGAAAGGAAGAAGTCAAAATATAACTATTTGCAGATGATATAATCATATACTTAAGTGACCCCAAAAATTCAACCAAAGAACTCCAAAAGCTGATAAACAACTTCAGCAAAGTGGCTGTATATAAAATTAACTCAAACAAATCAGTAGTCTTCCTCTACTCAAAGGATAAACAGGCTGAGAAAGAAATTAGAGAAATGACACACTTCTCAATAGCCACAAATAATCTTACATACCTTTGTGTGACTCTAGCTAAGCAAGTGAAAGATCTATATGATAAGAAGTTCAAGCCTCTGAAGAAAGAAATCGAAGAAAATCTCAGAGGACGGAAAGATCTCCCATGCTCATAGAATGGCAGGATTAATAGAGTAAAAGTGGCCATCTTGCCAAAGGCAATCTACAGATTCAATTAAATCCCCATTGAAATTCCAAATCAATTTTTCATAGAGTTGGAAAGAACAATGTGCAAATTCATTTGGAATAACAAAAAACCCAGGATAGTAAAAACTATTCTCAACAATAAAAGAACTTCTTGGAGAATCACCACCTCTGACCTCAAGCTGTATTACAGAGCAATAGTGCTAAAAATTGCATAGTATTGGTACAGAGACAGGCAGGAAGATCACTGGAATAGAATTGAAAACCCAGAAATAAACCCACACACCTATGGTCACTTGATATTTGACAAAGGAGTTAAAACCATTCAGTGGAAAAAAGACAGCATTTTCAACAAATGGTGCTGGCTCAACTGGTGGTTAGCATGTAGAAGAATGCAAATTGATCCATTCCTATTTCCTTGGACAAAATACAAGTCCAAGTGGATCAAGGACCTCCACATAAAATCAGATACACTGAAACTAACAGAAAAGAAAGTGGGGAACAGCCCTGAGCACATGGGCACAGTGGAAAATCTCTTGAAGAGAAAATCAATAGCTTATGCTCTAAGATCAAGAATTGACAAATGGGACCTCATAAAATTACAAAACTTTTGTAAGGCAAAGGACACTCTCAATAGGACAAAATGTCAACCAACATGTTGGGAAAAGATCTTTACCAATCCTACATCTGATAGAAGACTAATATCCAATATATACAAAGAACTCAAGAAGTTAGACTCCAGAGAACAAATAACCTCATTAAAATTGGGGTACAGAACTAAACAAAGACTTTTAAATTGAGAAATATCAAATGGCTGAGAAGCACCTAAAGAAATGTTCAACATCCTTAGTCATCAGGGAAATGAAAATCAAAACAACCATGAGATTCCCCCTCACACCAGTCAGAATGGCTAAAATCAAAAACTGAGGTGAAGCTGGGTGATGGTGGCACACGCCTATAATCCCAGCACTTGGGAGGCAGAGGCAGGCAGATTTCTGAGTTCAAGGCCAGCCTGGTCTACAGAGTGAGTTCCAGGACAGCCAGGGCTACAAAAGGAAACCCTGTCTCAAAAAAAAGAAAACAAACAAACAAACAAACAAACAAAAAAAAACCTGAGGCAACAGCAAATGCTGGCAAGGATGTGGAGAAAGAGGAACACTCCTTCATTGCTGGTAGGATTGCAAGCTGGTACAACCACTCTGGAAATCAGTTTGGCAGTTCCTCAGAAAATTGGATATAGTACTCCCTGAGGACCCACCTATACTAATCTCAGCATATATCTAGAAGATGCTCCAACATGTAATAATGACACATGTTCCACTATGTTCATAGCAGCCTTATAATAGCCAGAAGCTGGAAAGAACCCAGATGTTTTTCAACAGAGGAATGAATACAGAAAATGTAGTACATTTACACAATGGAGTACTACTCAGCTATTAAAAATGTTAATTCATGAAATTCTTAGGCAAATGAATAGAACTAGAAAATATCATCCTGAGTGAGGCAACCCAATTGCAAAAGAAAACTATAGTATGCATTGACTGATAAGTGGATGTTAGCCCAAATGCTCCAAATAACCAGAATACAACTGACAGACCACATGAAGCTCAATAAGAAGGAAGACCAAAGGGTGGGTGCTTAGGTCCTTCTTAGAAGGAGATCAAAATACCCACAGAAGCAAATATGAAGATAAAGTGTAGAGAAGAGACTAAAGGAAAGGCCACCCAGAGACTGTCCCACTTGGGGATTTATCCCATATATAGTTACCAAACCCAGATACTATTGTGGATGCTAAGAAGTGCTTGCTGAAAGGAGCCTGATACTCCTGTCTCCTGAAAGGTTCTGCCAGAGCCTTACAAATACAGAGGTGGATGTTAGCAGCCAACCATTGGACTGAGCACAGGGTCTCTAATAGAGGAATTAGAGAAGTTGGAGTTGAAGGGGTTTGCAACCCCATGAAAAGAACAACAACGTCAACCAAATAGGATACCGTCCTCCCCCCAATCCCCGAACTCCCAGGGACTAAACCATCAACAAAGGAGTACACATGGCTCCAGCTGCATATGTAGCAGAGGATGGCCCTTGTTAAGCACCAATAGAAGGAAAGGTCCTCAGTCCTATGAGGGCTTGATAGATGCCCCAGTGTAAGGGAATCAAGGGTGGGAGGTGGGAGTGGGTCGGTGGCTGGAGGAACACCCTCATAGAAGCAGGGGGAGGGAGGATGTGATAGAGTGTTTCCAGGAGGGAGGGAAAGTGAGAAAGTGGATAACATTTGAAGTGTAAATAAAGAAAATATCCAATAAAAAGTCTATTCTGGGAGTTAAAAATAAATTGAAATACTGAGGCACAAGAACAAAATAATTAGTATGACTAGAAATAATTGATAAAATACAGAGGTATTCTAAAACTTAACTCTGACTTGATTTGATAAGATAAAAATGTCCAAATCAGCAATGAATACCACAATGAAATCTTTTGCATTACTGACTCAACCATTTCAGAACACCACCAATCTTTCATGAGTAATGTCAATCACTGATTTTTCTTCTAAAGTTCCAAAGACATACTTGACTATCTTTTATAAATTACTTAACATTTGAGATAATAATGTAATAATTCAGTGGCAGCAGGAAGACATCCACAGACCTGCCTTTTGCCGCTCAGCTTGGTGGGTCATGGACACCCAGTTCCCTGCCTGCTGCCACACCATGAAGTGTGAGAGGGAGAAGATATCCATAGACCTACTCCCTCCAAGCCACATGGGTGGGCTGTCAACACCTAGAGGACTCTTGTTGGCAGGGCACATGGTAAAGACAGAGGAGGTCACCCAGCAGCCTGTTAGCTGCATGGCTTGCCTGTAGTGAAAGACACTACAAAGTGGGAGTACATAGTAAGAGAGATGGGAGAGAAAGAGAAACAGGCCAATCTGAGCTTTATGAAGAGAAATGGAACTGAGGGCTAGAGGGTGGAGAGAAATAGCCTGTTGTGAGTAGCCAGCCCTGGCCCCTGGGCTATAATAAGTCTCAGTCCATACTGCCCTTTAAGGGCCATTCCTGGGCCTGTGGTCATGCAGTATCAGTGGTTAGTGTCGATGTCTATTACCACCAGAGATGTCTATTACCATGGGGACATCCCTGGTATGTGCAGTCACTTGGGACCACTTAGATCTCTACATTATGAGCAGAACTGGCCTAGGCAGAGCTGCCCCCAGCTCTCATCTGAGGCAGCTCTTGGCCCTGCACCTTCCCTAGACAGCACAGTAGAGTTGGCCTTAGCAGTGGAGCTGTGGGTGAGCCAGCCCTGAGGTCAAGAGAGAGATAGCCCTGTTATTCTTTTGAGGTGAGGTGGAGTAGGTGAGGGGGTGATTTCTCCCCCACCCACACCCACACTCCCCTCACCACCTGTTGTAGTATTTGGGAGAGTTGGCCCAAAGGTTGTGAAACCAAGAGAGCTAGCCCTGCCCTTCTCTGGCTGGAAGAGCCCTGTACTTTACCTGGAAAACACAGTGGAGTTGGCCCTGACAGTGAAGGCACTGGTGAGACAGCCTCAAGGGTATGAGAACAGGAGAGCTGACCCTGCCTTCTACTTATGGTGGCATCTGAGTAGCCTAGCTGGAACAGTGCTGGAGAGTTCCCTATGATGGTGAGCATAAGAGACAGTTGGCCAGCTGACCAGCTCAGCTAACACCTATGCCCAGATCCAGGGATATGAGTTGGCCCACCCCAAAATCTAAATCATCTGTGAACTGTTGAGTCATGTGAAAAGGTCAGTTCTGCTGTCCCAAAGCTGCAGGTTCTCCATGATACAGGGCAACAACAGGATAAGTGGGAGGAGTCCCATTAAAGATCCAATATTGATGATGTCACAAAAACCAAAAACTAGACCAGACCAATGACTCATTACAATGAACATTTGCAAGTCAAGATGTGTGGACAAATGCATACATGGGGGAACACACTGTGACATACTGCAGCTTTCACTATGAGATGTTTTCTGTGCTTTGCTTTGTTTTCTTTATTTTGTTTGTTTGTGTGATTTTTATTTTGGGGTGAGGGTGCTAGGGTGGAGGGTAGGTACAACACAATGGAAGATTAGTGGGACTGAGGTTCATGATGTGAAACTCACAAAGAATCAAAACATGTTAAATGTATATAATTAAATGATTTCTCCTTTCTTTTTTCTCTTTCTCAAAACCTTGCCATATATTCCTCCAGGTTCTCTTCCAAATCCAGGAACTCTTTTTTTTTTCCATTACCTGCTGTTACATATGTATAAGCAGATACATGATGTTTATATATATTCCTAAGTAAAATATGCTCATTCTGTATAATGCTATTGTATTATGGTTTTAGTGATGATGGTATTAGATAACAAGTTCATATACTTTCTTAAAATGTGAAACAACATTATTTTCAGAAATCTGTGGAGCTTTCTGATCTCTTGCTACATCCACGGTTTCAAAGCTTTGTTTTTGGTATTTAAGACATAATCTGCTCTACAAGCCCTACTTCAAACCTTAGAATTATTTCTCTTTTATTTCATGACTTGTGTCCAGAGATGAAAGTCTTATCGAAGTGCTTGAGAAGACTTCCTCTTTTCTTCCACCAGATCCCAAGCTTGGAAGTAGTTTTGCTTCTTGTCCTTGTTCCTGAAGATGAATTCACAGCAAGACACAGGTAGAACAAGCAGAATACCAAGGGTTAATTTGATCAGGAAGTAATCAAAAGTGAAATACAGCCCCCAGAGTACAAGATAGATAGAACTCAAGAGCAACAGCATGACTTGTCTCTAGTGTATGGCCTACCATTTATCTTCTATGTCTCTCCGAATGATCTACTTTCTGGAATAGAAAGAGGATTTCATGAAATCTGTCCTTATTTACAAAATAGTTTGTTATGATTAGACACAAGCATATGTTTAAAGACTTAGCTGTCTATGCAATCAAGAAGTATAATGATATATTATACATGGGTACCTGCTTGAACCTGTTAATATCAGCTGTTCCACACCCACACCCCATCCCTCACCACCAAAATGTTCTCTCTGCCATTATCTAGTTAGGTTGATTATCTTACACCCAGCTGGAAGCCTTACTTATTTTCCTTAGAGTTCCTAACCTCTCTGTTTTGACCCTAACATTTGTTTAAACTGTTAGTTACATCATTATCATTATCTATGGTTGCCACCTCCTTACTCTAACAATATTCTCCCAGATAAAAGTGCCATACATATTTGAATATGAAGTGACACACAGTTATTGCCAGAGCAGTCACTGGGTGATAGTTCCTGTTTGAGGGCAGACATCACAAACATAAGGTTCTCAGTGTACCTAGTAACATCAGCATTGTAGCATGTTACTACATTGTCTCTTCCTGCATAGCAATCAAAATGAGAGCAAACTGAACTTCAGCTTACAGAGCCAGCACCCACCCTTTGCACACATTGCTCTTCATAACAGCAGTGTCACCATCACTGGGAACTTGTTAGAAATCCAGTCCATGCATCTCAGAAGGCTCTCTGGGATATTGTTCACCTTTGAGGAGCTAAATACAGGTACACTAAATATCAAAGCTCTAGCACACACTCTTCCAGAATATTTCTCTTTATACAAATCAGAGTAGAGAGCAACCTTCTATGAAATTTATATGAAAACTATTGAGTCATTTTCACCCTCCCACTTTAAAGCCCTAAAGTGGGGGAGAAACCAAAGGAGCAACAGAAACTAAGACTAAAAGTCATTTATATAAATGATTTCTCTCTCTCTCATTTATGTGTATGTGTGTGTGTATGTGTGTGTGTGCGTGTGTGTGTGTGTGTGCATGTGATGTATGTGTGTAAGAGTGATATACATTTGTACAGCATATAGAGGCCAGAAGACAATGTTTAGGAGTTGGTTTTCATCTTCTCTCATGGGTTCCAGGAATTGTATTCCAGTTAGCAGGCTTGAAGACTGATCACTTTTAGCACTCTTTCTACAATATCTATTTTAATCATTTGAAGAAATCTGTTCTTACTCCGATGCCATGGTGTCATATTGGAATATAATTAGCAGTGACCACGATTGTAAGTCTAAGTCCTCATGCTCACTTCACACACAAAATGCTGCACTTTCCACTGAACTTTTGTTTTGATAAAAATAAAATTTACTTCTTTTTTTAATATATAATGTTCATATCATGTTACTATGTTTTAAAAATATTTACAAATTTGCATCACTCTTTTATTTTTCCCTTTTTATTAAAAACAGAAACTTTTCCCATATAATATATCCTGATGATTAAATGATTAGAAATCAATGTTAGTGGAGTGGTTGGAATATTGTACAATCTAATTTTAATTAATTTATGTTGGTCTGCCTTCATCCCCCTGTGTTAATAAACCATGTTTTGCCCACCTCGGTGTCTATGTTAACATCTATGTGACTGAAACATAAAACCTTTTGCGATGATGTCATTTAACAATGCACTAGCTTCCACCATCCAAAGGGTAAGAATGGGATCCAGTAGCATCTGAGGCCTATAGCAGAGCACCTCTTACTTTGCTTTCATCAATCTATCCAATGTTTCCATCAACATATTTTTAAAGTGTTTAACTTATGACCTCTTCATTCTGTCAGTTTAAAAACATCAAGCTGCTACCATGTTGAAACACTGATTTTGAGATTGACTTGAATTTATATTTCTGGGCCATGGTCATTCATATCTGATACCAGAATAAGCTATGCTTTATTCCCGTTGTTAGTAAGAGTTGTGGGGTTTTTTTTTTGGGTCAACAAGTCTTTATATGTGAATCCAAGACCCACACAGGTACAAGAAGTTAGCATGACATAAAGCATTTGCTGCTGCCTGTGATCTTTCACGCTGAGAATTCTTGAGGTTCATTAATACCTCGTCACTGATCTTGAGCATGAGGTCAAGATACTGAAATAGTGTCAGGTACCGTGTTACCTACAAGTGGAGAGCAGAAACAGGAAACAATACATTTCAGAGTTTAAATATTCACTTGCTCTATTCCTGTAGTTAATTTGTTTTGATTTTTTTCCTCAAGTTTTATGCTGCATATTTATTAGGAACATACTCTACAACTGACCTTCAGGTCCAGCCATGTCCCTCACACAGCTTCTCACACTAGAAGAATTACATCCTAATTGAAATCATATACTTCTAAGTAAAATACCTCACAGACAAGTGGGTTTTTGTTGTTGTTTTATTTTTTAAAAAAATAAGGTAGTTTTAAACTGGAAAAATGCCTTTGAATAATTATAACAAGCTAGGAACCTGCAAATATATTGTACTTCTAGGTTTCATCTTGAATTCTGATAATATTTTATTAGACCATAAGAGGAGTCCAAGAGTACATGGGTCGTATTAGGTAGCAAATGTTAGTCTTCCGTATAAAAGGTTAAGTATGCACAAACTTTATGTAAATTCAGTATTCATTATATTAAATGCTATTAATATTTACTACTCCAATATGCAAACAAAATATATTTCTTAATATGTTATCAGAAAAAGCTGAGGAGCACTTCTATTATCAAAAACTGCAAGATGTCCATAAAATTAAGAAAATGTATTTGAAATGTAGCTAATGAAATGCAAGAATGATATTAAAGTCATCAATTGCCAAAACCAAGTGAAAAGGAGTTCATCAAAATCCTTTGCATAAGCAATAAAGGGAGCCTGAGACAGAGTACTGGCCTAGCATGCACAGAGTCCATTGTTTGATTTTTCATTACAGCCAAAATAAAAACAAAACTCAAATAACTGGAAAAGCCAAACAGAGTAAGAGAAATCTTAAACCATCCAGAAGAGCTCTATGAAAAACATAAATTAGAACAATAAGATTAAAAACAACAACAACAAACTAGACTAGATTACAAAATGCAGCAGTCTTAGCAGATGGCAAAAGATATCCTTGGAAAAAAGCTAAAAAGCTATTGAAGAAAAAACACTCTAATGTGTGTGTATGTGAGACTTCTGCCAATGGCTGAGAGGAAATCAGAAAAGCCTTATACACACACACACACACACACACACACACACACACACACACACGAGTATTGAAAATACTTTTTACATAATATATTCAGATTATAGTTTCCCCTTAAAATCTTCCAAATGACTGTAGTTTATAATCTGAGAACCATTTATCTTTTAAAACAGCTGGGTGCTAAGTAAGAAAAACAAGAGTCCATGACATCTCTGCCTGGGACTTCTCCAATGATCCACCACTTCCATTTTCTAGTTCATAGTCATAGGGTTTCTTAGAGGACAGACTGTGAAAACATGCTACAACTGGATTTGGTATATTGTCAATGCCTATCGTCCATGGCACCATCTCAAAAGTGATGTTTATGAGAGCAAATGAATGTTGTTGGCTACTATATAAGTTCTGGTTAAATGTTATGACTGATGTAGGCATCCTTACTATGGGTTCAAATTTGCATAAGATTAAAAGAAGAAGCAGAAAACCACCAATGAACAAAAAGGTTTGTGGCATGGTTGAGATGTTCTGAACCCTAAATCATTAAAATCATTAAAGAACTCAGGAGCTGAAGATAACTTCCTTGCTGAAGATACCACATACTGTGGACATAGGAATGAGAGGATGTCAGCTAGAGCTTACCTGAAGGCCTGCTTCTTGATGTGCCTCATAGGATCTGAAGGTGATACAAAAGCAGCTAAGGGAAGTCCTTCCAAACTCAATTTCTATAAACCACAGTGAGGACCAGCATGAAGAAAGATCCCTGAAGGTACAAAAATGGCAATGACATCTTGATAATAATCAAGGATGATTTATTGTACTCAAACCCATTTAACAGTAGGAAAATCATGTCTACTATTACATAAATAGCAAACTACACATAGCTGGTGAGAGGTCTTGGAGAACATACTACTTTATTAAACCAGCATCATTTCTGGAAGTTGTCTAAATAATTATCTTTATACACACAAATGAGTGTGGCTCTTACCTATCTTCAAAGAATCTTGTTTTGCAAGACAACGAGAACATTACAAAAGGCAACAACTAGTTAAAATGTAGAAAACAACAGATTATCAGGTGCCCAGCCTCAGTTTCTGCATCCAAAGCTCAGGGAATATCCCAGAAAAGAGGCCAGAATGCCTATAAGAACCAGAGAACCAGGGACTCTTCTGTGAGCTTGTGTCTCTTAACTTTTGCAAGAAAGCTGCATTTGTAAAATCTCAACAATATGTCTGACTGAAAAAGAACTAGCACCTCAATATAGAGCAAATCTCACAGAGGCTCCACCTCTGGTTGAATAATGACAAGTAACTAACAACCTGCTGAGAACCTGTGAGCTAGTTAGTCTTCACCAGGGATGTGATCCTTGATTGACTCTTCAGTAGTGAGTGAATCAGTCCTATAAGCATATACATACAGACAACACTGCAGGGAAGTAGTAGGTTATTCATTTACATATATATGTAACAATGATTGTTCAAAAAAAGCAGAAGGCTCTAAGTTTACAGGGAGGAGACACTGGATATGTGAAAGGTAGAAGAAAGAAGAGAGGGGAAGAAATTTGTAATTATATTTTAATTAAATAAAAAACTTAAAAAATAAAAAATCTCTAGAATGAAAGAAATTTGGAACATGCAGCAATGATAAATTCACCATGTCCCTTACAAAACATTAATTTAATGATGCTCTTTCTCTTATTTTGGCAATAATTTATTTCAGAATAGAAATTATTTATAAGCCATACAATCGTATTCATGCATATTATTTGTAAAGACTAGACAATTACATTGAACCTTCTTATGCAAAGGTATATTTCATAACAATAAAGGGAAGAAATTCTTACACAAATTTAATAGAATGTATTGATCTCTCAGAGTTCTGTGCTGCATTAAGATGTATATTTTTCCATGGTGAAAGAAATATAAACAATTGTGCTGGTTTGATGTGCAAAATAGCTAGTTTATACTGGCAGTTGGATCTCTCTGGGAAAAAAAAAACTACATTGATTTCAAATGAAGTGTGATTTGTAAAGCTTTCCTGGAATTCTCCAGAGATATACAATTTCAGCAGCATACCCCTTAAGTCCAGTTGTCTTCAATAACAGGCAAGTCAAAGAAGAAGCAGGAGGTTCAGCTGTGTTTCTGTTTACATGAGTTGTCATTGCTAGTTCTTAAGGCAACTCTTGATATTCAGCTTCTGTCTCAAGAAAGCTGTAGTGAATACGGAGAAAAGTGGCAGCCTAAGATTTCTAGGAAATAGACAATTTTTTAAAAAAATGGAGCTTAAATGTTTGTTCAAACCACACACTGGCCAGTGTTGTGTTACATTATTCCAAGGACCAAATATCTACACACACCAGAAAGGAAACTGGCAGTAGGACAAAGTACACTTACCACCGATGTCCAACTTGGTAAACAAATGAGTTCTACTGGGGTAATTCACTGGAGCAAAAATGACTAAAGGAGAACTGCCCACAAAAGCCCACTTAAGACATAGGTGAATGCTCACAAAAGATTTCAGTTAAAACAGTGAGTTAGAGAGTGTCCTTTCCAGGTAGCTCAAATGGTCTCTGTTTCTTCCATTGTAGTTTGGCTGAAGTTTTAGTTACTTTACTATTGCTATGAAGAGAGACCATGGTCAAGACCACTTATAAGAGAAATAGTTAATAGTTAGTTTGCTTATTGTTTCAGAGCAATAAGATCATGACCATTATGATGAGACTCATGGCCAGGAAGACATACATGATGCTGGAGCAATTGCTGAAAGCTTACATGTTGAGACGATAAGCATGGGGCCCAGCTGGGAACGGCCTTGGATTTTGAAATCTCACAGTGACATGCCTCCTCCAATAAAAACTCATCCCCTTATCTTTCCTAAACAGTTCCATGAACTATGGAACAAGCACCCAAATATATGAGGCTATAGGGACCATTTTCATTCAAACCACTAAAATTGATCTCTGCTTTTTCCAGACAGCCCAGCTCCTTTGAGAGGGCCTCTCAGCAGTCCTTACTGCTTATATTTGCATAGGAAGGGAGAAGCCGAGAATATCTGGTCAGTTTCAAGTAGTTCTTGAAGCTATTTAGTATTGTTTACCTTGTGGGATCTGTGAGTTTCCATGAAGGATGGAGTGTTTCACTTCCCTTTAGCCTAGTAGTTCTCAACTATGGCTCACAACCTCTTTGTGGAAGGTTGAAGGACACTTTCACAGAGGTCACCTAAGACCATTGGAAAACACAAATAATTATATTACAGTTCACAATAGTAGCAAAATTACAATTATGAAGTAGCAACAATAATAATTTTATGGTCTGGAGTTACCACAACATGAGGTACTATGTTAAAGGGGTTGCAGCGTTAGGAAAGTGGAGAACCACTGCTTTAGACAGTCCTGTCGTTTCACTTCCCATTTAACACCCTGTATATTAATGAACTTACATTCAAGGTACACTGCTTTAGTACATTGCCACATAACAAGTAGACCGTAATGGTGTCTTTAACAAGAACTATAAAATTCAAAGGAGGAAGAAGTCAAATATTATAACTGGGCTAAACTATACTATAACATGACCTTAGCACCTAAGTAATATCTGTATTAATAATCCACATCAGTAATACTGCATTGTTTAATATTAATCCAACATTCATTTTGGATTAATTGTGTGATTAATATTCTAAGACACTATTAATCATTATTATTATTAGTGATAGTAATAGCATTGCTGCTGAGAACTGAACCTAGGGCTCTGTGCATGGTAAGAGAGTTCTACTACTGAGGTGCATCCCTTGCTACCTTTTTGGGGTTTTTTTTGACACAGTGCTCTCACTAAATTGCTCAAACTATCCTTGAACTCACTCTGTAACCCAAGATTGCCTTCAACTTGTGATCTTCCTGCCTTAGTTTCTACAGTTGCTGGAGTTATAGTCTGTGCTACTGGGCCTGGTTAGGATATTTTATATTTCCTTAACTGTATTAAATACAGTTTTACATTTGGTTTGAGAGACTTCTGGACTCAGGAAAATGCTACATTTATAGTCTTCCTTTTTGTTGTAGCTTCTAATTTATTTCATTATTAGTTAAATAACTGTGACTAACTAAAAACTCTATCATTTCAATGTGTCTCACAAGATTTTCCAAGTTATTTTTGTCTAGTACTTAACTAATTTAATGTTAAATGAATAATGTATCAGAGAAAGATTGTTAAACATAATATGGAAAAGATCTCATGTAACTAAAAAATGTTCCCAGTTTAATAATGCAAAAACAAGGAAGAAAATGCAGATAAAAGGTAATAAATATAAAATAAGAACAAAGATTGATTAGTTTCCATATTTTATAACACATATTCTATGAAAATTATTAATTTTACAAATTTGAGACAAGTTTTCTAACATCCAAGAGTAAGAAAAAAAAAACAACTCAGAAAATGCAAACTATACCTTGATTTTTGAGAAATCTGTCTTAAAATTCCTAATAAAAAAGAAAAAATATTGTGGAGTTACAAAGAATTATCTGCCTTAATGTTTAATAATATGTGGTATCTGAAGCATATAAATGACAACCACATGGAAACAGAAAGTATAAATCCCTTAGCATTAACTGTCTTAAAGAATCACAAAGTTGCTTACAAGTTACATTCTTAAAGAATATGAATACAAATACAAGAAAATGGCTTTTAATTAGATTTCCCAAATTAATCCAAGTAAATAAACTCAATTAGCCACAAGAGGTCAAACTCAAATCTTTTAGAAAGTGAACAGATGACAAGCAGGTTGAACATGATAGAGTCACTAAGAGTTTTTCCAGTTCTATAATAATATTTGTTATCTGGATTCAAGGTACTTTTTAAAAATTGAGACCCTGCTGTTTTTCAATATCTCCCTGGGTAAAAAACATTTCACATAGACACATAAAACACAAACACACACACACACACACACACACACACAGAGAGAGAGAGAGAGAGAGAGAGAGAGAGAGAGAGAGAGAGAGAGAGAGAGAGAGGCAGAGGAGGGAGTAGGAGAGAACATCCATGAGTATTTTATAACTTTGTTCTTCTGAGAAGTAGGTTATGTTAGTGTTTGAGTCATATTAGAGTAGGCAAGAATTCAATATTTACACAACAATTGACCTGTAAAAGTCAATAGAGAACAGATAGCCCCTGTCCTTGTAAATTGCTCATCTGTGAATTCCAATGGAAGCTGGATACCCTTATTAAATGTTCAAATCTCTTCTGATAGCTTCTGACATATGGAAAATTTCTAATTAATATATGTATATATATATACATATAGGTTTATATGCCACTGTTATAAATTGATTGCATTTAAATCCCTACAAACATTTTCCAATTTTAATACTGCTTACCTAAAATGTGTAAAGCACAGGGCTTTTGAAAGTGTCCCAGTAGTTTTAGGAAAGCAGGCAGAAGCCCCCCACAACTGGATGTGAACCATACAATTGAGATGAGTGAAACATAGGTTAAGTCTTAGGTGAAGTCTCTTCATGGTATCCCATATTTCCTACATGTTTAGTGTCAGGAATTTTTTAGATTTAACATTCGCTTTGACTTATGTATTAGTTTCTTCCATCTCCTGCACTATGTAGGTGATGCTTGCATCTTTTGTTCCTGTTCTCTTCCATAGGTTTTTCATCTCCAGGATTTCCTCAGATTTTCTTTATTGCTGTATGTTCAGGTCTTGTGCAGTTTTATCTATTTGCTTTACACATTTAATTGTATTTTCCTGTAAGTCTTTAAGAGATTTTATTTGTTTCTTCTTTAAAGACTCTATTTGTTTGTATTTTCTTATATTTCTTTAAGGGATTTATTCATTTCCTCTTTAAAAGCCTCTATAATTTTTATGAGATTGGACTTAAGGTTATTTTCTTGTGTTTTGTTTGGGTTAAGATATCAAGGGTTGTATAAGGTAGCTTGGTCTAAAGGTGTCATATTGTTCTGTCTTTTGTTGATTGTGTTCTTTTGAGGGCCTTTAGCCATCTGGAGGGTTTGGGTCCCTGGATGTTCTTGTTGTAGTAGGTATTGGGAGGGGGTGATCCTCAGTGGTTCTGGTGTGGTAGGCCTCCAATGACTATCTTTGGGCTGCCCAAATGGGTTCCAGATCTGTAGGTCTGTATGGTACAGGAGCTACAGGTCTGATGAAGGTAGACAGAGAGGTAACTGGAGAATGGAGGTCCCTCTGCTGCTCACGATAGTTTGGGTTGGCCCAGAAGACTTAAGGAACAGGGGAGATGAATGGGGTAAAGGAAGCTAACCTGTATGGTTCAGTATCTACAGGTCTGATGAAGATAGGAGGATAGGTGGTGGAAGAGTGGAGCCTGGGAGAGCAGGCTGCTTAGGGCAGCTTGGTTTGGCCTGATTTCCTTTTTTTCTTTTTCTTTTGTTGTTTCATTGTTTCATTTTGTTTTTCCAGACAAGGCTTCTCTGTGTAGCCATGGTTGTCCTAGAATTCACTCTGTAGACCTGGCTGGCTTTGAACACAGAAATCCTCCTGTCTCTGCCTCCCAAGTGCTGGGATTGAAGGTGAGCACCAACATTGTCTGGCCCTGGTTTCCTTTTTTAAAGTCAATTCATGTCTGATGTTCTTTTCAGGACACCTAAAAGACAAATGAATGTGTTTTTCAGTAAAGTTTTGCTTCATTTTCTTGTTCTTTAGGCTCTAACAACAAATAACCGGGTTTAAGGAAACTACTGAATAAGGATTTTTCAGGCTGTGTAGGTGTTAAATTAAGCCACAAAATCAAATGAAAACCAATGCAATTGTGAATAATTGCACCGAAAAGAGAAGACAAATAATTTTATCATGCCTTCCTACTGGGTTTTGAGCATGCTTTATTCTTTCTCTGAAGATGGATCATTGATGTATATCCCCTTTGCTTCTTTGAACAAACAAAGGTTATTGTCTCTGATAATGTCCAAACACAAAGTGAGAAATATTCTAACACTTTAAATATAAATCAAGTTGTTAAACCACTCAAATAGGAATGTCAAAGGATTGTAATGTTAGCATGAGGTAGAATTGGCAAATACATATTATCACTTCATATGTGATGGTAGAGATTTAACAATTGAGAGCAGTGTATGCTTTGAGATTTGTTATTGATATTCTACTGTAGGAAGAAAATAACAGTTTGGCTTCAATTTAAATAGTGAGGAACGATAAGAGAGATGAAGAGATGTTGTCTTATATTGCCTATTGACCACTAACCATGGGAACTAGTGTCTGCTTTCAACTTTTTTGATTGTATTATTGCTCTGAAATATGATTTCTCTGATAGTCAAGATCTTTCTCCATTAGATGTCTACTTTGCATAATCTGACACATCATGGGGCTCTAATAATAGGAAATGCTAAAAACCAATGACAACAACTCGAGTAACCTTTTTTTTTTCTTTTAAAATGTAATTATCCAAATAATAAAATTCTCATTACATTGGTGAGTTTAGTGTAAACAGGGATTTGTGGATTCATAACAAAATTATATACAATCCTGCAATATGAAAAACAAAACAAAACAAAAAAGAACATTCACTCACTTGCTGCCTTCTCAGATTATTGTCTCTTTAAATAAAGAACAACTTAAAAATTTAAAAGTAGAAATAAATAAATATCTCAGATTATCTAGAACTCTGATAGATATGATCTCAGGAACTGAAACCCTAGGTATACATATGAGACTGTTGGAGTTGGGCTGCAGGGATGGCTTAGCTGTTTAAAGGCTAGACTCATAACCAAACAAACGATAGACTGCTAGAGTCAAAGGCCCCAGTTTTTCAGGTGACTCCAGACCCACTGGAGTGAAATCCCTGCCTTGTAGTGACCTCTGGGGACACTGTAGCCTGAGACCTGGTCATCTCTAGTCTTGGTGGAGCCAGAGCATGAGGCATATAATGTTCTCTGGTCTTGCTGAGCTGGATCCATAATCATAGCCAGACCCATATCCATATCCAGAGACAGAGCCAGAGTCCTGTTATTCTTTTACCTTTTCAGTTCTGGGAAACCTCAGCATAGGAGGATATAGCATTCTTTTCAACACTGGGGACTCCTTTTTGAAGTAAGAGGAAGTAGTAGATATGCTAAACAAGTACCAGGAAAAGCAGAAAAATGAGACAAAAAGAGTGAGAGGTGTTAAAACTTATTTTCTGTCTGCCATCTAAATTCAAAACCAAACAAAACACACCACTTTTCTCTTGTTCAGAAGGTAGAGTATGGATTCATACCTGAAACAATATTTTTTTAATGAAACTCTCCTTTCTTTATCTAAGCTAATATACTAGTTCACACACCAACATATAGTTTGAAAGCATTGGAAAGCTATAAAAAGGTGTTTTATATAAGTCTTTATAGTGATCAAGCAATAAATAGTACTATTTGATTTCCACTGGTTATCTTTCTATATGTTAGAAAAATGCCAACACTGTTATCATTATAAGCTAGATGTTAACTACGTAAGAATAGGTTGAATGAAGTAGGTATGGAAAAAATAATATGTATGGACTTCTTTTAAGTTATCCCAGAAAAATTTAAAAGGTGAAAGGAATTGATGCTATTATCATGGAAAAATATCAAGGATAGCTCTCTGTTAGCACTCTACTGGCACTGCTACCACATTGGCTGGGACTCAGCCATTCCTTCTATTCCATCTTCCTTCCTCTGCAACTACCAACTGACCAGTAGAATGGTTCTACATCATGGATCCCACAAACATCACCCTTAGCTAGCACCAGGGACCAGCCACCATACTTTGTTGAGACTAAAGAGTACCACAGCTGCCACACCTGGCTAGGACCTAGAGTGGGCATATTTGTTACTAGGTTTACTATTGCTTTGGTAGAACAACATGAACAAGAGCAAGCTGGTGAGGAAAGGTTTTGTCTTATGCTTCCACAACACTGTTAATCATTCAAAGACGCCAGGGCAGGAAGTCAAAAATGACAGTAATCTGGAGATTACTGATGGCTGATCCAGAAGCCATGAAGGAGTGTTGGTTACTAGCTTGATCCTCAGGGTTTCCTTAACTTACATTTTTGTAACATCCAGGACTACAATTCCAGGGGTGGTATCATCCACACAGGGTTGGGCTCTCCCACATCAATCATTAATTACGGAAAATGCCCTACATGAACTTCTATAATCCCAATATGAAGATATTTTCTCAGTTGAGGTTCCCTCCTCTCTGATGACTCAGACTTGTGCCAAGTTGACATAAAACTAGCCAATGCTGTATACAAGAACAAACAAAAAAAGCAACACCCCCTGAGCAAAGTTGAAACCAGATGTCTACACCAACTGCAAACATTAACTGTAGATACCTAGATACCAGTGCAAAAACACAAACATGAACAACCAAGAAATGTCAACAATCCTAATATGATAAGCACTGAGAGAAGTAATAGAGCTGAAACACAAGAACCTTATTGAAGGCCATGAAAACACAAACAGTTGAATGTAATAATGAAAACAAGTCAAGACATGAAAGTAAGTGTTTAGTTTTTTTGAGAAACTATATTACTGCCCTAGTACTTGCTATGTAGATCAAATTAGCCTCAAACTTTTAGAAATCTGCCTACTTCTTCCTCCTGAGTGTTATAATTAAAGGCATGTACCATCACACCCAGTGAAATTAGAATTTAACAAAATAGAATCACTAAAGAAAAGCTAAACCAAAGTAAAGCTAGAAATGACAAACTTAAGACCTCAAAAACAATACAAAACAAAAAGCTAAGATGTAAATCTTAACAACACATTAAAAGACATGGAAGAGAGAATCTGGAAGATAAGATAGAAGAAATTAGTACTTCAATCTATAAAAATGTTAAATTAAAAAAATCCAGATACAAAATATCCAGGAAATCTGGCACACTATGAAAAGACTAAATATACAAAAATATTGGTATAGA
The DNA here is from genome assembly GCF_008632895.1 of Mastomys coucha. Lineage (NCBI taxonomy): Eukaryota > Metazoa > Chordata > Mammalia > Rodentia > Muridae > Mastomys > Mastomys coucha. The sequence continues at coordinate 34,066,215 of NW_022196900.1, read as the reverse complement.
GAATAGGAAATAAATTCAGGTTAAAGGCACAGAAAATAAAATTTTATACAAATATAGAAGAAAATTTCCCTAATCTAGAGAAAGTAGTAGAGAAATTTTAATTCAGCAATATGGCTACCCTGACTGTAATATAAACATACCCTTAGTACATATCTTTAGTCCCAAACAATGACATTTAATTGGGGGACAGTCAAAGTGGTGAATCAGACAAAGATTTGACAGAATAGGATATGCCCAGCTCTCACGAGAACAGCACAGGAATGACATGCTTCTCAAGAGAACACAGGAAGAGGGAGTTGAGTTGAAATCAGTTCAGTCAGTTTGGTTCAGGTCAGTTGTGTTCAGGAAATGCAGTGGATCATTAGTGTTCAGTGGAATCTGATGCAGTTCAGAGGTAAGTGAGTTGAAAGACATTGAAGCTGAATCTGTTCATGATTCTAAATCAAGTCATGCATAGAAGTCAGTTTTACTGGGATAGTTTTACAATGATAGGTAGCAAAGAGAATAAGCTAGACTCAGGTGAAGACAAAATGAGTCAGAGAGTGAGAAGAAGCCAAAAGATTGGAACAGATTTCTAGAGTTAGTTTGAAGCCAAGCAGAACTATTCAGTCAGAAGCTGGAAGAAACCAGATTGAATCAGTCAAATTAAAGAGGAGTTTGAGCCAGAACAGCTGAGTTGAACTTGCCAGGCAGAGTCAGAAAGAGTTAGAAAGGGTGAGCTTATTCAGGAGTAAGCCTTTGAGATGACAAATACATCAGGCAAATAAAAGTTACGTTCCTATCAAGGCAAACAAAATACCAAATAAGGACAAAACAAACCAAAAAAACCAAACGAAATAAAACAAAGCCCACCACCACCACCACCAGCAACAAAAACAGAAAGCAAAACAAAAACTGAAAGCCTCCTCATGATATCTAGTAATCAAAAAAACTAAATGTGCAGACCAAAGAAAGGATCTTAAAAGCAGACCAATTGCAATAACACCCGATTTCAGTGGAGACTCAAAAAGAAGCGTCTCCATGAATGTTCTATGAGCTCTGAGAGACCATAGATGCCAGATCAGACTACTATTCACAACAGTTATCAATCATAATTAATGGAAAAAGAAAAATATTACATACTAAAAGTCAATTTAATCAATTTATATCCATCAATACTGATCTATAAAAGGCACTATGAGGAAAACTTCAGGGTGAAAATATTAATAACAAACAAGACAGCATGAAGAATATATTTCAAAAAAACGTCAATCAAAAGGGGAAGAAAACCAGAAGTAGACAGTAAGTCCCTATTTCTGAAGGCACCTTGCACTTTTTAAATGGACTGGAGAGGCTTGCAAACTGTATTTGATCTGAAAGCCACTAGCTTTGATGGAAGAAGTTTCCAAAGGAGGGAGACGACAGACAACCATGCTCGTTTATGATCGATGTTATAACCCTGACAGTGCAGCCTGGCAGCAACCAACAGCTCTCCAACTGGACTTAAGACATGGTTAACAAGAGGAAAATCTATTTAAACCTAGTGTCTTTATTAGGGTTCTTATAGCTATGAAGAGACACTATGTAAACTCTTAAAAGAAAAACATTTAATTGGGGACTGGCTTAGAGTTCAGAGGTTTAGTTTATTGTCATTATAGCAGGCAGCATGGCTGCATGTAGGCAGATACTGTGTTTGAGAAGTAGCTGAGGGTTCTATGTATACATCAGAAGGCAGCAGAAGGAATCACACTGGGCCTGGCTAGAGCATTTGAAACCTGAAACACCACACTTCCAGTGGCACACTTCCTCCAACAAGACCACATCTCCTAATAGTGTCACTTCCTTTAAACCTATATGGACCATTTTCATTCAAATCATCATACTTAATGAACTTTCCAGGGCTAGTGAAGTCATGGATCTTAGAAAAGCACCTACAATGAATTATTAAACCAGTACAATTCCAAATTGTATTCTAAATATTTGTAGTCACAGATAAGTGCAGTTTTTAGATGTCATTGAGTAAAATTCTCTTTATAGAATTTTCTGCTTTATAGAATTTATAGAAAGTTTTTCATTATAGAAAATTGCAACTTATCAAACTGTGGAGAAATAATTGTCTAACTGACCTAGCTATCACTAATTGGCATGTGCAGAAAACCCTGACAGATTTCTTGATTTGCTATCAGAACTCCTTCTTCCAACAAACCAACTGGACTGTCTATACTTTTAAATGGAATTCTTCAAGTTTTAATTGGATTACCCTAAGGATACCAAAGAACAGAACTACTAACACCTTGACACTGTCAATATAGAACACAAGGCATTACCATGATTTCTTTAGTACTTTCCAGGAATAGTGTAATTGTGGCATCGCACTGAATTCCAGCCAGACATATGTCTCAGGAAAATGTCCTAATTGAATCAATTATGACATTCTTCATAATGGGCTTAAACTAAACTGTGCTAGGTATTTTTTGCTTTAATTTTTAATTAAAGGAAGTGATAACCACTTTTTTTTGAAATCTTAAATAAACATGATTGCATTTATAATGATTATTCCATATTTGGGTGATAAAATTATCAGTAGAGCTACCACAGAATGCAATTGTCTAGCATATAATTTTTTCTATTTACTAGTCCCTAATTATTTTACTGTACTAGCCAACTAAATCTGCACAGCAATCCCAAGGTAGACATTGTTAGCATCAACCTCTTGATGTTGATGAGAAAAGTAGGACACAGACTGAGGTTTAGCTCTGTTAATTAGACCCTAATACACCCTCCACATCAACATTGCTTTTCATTTAAGACTACTTGTATAAGTGTGAAAGAGTCATTTCTGGGAAGTTTTACTCAGAAGTCTTACCATTTCACACCGAAAAGACTTTCTGTTCTCATTCTTCAAAGTTTATTGAAAAATTAGTGGATCTCTAACTTATCTATTTGTTCCTGTTCATTTCTAACCCATATGTAAATAACAATACAAAACTCTTATGATTATACCACAAACTTAGACATGCATTTTTTGTGGAATGTTTTCAGGACAAAAATGAATGGTGTTCAAAGTTTCCTTTTTATAAAGCAAAGTCAGTTATGTAAAGACACATACGGAGAGATTGTGTAGATCCATACCATGTTTCTCTCAAGGTAGTTGGGCATCACTGCAAGTTTTCATCATTCCTGGATTATAAAATTATTCTCTGACTGAAACAGATCATCTACTTCTGCTCAAGACAGACCATGGTCCCAAGAGTTGCATTAAAACAAGGAGACACGAGAGTATGGTGTTTGTTATGCATTTATTAACATTATCTTTTCTCTACACATTTTAAACTGTTAAAACATTACCTTGTGTGCAGGAAGAACTACAAGACAACTTACTTTGAATTCACATTTGAGAGCATGAAGTGTTTAAGATAGGGAAATAAAGCATAAATGAGAGACATTAAGGAGGCGAGAACTAGATAATCCTTTAAGAGAGTGTGGTGAGGAAGATGGTTTTGCCATGGATAGCAGGAAATAGCTTGGATTTCAATGTCAGAATGACAGTAAACATGTGGCAAATTACCTCCTAAGGCTAGATTGTTTCAAATTTGTACATTAATTACTGTGAGCTTGGACTTCAGAATTAAACCTAAATGAGAAAAAATAAACATCTCTAGGAGTGTTCTATTCTTGGGAAGTTGTTCCTCTAGACATACTCTGTTGCATACCAGTATTATCATTGTGATTCATAAAATTTAGGCAAGTTCTTTTATTACTTTTAGGATGTTTTGTCTACTTTTGAGATTGTGTCTTAATTATAAAATTTCTTCCTTCTCTTTTCTCCATCCAAATTCTCTCATATACCCTTTCACAATCGCCCTCAAATTCACGGCCTCATTTTTCATCAGTTATTATTGTATATACATTTTTGTGTGTATGTGTGTGTGTGTGTGTGTGTGTGTGTGTATGTGTGTGTATGTGTGTGTGTGTGTGTGTGTGTGTGTGTTTCTACTCCTAAATATAAGCTGTTGAGTCCAGAATATATTACTTGTGTGTATGTTTTTCAGGGCTGATTGGTACTGGAAATCCAATTTGTGTGTTCTTCCTAGCATTACTCAGTTGCTTGTAGTTGTTTGGCTAGGGCTGAAGACCCATTGGCTTTCTCCATGAAGTTTGGCTTGTTTTATGATGTCGTCCTTGTTCATATTTTGGGTAATCATGTGGGTGAGACTTTAAAGGTATAGCTTCTCATGTTATTCAGAGACACAACAACACAACAACCACCTGACCCTCAGTCTTTTACAGTCTTTCTGCCCCTCTTCTTCAATGTTTCCTGAGCTTTAGGAGTAGCAGTAATTTGTAGATATACTCATTGGGACTGGGGTCTACAGTTCTGCATTTTGATTGTTTGTGGTTTTCTGTATTGGTATCCGTCTGTTACAAAGAGAAATTTCCTTAATGAGGAATAAAGACTATACTCATCTGTGAGTATAAGGACAGATGCTTATAGATGATTATTAAGGAACTATTCTGGTTTAGTACATTAATGGTTGTATATTCTCCTTCAGTAACCACGATCTCATTAGCACTGCTTAGATTGTTAGGTTTACAGTACCATGCATAATATCCCTCTGTTGGGCTGGTTTTACATCCAATTATAGAGCAATTGGTTACCATCAAAATATGTGTGCCATTATTGCACCCATAGGATTATCATGCTATGTTGTTTATTTATGTGGTTCATAGGCAGCATACCTGTGTTGGACTGTTGGATGCCTTCCTCTTGCAATCTTTCATGGCTCCTTCTGGAAGCAGGAAGGCTAGTTGTCAGGGAATGAATATTTGGGTCAGTTCTATCTCAGGGACGTCTAGGTACTGTTTATAAAGTGGATGATGTGAAGAAAAGTTTGCTTTATTTTTTCTTCTTTCAACTGAAAATAGATTCTTCTTCCAAACAATACATGTTGACTATAGTTTCTCCTTCCTTCATTCTTCCCAGCTCCTCTTACACTTCTCTCCCCAACATCTACTCTCCAGTCATTTCTTCAAAAAAGAGCAGGCCTCCAAGAGACAACAATAAAACAAAATCCAATAAGGTAAGGCAAACACCTCAAGAGTGAAGTTGGACAAGGCAATGCAACCAGAAGAAAGAAATCCCAAGAAGAGGCAAATAAGACAAAGATGTACTGTCTTCCACAGTAAGGAATACCCCCAAACATCGAACTAATAGCTACCACATATTCACAGAGGACCTGGTCTAGAACCACGTAGGCCCCATGCTTGCCACTTCAGTCATTGTGAGCCTATATGCACCCTGCTTAGCTGATTCAGAGGACCCTATTCTCCTGGTGTCCTCCACCCCTATGGTGCCTACAATCTTTCTGCTCCCTCTTCTATGGGATTCTCCAAGCTCTGAGTAGAGGGGCCTGATGGAAAAATCCAGTTTAGACTCTTTACTCTGAATAATGTCTTTCTGTGGGTCTCTGAAAACCTTCTCATCTACTGCCAGAGGAAACCTCTCTGTTGACAACTGGATGAGGCATTAATCCATAAATAAAGAAAATATAACTAGGAATCATTTCATTGATTATTACTCCTTCCTTTCTTCCTTCCTCCCTCTCCCTCTCCCTCTCCCTCTCCTTCCCCCCCCACCTCTTTCTGACCAGTCATGTTTGGTTCTACCCCAGGCCTCTGGCCTATGCATTCACTGGTTCCTGGCCATCCAAGCAGTGTTAGGCATCAGCTCCCTCTTGTGGAGTGCGCCTCAAGTAAAGTCAGACACTACTTGGCTACTCCTACAAGTTCTACCTTACTACTGTCCCAACATATCTTGTAAGCAAGACAGATTATAGGTCAAAGGTTTTGTGGCTGAGTTGGTGTCCACATTTCTCTTTTAGTAGCGTGCAGAGTAGAGACTTCCGCACCAAATCGATTAGAACATAGGGGTGAAGGCTCCAAGCAGGCATCAGCACAACTTTTTATATTCAATGAGCTGTGTAGATGTTGTCCTTAGCAATGGATTCTTACTGTACATTTTTGGGGAGTGATCCTCTGTTCTAACTTCAGTCTAGGTTTTTTGGGAATCTCCATGGGACCCCTCAACCAAGAGCTTACCTGAATACACTGAAGTCCCTCCACTGGGAGCTGTGCATGGCTACAAGACATGGCTAGTTCACACTTCATATCCTCCATTACTAGGAGTCCTCACTAGAATCATCCTCACAGATTTCAGGATATTTCCATTGAACTCAGTTTCCACACTGCTCCCCAAATGCCCCACTTCTAGCTATCTCTCCCCACATTCTCTCCCTCCACCCTACTACCACAACTGATTTTTCCTGCTCCTATCCTCAGTCTACTCACAAAATCTATCCTGCTTCCTCAAAGATCCATGTGTTTCACCTAGAACTTTCCACTTTAGCTAACCTCTCTGGGTCTATGGACTGTAGTGTGGTTATCATTTACTTAAGGGCTAATACCCACTTATAAATGAATGCATACTATATTTGTAAGAGGATTTTAGTTAGAGAAAGGGTAGAACCTTTCCGAATTCATGGCAAGTCATTAACATAACTGTAGTGAGAATATTGATTTCTTTAAAAACCCAGTTATGTCACATGAATATGTTTTTGTTTTAATCCCAGGTGTGGGATACGAGGTTGCCTTAGATTGTCCAAGGCAGCCAACTTTGGTTTGTTTTGTGCTCTCGCAGGGGTGTGGTTCTGCCAACTGAAAATAGTTTACATTTGGATTTCTAGGGACTTTTGAGAGTGTAAAAATGCCAGAGACCTGAGAGGCTGTGGCAGCTGCTGCTCCCCTTGCTCCTGCCCTGCTGCTGCTGGTTCCTGCTGCTGCTTTTGCAGTTTGCTGGATTGTAGTTTGCTGATTGCTTTTGCTGTTTGCTGGATTACTGGTTGCTGGTTGGAGATACCCAGATGACAAAGCTTGGACTTGCCCCAAGGACCTCAATACCCCAAATCAGCAAGTAGTCATAAAGATTTATGTCCCCTTCCCCCTCTAATCATATTTTTCTCCTACCTAGGCTAAATTGGATTTCTCTCTCAGGTCCCTCCCTCCAGAGCATGAAGAATCCCATGGAAGACAGGGCAGAAAGATTATAGGCATCAGAGTGGATAGTTGACACTAGGAGAGCAGAGCCCACTGAATCAGCACATGCATATAGGCTCACAATGACTGAAATGGTAAGCATGGGACCTACGTGGTTCTAGACCAGGTCCTCTGTGACTATGTTGTAGCTGTTAATTTAGTGTTTTGGAGGTACTCCTGATTGCGGGAGACTGTGTGCCTTTGACTCATTTGCCTGATCTTGGGACTCCTTTCCTCCTGTTCAGTTGACTTGTCCACCCTTGGTCTTAGGGTGTTTGCCTCGCCTTATTGGATGTTGTTTTATTGTTGTCCCTTGGAGGCCTGCTCTTTTTTGAAGAGAGATGACTGGAGACTGTAAGTTGAGGAGTGAGGAGGTGTGTGGGGTAGCTGCAAGGAATATCAAGGAGACATACAGTTTACAGCTGAGTGTTCCAAGCTCTCTCTCCTCCCTCTCTCTCTCTCCTCTCTCTCTCTCTCTCTCTCTCTTTCTCTCTCTCTCTCTCTCTCTCTCATTCTTTCTCTCTCTCATTCTCTCTCTCTCATTCTCTCTCTCTTGCTCTCTCGCTCTCTCTCTGCATTATGTCTGGCTGTGGGTTTCTGTATTTTTTTCCATCTGCTTCAGGAAGAGGACCACACTGATGTGAATAGAACACTTCATTCTTAAGAGTCATTGTATTGTTCCTTTTTCTGGTTGGTTGGTTGGTTTTAGAACAGTAGTACTTGGCTTAGTTTTACCATAGGTCCTTGGTGTACTAGGTTAAGTGTCAGGTTACTGATCACAAAACCTGTGTCAGGTATGTATTCTACCTTGTACACTGAGCCTTACATCACATCAGATATTGAATGGTTACTCCATTCCTGCCACCATTGCATTAGCATATCTTGCAGGCAGGACACCATTATAGATCCAAGGGTTTGTGGCTGTGTAGCTGTTTTTGTTTATCTTTTGATAGATTACAGAGTAATTTTCTGTACTAAAGACACCAGAATCTAGGAGTAAAGATTCTATGTATCCACCAGCTCCATTCCTCCATGTTCAGAATTTTGTAGTTGTTGCCTTCTGCAATGGGACATTGTTGTCAATTTGTGGAGAACTGTGTGTGTAGAACTCTTGGCAACAGCGTGTGTTATTTGAGAATTTCTATGGGATTCCTTGGCCAACAAATCAAAAAGAAGTTACCCAATCAATTGGTGTCAAGAGATGTCCAGTAGGGCTTTTGTTTCCTCCATTGTGTGGTGATTTCATTTATAGGACCTTCATATATGAAAATATTTTAGGAAGCTTCTATTGTATAAGTTTTCCATACACCCTTCAGATGCCCCTTAATTTAAGCTATCTCTCCATGTTTCCTCCCTTATTCCTCTCTCTCTTCCCTATCCCCATTTGATCCTCCCATTCTAGCCCTATCCATCCATAGCTATCTATTTTATTTCTTGATCTGTTCTCTCTAGTCCATAACTCCATATTTTATACCTGTAGTTCTATAGATTATAGGTTGGTTATCACTGATTTAACAGCTAATATCCATGTTATAAGCAAATATATACCTTATTTTTCTTTCTGGGTCTGAGATACCTCATTCAGAATGATTTTGTCTAATTACACCGATTTGCCTGGATTTCTTGATTTTACTTATTTTTAATGGCTGCATGATATTGCATTGTATAAATGTATCACATTTTTTTCTATTCTTCTGTTCAGGAGCATCTAGTTTTTTTCCCAATTTCTGGTTATTATGAATACAGAAGCAATGAACATGGCTTAATAAGTGTCTCTATGGTAAAACAAAGTTTCTTTTGGCTATCTGTCCAAGTGTGGTATAGCTGGATCTTGAAGTAAATTGATTATTATCTTGTTGTCTTTCTGTGCATCTGTCCTATGTTTCTCCTCTTTCCTCTATTCCTATTATTATTAATTTTGATTTTTTCATAGTGTCTCAGATTTCCTGGATGTCTTTTGCCAGGATATTTTCATATTTAACATTTTCTTTGCCCAAGGTATCCATTTCTCTTATTGTGTTTTGAGTACCTGAGATTCTCTTTTTGATCTCTTATATTTTGATGATGAGGCTTTTCTCTGAGGTTCTTGTTTGATTTCCTAAATTTTTAATTTCCTTATTTCCCTCATATTATTTTTGCCTTATTGATTCTATTTCTACTTTTAGGTCTTGAGCTATTTTCATTGTTTATGATTTTATAGTTTTAAGGTATTTTTTTAATCTTCTCTTTAAAGACTGCTATCATATTTATAAAGACAATTTTACAGTCTTTTTCTTGACTTCAGCTATGCTGGAATATTCAGGGCCGATTATAGAATGGTTGCTGAGCTCTAGCAACCGATTGTCCTGAGACATATGTCCAGAGACATATTGTCCTGTTATTGATTTTTTTTATATGGTGGCCTCTAGGTATCTGGGTTGGAGAGATTATCATTCTAAGAGGTGATATGTAACCACATTGCCTTTGTTGGGTGGGTATTTTTCACTTGGTTTCTGTTGCCCTCTATTGTTTTTAGGAGAGTGTGGTGGCTGTGTATTGTCTAGTAGGAAGTCTTCTGGGACCCTAATAGGCATGGCTACTGAGAGTTACATGTAAAATGTGACTCTATATTTTAAGGAGGTGAAGAAAGACTAGAGATGAATAAGGAAGGAGGAACTGAGGAGCCCATAGGAAAGAGGAGAACAGAGTGTTTCACCAGGATCTGCTTATTCCTGTGGGAATGGGGGCAGAGTGTGGAGTAGCACAGCAGGTGGTCTGCTAGAGATCTGGGGAAGAGACTGTGGGACTGGTCTTGGAGGAAAGGAGGGAGAGGTGAAGTTCTGCAGTTACTCTATCTGCTTCTGTGGTGGAGTGGTTTGTTGGTTCCTAGGTTGTGCCTGTTACTGGTGTTGGAATAAAGCAATGAGCAGAACAGTGAAATATTTATCTAATACACTAGAGACTAGGGGAGGGAGGCTGTCTGGGGAAGGGAGGCCTCAGCAGTTGTTCTGCTACAAGGCTGGGAGTTGGTTTTGGAGAAGTTGAAGGAAGGAGTGGTAAAGATCTGCTTGTCTGCTTCCTTGGCTGAAGTACACTGCTTTTCTTCTTTTTCCACCCACATCCTTTCCCACTGAGGCCAGAAGGCAGCCCAGTTAGGGGAAAGGAATCTATAGGCAGGCAACAGATTCAGGGTCAGCCCCTACTCCAGTCATTGGGAAACAGGCATGAAGACCAAGCTGCATATCTGCTACACATATGCATAGCACCTAGGTCAAGCCCATGTTCACTCATTGGTTGGTGATTCAGTCTCTGGGACCCCCAAGGGTCCAGGTTAATTGACTCTGTTGGTCTTCCTGTGGAGTTGCCGTCCTCTTTAGGTCTCTCAGTTGTTCCCCCAACTCTTCCACAAGACTCCCCAGCTCCATCTAATGTTTGACCATGGTTCTCTGCATCTATTTCCATTGGTTGTTCTTATGCTTAAAGACAGGATCTTAGCATAACTGTTCTGCTTGAGGCTCCCTGCTATCTTTTCTATCAGAATCAGGTATCAGGTTTTAAGTTGAAAAAGTGACAAAATCCCATTTTGAAGAAGGAGATCCCAAAATGCCCCATTAAGTGAGGAGTTACTGACAAGCTCTCAGATGAAAGGGGTAAGTTAATTTTCTTTAAGGCTGTTTTATTGGGTAGGATAATCACACTTCAGTGAATGGCTCCATACCCAGGAGTATGGTAGGTTATAAGAAAAAAGAAGGAGAAGGAGCAGGAGAAGAAGGAAGAGAAAGAGGAGGGAGGAGAAGGAGGAGGAGGAGGAGAAGGAGGAGGAGGAGGGAGAGGAGAAGGAGGAGGAGGAGGCAAAGACAAAGACAACATGAAGCAGGAAGGGATGGGAGAGGGATGGAATTAGATATAGAATTGAGGGCCAACAATTGATAAATGAGACCTGATGAAAGGGAAAAGCTTCTGGACAGTAAAGGAAATAATTGATTGATTCAATCTTTGCCATGTGTCTTAGCTACTGTTAAGAGACACTATAAAAGAGACATCTAGAAAAATGAAGATACATTAAAAATTGTATATATATATTTAATGAAGAAAATGTAGCATCACGATCACTGATTAGCAAAGTTAAATGTAAGAACATATCAACATCCCAATCAATATTCAGAAAAATTAGCAATACCAAGATGTTTTTCAGATCAATCATCAAAAAATTTTACCACAAAAATTAAATTGAAATACCCAGGGCCAGAAATATTCAAAACCATATTGTTCTCAGTGTACACTTCATCATCTTCCTGTATCCATATCCTCTCTCCAATCCATTTAGTTTGCTAGTCTGCTGCAGTTGTAGGAGTGAAGTTATACTTGTAACTGTCAGTCTGGGTCCACTGTTAACACATACCATTTACGTCTGAGTTGTATTTTTTTCTTCTAACATAGTACTTCTATTCTTCTAAGGCAGCGAGGTAACTGAGTTTTCCATAATCTAGTGAAATCACAGAGGTGAAATGAGGTCCACATACACTGTACTCAGTTTCTCTCTCTCTCTCTCTCTCTCTCTCTCTCTCTCTCTCCCTCTCTCTCTCTCTCTCTCATTCCATGATTCATAATGAAAGGAAAACTTCTGACTCAGCTGAGAAGACAAATACACCTAAGCTGCACCTTAGCTCACAGGGAAGCACAACAAATGAACTCTGGAATGCCATCACAAAATGGCGTCAAAAGTTTGAACCTACCACGCCTTCTTCAGTTCTAATGATGAGTGCCAGGAGTGCTGTGGCTGAGATGTAAAGTGTTATTTAAATTGTTTGGAACATTGTAAAAATATACATCATTAATTTTCCTTTATTTAATGTATTATTATTGTTGTTGTTGTGTTTTTGTCTTGTCAGAGGTAGATGAGCCTATAGGCCATAGGACACACATGTGTGTGTGTGGCGGAGGGCAGAGAACAACTTTCAGGACCTACTTCAGTTTTTTTCTTCTACTGTAGGATCTGAGGATCAAACATTGATTGTCATGTTTGCAGCACAAGAGCTTTTACCTGTTGAGCCATCTTACCACCCCACAGCCATATTTTAATAGTACTAAGAGTTTTACTGAAGCTTGGTAATTGCTAGCACACTCACAATGTTATGTATTAATTATAGAAACAAGTTATCAAAGGGGGGCGGTGTCTAATGCTTTATTTGAAAACTAGACTGGAAGCAAATGTTATACAAATGTATGAACTCATTTGATAATTTTTAATAAGGGGTACATTAGTGTCAAATTATTTTCTCATGCTTTTAAATATATATTACATGTTTTACATATGTATATTTTAAATAAATATTTAATACATAATGTATTATATATTCTAAATACATATAATTAACAGATATATAATAAAAATATTTTAAGTATATGTATAAATATACAGACTTCACATATATTTCTTTTTTTCTTATGAAAGAACACATTTAATTGAGGGTGGCTTACAGTTTCAGAGATTCAGACCATTATCATTATAGCAACATGTACATGCTGGGAAAAAGAGCTGAGAGTTCTACATCTTTTTTTATCTTAAATTTTTTTTACTATTTAAATGAATTTTATGTATCAAAAATATTAATAATATTGAGTATGTTGAAAATCAAATAATACATAAAAATTTGTTCAACTTTTATATTCATATCTTTTCATACCCTGAAAATATCATTAATGAATATTTAATACTATCCATAACTGAGGATCCTATAGCTAATGTTGAATGCTAAATTATTTGAAAACATACAAAGTATTCTTTGCAATTAAGCATAGCAAAAGAGCATAAAATATTAAAAATGAATCATTAAGAAATATATTTAAAGGTCCTTATATGATACCATCTGACATAGTGAGAGAGTATTTAAAACTCATTATATATTTGTGTACATAGTCTAACAATCAGTTTACTTAAAAAAGATTATCAGTGTGTCTGGGAAAGAAGTTATTTTATCAGTAAGTATATTTTTAAAATTTCAAAATAGCAAAAACTATTTGAAGTTAAACATTAAGAAAATGCCAATTTCAAGCACAGTGAGAAAAATTATCAATAATATTTACATGAAGTTTGTAGAACATGATTTTAATATTTTCAACTGTTAATATACAGCACACAGAATAATTATTTTAAGATATATTTTGTTGTTGTGTCTCCCTTTTTATTCCTGATTTTATTAATTTGAATACTGTCTCTGTGCCCTCTGGTTAGTGTGACTAAAGGTTTATGTATCTTGTTGATTTTCTCAAAGAACCAACTCCTGGTTTTGTCGGTTCTTTGTATTGTTCTTTTTGTTTCTATTTGGCTGATTTCAGCCCTAAGTTTGATTATTTCCTGCCATCTACTCCTCTTGGGTGTATTTGCTTCTCTTTGTTCTAGAGTTTTCAGGTGTGCTGTCAAGTTGCTAGTGTATGCTCTCTCCAGTTTCTTTTTAGAGGCATTTAGAGTTTTGGTATGATGTGTGTTCATTTTCATTAAATTCTAAAAAGCCTTTAATTTCTTTCTTTTTTTCTTCCTTGACCAAGTTATCATTGAGTACATTGTTGTTCAGCTTCCATGTGTATGTATGCTTTCTGTTGTTTTTGTTGGCATTTAAGACCAGTCTTAGTCCATGGTGACCAGATAGGGTGCATGGGGTTATTTCCATCTTCTTGTATCTGTTGAGGTTTGTTTTGTGACCAATTATGTGGTCAATTTTGGAGAAGGTATCATGAGACCCTGAGAAGAAGTTATATTCTTTTGCTTTAGGATGAAATGTTCTATACATATGTTAGATTCATTTGGTTCATAACTTCTGTTACTTTCACTGTGTCTCTGTTTAGTTTCTGTTTTTATGATCTGTCCATTGCTGAGAGTCGGGTGTTAAAGTCTCCTACTATTGTTGTGTGTGGTGGCATGTGTGCTTTGAGCTTTAGTAAAGTTTCTTTAATGAATGTGGGTGCCCTTGCATTTGGAGCATAGATGTTCAGAATTGAGAGTTCATCTTGGTAGATTTTTCCTTTGACCACTAGTATGAAGTGTCCTCCCGTTTTTAATAACTTTTGGTTAAAATTGATTTTATTTGATATTAGAATGGCTACTCCAGCTTGTTTCTTGGGACCATTTGCTTGGAAAATTGTTTTCCAACCTTTTATTCTGAGGCTGTGTCTGTCTTTGTCACTGAGGTGCATTTCCTGTTTGTAGCAAAATGCTGGGTCCTGTTTATGCAACCAGTCTGTTAGTCTATGTGTTTTTATTGGGGAATTGAGTCCATTGATATTAATAGATATTAAGGAAAAGTAATTGTTGTTTCCTGTTATTTTTGTTGTTAGAGTTGGACTTCTGTTCTTGTGGCTATCTTCTTTTAGTTTTATTGAAAGATACTTTCTTGCTTTTTCTAGGGTGTAGTGTCCCTCCTTATGTTGGAGTTTTCCATTTATTATCCTTGGAAGGGCTGGATTTGTGGAAAGATATTGTGTAAATTTGGTTTTGTCATGGAATACCTCCGTTTCTCTATTTATGGCAATTGAGAGTTTTGCTGGGTATATTAGCCTGGGCTGGCATTTGTGTTCTCTTAAGGTCTGTATGAGATCTATCCAGGATCTTCTGGCTTTCATAGTTTCTGGTGGAAGTCTACTGTACTTATGATAGGTCTGCCTTTATGTATTACATGACCTTTTTCGCTTACTGCTTTTAAAATTCATTCTTTTTTTCTGTACCTGGTGTTTAGATAATTTTGTGACTGGAGGAATTTCTTTTCTTGTCCAGTCTATTTGGAGTTCTGTAGGCTTCTTGTACCTTTTCTTTCTTTAGGTTAGGGAAGCTTTCTTCTATAATTTTGTTGAAGATATTTACTGGCCCTTTAAGTTGTAGGTCTTCACTTTCTTCTATACCTATTATCCTTAGGTTTGGTCTTCTCATTGTGACCTGGATTTCCTGGATGCTTTGGGTGAGGAGCTTTTTGCTTTTTGCATTTTCTTTGACTGTTGTGTCAATGTTTTCTATGGTGTCTTCTGCCCCTGAGATTCTCTCTTCTATTTTATTCTGTTGGTGATGCTTGCATCTACAACTCCTGATGACTTTCCTAGGTTTTCTATCTCCAGGGTTGTCTCCCTTTGTGACTTCTTTATTGTTTCTATTTCCATTTTTAGATCTTGGATAGTTTTGTTCATTTCTTTTCCCTGTTTGTTTGTGTTTTCCTGTAATTCTTTAAGGGATTTTTGTGTTTTCTCTTTAAGGGCCTCTAGCTTTTTAATCTGCATTTTCCTGAATTTTTTAAGGGAGTTATTTATGTCCTTCTTAAAGTCCTCTATCATCACATGAGAAGTGATTTTAGATCCAAATCTTGCTTTTCCAGTGTGATGGTATATCCAGGACTTGCTATGGTGGGAGAATTGGGTTCTGATGATGGCAAGTAACCTTGTCTTTTGTTGCTTAAGTTCTTGTGCTTGCTTCCTGCTATCTGAGTATCTCTAGTGCTACCTGCCCTTGCTATATCTGACTATAGCCTGTCCTTCCTGTGATCCTGGTTGTGTCAGAACTCCTCAGAATTCAGCTGACTCTGTGATCCTGTGATTCTGGGATACTGAGATCCTGAGATAATTGGTGTGTTCGAGCTCCTGGGAGTCGAGCTGCCTCTGTGACCCTAAGATCCTGGTGTGACCAAACTCCTGGGATCCTGTGATTTTGTGATGCTGTGATTCTGTGATCCAGGGCATGTTAGAGGGCCTGGGAGTGGAACTTCTGGGTGTTGTGGGGCTGGCTGAGGAGTTAGTGCCCGAGGTCTGCTCAGGGCACTTGCCCAGACCAGAAGGAATCTGTGCCACTGGTTGGGCAGAGTTTCTTGGTTGCCTAGGTCCCACTGGTCCCAGCTACTCCTGGTGTTGGGGCAGATGTTGTGCCCTCCTCACCTCTGATCTTATCGAGGGTTCTACATCTTGATCCAAAGGCAGCAAGGAGGGGACTCTTTCTTCTGCACTGGGCAGAACTTGAGCATGAATATATATTTCATAATTTCATAATATTCTTTTGTGTGTATCTTAAGCAGTTTTCCTTTCATTTCCTGGGAATGGCAATTCATGAGCCTATATTCTTGAGAAGTAATGTCCATGCAGTGACAGATCTATTTCTGAGCGTTCCTGGTCTTACTGAATAGTCCCTCAGTGGTGTGTCATTTGTGGGATATTTAGTTCCATCTTAATTGGCCTATTGGATCTTTCTAAAGCACAGTAAGTGCAGAATTAAGTCATTGTTGCGAGAAAGGCTCTTGTGCCAATGGAAACTCTACACTGTAGATAACAATGCATTCCCATTAAACACTTTTCCCACTTCTCAGGTAAAAAGCAGGTTGCCAGGGTGGTGTTCATTACTGTTATGGGAAATCAGGCTAATGCACAACAATGAATCATTTATTGTGAGTCCCTACTTTTTACTAACATGAATCTTAACAAAATATATTTTTAAGAACATTTATTCTGTAGGAATTTATTTAAATTAATACCATATCAAACCCTAAACTAAAGACTTTTGTAATTAGGATATATTAATAGTTTTATCACATCCCAGAAGGATTCAGTGGAACTGTTTCCCAAATTTGTATTTGTAGCATTTCAGATTGCAAAAGTCTTCCTCCCCAAGGAAATCTTTAAGAATCTTGTTCCACATTTATATCTGATTTCCAAGCTTTTAAAACAGCCAGGGAGCAGGCTGTCCCTAGAAACCACAGTGGTGACTCTGGCTGTCAAAGGCTCCTGTGTTATCTCCAATTCCTGGCTCACTCTTTTCATCTGTAATATAGTAAAAGAAGAACTTCTGTGTGTTTCTTGGCTTTCCTCACAGAGCACTGCTAGTGATGTCCCAAAGGGTCCTGCAGTCTGTTACATGATATGAGAGAGGAGGATGATAAGCCTTGAACTTCTAAGTGACAGATTGCAATGACACTGTGGGAACCAGATCCTATTTCACTGACACTGATAAATAATGTCATTAGATGAGAGAAAGAAAATGCCAGATTTATGCTTATATTTATCCTCTTAACAAAGAGCTATTAATTTACTTCTATGATAAATGAGGCTAAAGGGAGAAAGATTTGCATTTAGACAATAGCACTAGGTTGCTGAGGACTTGGGACACCCATCTAGAATATTCCCTTGGTTCTCTCTAATTAGCACACAATGGAATATGCTTTGAGTTATGGTGCCTTTTAAACCTTTGTACTCTCGACATCTTCACCAGATACTTTTATGATTATTAATCTGAGCATTACAGAGTGTCCCGGAGAATATCTAGCCTGTCTATTAAATTCTGGTATCATTTTCCTCTTCTTGAACTAAAACAAATGTCAAAAACTATTTCTATGTAGTGCCAAACTGACAGAAGGATTCAATACTGCCACATGACTGGGGACCATTAACTGGTGAACAACAGAATAACAAGTGTTTAAAAATGACTGTCTAGCTGTGGCAGTGTAATGATCTGAAAGCCAGCTTGACAAGATGGAGGGTATTTATTAGTGCTTGTCACAGTGTCCTTGATGTGAGCTGTTGTCTGGTAATAGTCTACAGAAAAACACACACCTCAGCACCTATGACTTTGGGGGGTGCCCTTTCACATTGACTTAGGTGTTCTTACATGACTTGTTCTGGTTTATGGAACAGTACCAACAATGACATAGCTGACCTTTAAAAGCATGGGACTTACTATATTGGAATGCTGCCAGCATGTGAAATAGCCAGTGCCAGTTTTCCAAAAGCACAGGCTCTCAATCACCCAGCACCCCTTCTCCATGTTACAGAAGCTTGGTAAGTGACTAGAGAAAGCAAGTACTAAAACCAACAGCATATTTTATGCAGGATTCTCTCTGAATAACTGTTTACCCACATTCCTATAAATAACCTGAATAAAACTCAGTGGTTCACTAAATTGAACTTTGGTGGTGTCCATACTTTGGTCTGTCATAGGCTCCCTATCTGGGGTGAGTGTGTTGCATCTCTCCAGGAAAAGTCTTGTGTCCATAACAGGGAAAATGACTCATACAGAAAATTGGTACTGTTGCTATGATAAAGCTGACCAAGTTTTTAGGGCTTTGGAAACAGCTTTTGATTTGAATGTAGAAGAATTTGGAACTGGATTAAAGACATCCTTGAATTCTGTGCATATAGTTTCATGGTTATTCTAGTGAAAGGTTAGAATACTAGAATATGAGGAGAAACAGAGACAGTGGATGCCCATCTCATGAGGTCCCCAAGAAAACAGATTCGATCAGGAACTGAGCTAGGAAGGAATCTGGCTGCCTTCTGCCTGTTCCTTGAGGACTTAACGGGAGAAGAATTTAAAGACTCGTGGCTTGACAATGTCTTGGTGATAGCTTACCATTTTCATCCAGCTCTACACCGAGGAAAAGGTTCCCTGAGGGAAAGGCCTCACCCAAGAGCCTAAACTGAAACTGAAATCTGAAAGGCTTCCTTGTTCAAAGCAGCCACCTAAGGAAGCACTTTTCAATGTTGGTACACAGAAGCCAGTGTGTACCAACAGCGTTGGCCCCAAAGAGCCAGGCTTTATCCAAAGCTGGCCCTATAACTTCATAGTGTCATCCACATTATGCGGATTCTACTGGCATGAACGATGTAGGATTGTAGGGGTTCTGGGGGCTGAGACCAGGCAGTGTATAGCAGGGTTAATATGACTGTAAGGAGCCTCTTGAAGGCCATTGCATGAAGGTGTGAAAGTAAAGCCTAAATTACAGTGAATTTTGTAGATGTAAGAAATTTCAATGTTCATGGGATTTTCAGTGAAGAAATCTGCAGATATGGCTTACAGCCAAATCAATAGAGAAGCTTTGCATGCTACAGATAGTAAAGAGAGAGGGATGAGGCTGCTCATATGTTTGGCGCATAGATGATTCCACTCTAAGTCCAGGTGGTAGACACAGAGCTACAGTAGTAGAAAACTAAGGAAGCTTTGTAAGAAAGCTAGAAAACTAAGAAAGTAAGATATTTACCTTACTGAGTTTCAGTTTTGTTTTGGCCCAATCACCTTTTGAGATGACCCTTGTGAAGGAACTCTGGCCAGAATGGCTCTGTCTCATCTTGCCCTTTTCCCGCATTCCCTCTGCTTTGCTAAAAATCATTAGATTGCATTCCTTAAGCTAGCTACCAAGGTCTATTCCTTTTTTGGCCACTTCTTCCTCCTGAAGCTGGTTACTATGGTCTTGCTATCAAAAGTTTGAAGTCCAGTAATCAAAAACCCCATTTTAGTTCACCTAATTAACATGGCCAATCAAAATATACTATTGCATCCCAGTCCATTTTAACACAGCCTTCCCATTTTTCTCTTCTTAAAAATTACAACTGTAAGGAGAGTTACTGCTGTTTTTCTCCCTCAGTCAGAAACTAGACAATGAAAAGAAATGGTAATGCATAAAATAAAGCTCTAAGGGTAGGGAAAATAAATAACATGACCACTATCAAAGCACTCTAAATGTATTTCAGAGTCCAGGAGCTTGACACAAAGAAATCTTTAAATGAGCCTTAGACAGTCTGAGAGTTCCTGGAAATGGAAGCACAAGGGGAGTTTTACTTTGTTGTAACTATTCTTGTCATTATTAATATTATGTGATTAGGTCTTGCTTTGCAGCCAAAACTGGCTTTGAACTCATGGCAATCCTCCTGCCTCAACATTCCTGGTATTGAGATTAGAGGTTTGAGCAACTCTGCTTATCTGGACAAGAATGAAAGTAGAACCATTTTTAAAGACACTATGCAGGAAGGAGTCATTGTCAAGGAAGTAATTAGCATTGCCAGTATAAATGTTTAAAAACCAGAGGAATATATCTGTAACATCCATAAGTTTTGTTTAGAGAATGTGGTCTTAACCCTGTGACCTATGACAGCAACCTGTCTGCAAGATATACTGGTGCAGTCATGGCAGAAATGTTAGGGAGTGACTTTTTGATTGGATTTAAGGACGACTCCATGAGATGGAGCTCATACCTGAAACTGGCTAAGAACCTGCAACTAGACAGGCCATGGGCCTAGGGGAAACCCCTCAACTATTATTCTGCTAAAGAAGATAGCAATCAGATGACTCCTAATGATATATTGCTATACCCATAGTTCAGTGCCTTGTTCAGAGATGCTTCTTGCAGTAGATGGTAGCAACACAAACTCCCATAACTGAACAATGCACAGAGAGTGATTCTGTGGAGCAGTCAGCCCTCCATTGGATGCACTTATCATACCCCTGTCCTTGAGGTTCAGGGATCTGTGTGGAGCCAGAGGCAGTGGGTGCCTGCAAGGCAAGAATGTCTTCCACTCACAGCAGCAGTGATATTCTTTATGAAGTAACAGGATTGTGGCAACACGCGGCATTTGTACATGTTCAAGCCCAAGTGAAAAGAGGAGGTGGATGCAAATTCCTACTATTTATCAAGCAACTATGTGCAATTATTACTAGCTGATGGCAGATGAAAAATCAGTTTTCTCCAACGGAATGCCACTGAGCCTGTCAACTACACTCCAGTCCAGGCCACAGGGCCTTTTGAGTATTTATTTATTTATTTATTTTTGTTTTGTTTTTTGTTTTCCTTTTGGATATTTTGTTTTGTTTGTTTTGTTGAGAGGGAAGGAGAGAGACAGACAGACACACACACACACACACAAAGAGAGAGAGAGAGAGAGAGAGAGAGAGAGAGAGAGAGAGAGAGAGAGAGAGAGCACCAGTTTGCAAAAATGCAAGCTTGCAAGCACAGGAGCATAAAGTTGGGTAGGGAGGGAAGTAAGGAGGGGAGAATATGGGGCAAGTTGGGACGGCGAAAACAAGATTAGCTTATTTTTTCAATACAAAAATGAAAAAGAATGCTTTCTCTAAGTGATTTGGTGTTAGTTTTTTCTAAGTCCAAGAAGTCATGGAGTGACAAAAGTTTGTTGTTATTTAGGGATATGGGAGATCAATGCGACAATGCCAACCTACATAAAATTATGGGTCTCCTGGTACATTTTTCTTTTTCTTTTTATTCTTTCCTTTTCTTTTGTCTTTTCTTTCTTTTTTTTTTTTTTTTTTTTTTTTTTTTTTTTTTTTTTTTTTTTTTTTTTTTTTTTGGAATCTTGTATATAGGCAGACTTAGCACGTGTCTGGAATAAAGAGAGAATACATGGCCAATAACTTTACCAATTTGGAATCTTATCCCTACCCACTTTTCCCCTTTGGTCGGTGTGTTTACCCTCCACGCTCAGGCAGGCAGGATCAGAATCTGGGGTGCAGAGAAGAACTTGAGTAAGAGGCCTTTATGATTTGTGCAAAGTGCCTCCAGTAAGTCCCCCAAAGCTTAACGGAGAGATGGTCCCACCTTTGCAGAAGAAAGTCTGGGAGCCAGGCTGTGACTTTGATCCAAGTTAGGGTGGAGCCTCCTCGCAGGGAGGTGGCCAGTGGCGCTCGGTGGTGGCTCGGGACAGCAGTCTGGCGGCTGCAGCTGGAGGCGAGCGAGCGTCTGGCTCTCCTGCGCCCCGCCTCACCCGGACATCCCCGCCCGCGGCAGGTGGCGGAACCGGCCGGACCGGCTCCACTGGCCGAGCCCTGGAGCTCGGAGCCCCGTGGTGGCCAGCGGCGCCATGGAGGCGGACGCGGACCCAGAGGAGCTGACGCGGCTGCGTTCGGTCTTCGCCACCTACGACACGAAGGGCTCCGGGCGCCTGGAGCGTGCGGAGTTCGGCGCGCTGTGCGCGGAGCTGCACGTGGCCGAGGCCGAAGCAGAGGCGGTGTTCCTGGGGCTGGACACCGACCGCGATGGCGCCATCACCTTCCCGGAGTTCGCGCGGGGCTTCCGCGGAGCGCTCGGTCCGGACGGCGCGGAGGCCCAGGGCTCCTGGGACGCGGCAGAGCCGGAGAGCCCGGGCCCCGCGTGGCGGGACTTCCACGCGCGCCTCGGAGACGAGGCCCAGCTCATTCCCAGGTGCGTGGTCAAGCGAGCGCGCGAGGCGTGCGCTTCGCAACCTGGACACCTAATCTGTGAGTTGCTTTTTCTGTTCAACAACTGCCGGTGACTTCTCCGCAGAGGAAAAGGAAAGGAGTTCAGGAGTCACACTGGTAGGGAAGGATGTTCAGGGCTTCCTGCAAGGTTGTGGTGGTTGACACCTGTAGCCTCTGGCACAGCCGAAGCAGGCACATTCCCGGTGGCTCACAATGACCTCAACCGTCACTTTTTTCTGCTGTTTCCTTGCTGCACTAAGAAGCTACCCTCAGCAGTTTGCTAGTATAGCATTCTACATTATAATAGTTGTGCATTTGTTGTTTGCTAAGGCCAGGCCGAAAGGGAAGCTGCAGCATTACTGGATTCACATAACTCACTGATGTGCACGATGTCACTCTTTTTATTTTAAGGATACTTTGGGAAGTACGAGAAAGAATACTAGAAATTTAAATTCACAAGCCTCAACTGACTTGCTCGCTTAATTAAAAATAGAATTTTAATCCCAGGTCTTCTAAGCGGAAAAATCGTTTTTATTCAGTAAATAAAATGACACAATCACACCATGATCTTACAGATAAGGGAAAATAACTTATTACCAAGTGACTAACTTTATTCTCAATGAGGGAAGGAGTACAAGGGCGATATTAGGGTGAGAACTTCACTCTTACCTTCGCTGCATTTCCGCTTTTCATTGGAAGATTTCTCTGTTTTGTGTTTGGAATTTAGCAGCGATTTTACTGAGCTCTGGCTGTTCTTACTAGACTGGAAGGCTTCGTTTTAAGTGGGAGTTTGTCTATCTGAGACTTGCTCTCAGAGGAAGGAAAGGGTCCTGGGAGGCGACAAGCTCCCTTAGATTGCTTCACAGAGCAAGCTTCATCATTCCAGTTTCTCCCTCAGGTAAGGGAATTTTGTGCAAGGAGGTTGAGTGACTCATTATGTTGAAAAACTGGGTGTGAGGACTAATCCCTCACATACACGTGGGGGAAAAACAAACAAACCCCAGTGTCTCAGCCAGGGAAGTAGAAAAATTATAACACTGTTGCTGTATGCTGTCTTTTCTTCAAGCCATCTTCCCAGCACATCTAGTTTTTATTATTTTTTTCTTTTTTTAAAATTGGATGTTTTCTTTATTTACATTTCAAACGTTTCCCCCTTTCCAGGTCTCCCCTTCGAAAACCCCCATCCTCCCCACCCCACTGCCTCAATGAGTATTCTCACCCACCTACCCACCCACTCCTGTCTGTCTTTACGCTCTGGCCTTGCCTTACACTGGGGCATCGAACACCCTCAGGCCCAAGGGCCTTTCCTCCCACTGATGTCCAACAAGGCCATCCTCTGCCACATATGTGGCCGGAGACATGGATCCCTCCATGTGTACTCTGGTTGGTGGTCTAGTCCCTGGGAGCTCCGGGAGTCTGGCTGGTTGACACTGTTGCTCCCTCCATGGGGCTGCAAACCCCCTCAGCTTCTTCAGTACCTTCTCCAACTTTTCCATCAGGGACTCCGTGCTCAGTACAATGACTAGCTGTAAGCATCTGCCTCCATATTTGTCAGGCTCTGGCAGAGCCTCTCAGGAGACAGCCATATCAGGCTCCTGTCAGCAAGTACTCCCTAGCATCCACAATAGAGTCAGGATTTGGTGACTATATGGGATGGCCAATATCCACTTATCAGTGAATGCATAATGTGTGTGTTCTTTTGTGACTGAGTTACCTCACTCAGGATATTTTCAAGTTCCATCCATTTTCTTGAGATTTACTATTATTTTTTAACTAACGATTTAAAAAATGAAGTAGGGAGAGGTACTATGTATGAGTATGACCATTCCATTTTTATTCTTATCAGATTTCAGCAGCAGATGCTTGACACTTAGCCTCTCAAGGTTATATTGACCTTTCTAGAATTGGTTGAAGAACCAGGACTTAACATACTTAGTGGATGATTATCTTTCCAAATGTTGTCAGAGGTTATTAAACTATCAGAGTCACCTGATAGACCTGTCCTAAGCCCTTCCAATGGGAGGTTACAAGTACAATGTTTGTCTTCCTGTGTTGGTCTAGTGAAAAAGAACCAAACTGAGTTGAGCCTCTTGATTGTTGCTATGGCAGCAATAAACTGTTTTGGTAAGTTGGGTTGCTGCCACTCTACCTCCTCAAACAGTTGTTCATTTTTATTTTCTTCTATGTAAACTTGGTTAAAGAAAACACACACAACAAAATGAAACCCCACAACTTTTGTTACTGATACTCTGCTGCATTATTTTAGACAAATTCATTCTGTGAATTATTTTGAATGCCCCACAGATGCCAAATACTATCGTAAGCATTTTTTTCAGACCTTTGGGGAAAATGTCAAGGAAGGATGAAGTTCACATCTTAAATAAGCTTATAGTGGGGCTGGAGATATGCTCAGCGGTTGAGAACACTGACTGCTCTTCCAGAGGTCTTGAGTTCAATTCCTAGCAACCACATGGTGGCTCACAACCATTCATAATGGGATCAGATGCCCTCTTCTGGTGTATCTGAAGACAGCAACAGTGTACTTAACATAAAATAAATAAATCTTAAGAAAAGCTTATAGTGTGCTTATAACATTTCTCAGATATTTCATTAAATAATATTTACAGACCAGTTGGTTATTTTCAGGAAACCATAAATTATGAATTGTAAATAAGAATTTTCTTTAATGTTTTGATGACTTTTAAAAAGAGATTTCTTTTGTTTTAAATTGTTTGTATCTATCTTTGAGAGCAGCTGCCTTCAGAGACTGAAAGTATTGGATCTGCCTAGAGACTGAGTTACAAGTCGTTGTCAGCCGTCTGATGTAGGTGCTAGGAACCAAACTCAGTTGTGCTTGAAGAACAGCCAGTGATCTTACCTGCTAAGCATCACTCTAGCCCCACAGTCTTGAATTTTAATTTTCAAGAAAAATGGTACTTGTTTATTTTACTGTGTGATATATTGGGTTGTTTTCGTATAAAATATTATGTTTTCTTCTGCAGTAATAATGAAACCTCCAGAAAGATGTAGCACTCTAACTTGTTCCTAGACTGGTATTCTATCTTCTTTGGGGGTGTACCATGCCTGTCTTAGGATGTATACATATCCAATTTAAAACAGAAATAAACTAGATTTAAGAATGTTTCCTTCCCATAGAGGTAAAGTTAGTTAGTGCTGACAGCTTCTGCATTTTAGATCATCCAAACAAAATATGAAGTGATTTTATGTTTAAACTTTATGGTTCACAATAATTTTGAGATTTAAGAAGAAACTCAATTGCATTGTTGTTGAGGTAAATATTGTGAGTTTCTACCCCATCTTAGATCTCAAATAAAAGACACAAATCTTTGTATGGATAATAAACCCTAAAAGGACTCTATGCTATTTTGCCTGCTTCCCTGTCTTTAGCCCTGATATCATCTGTCATGTTCTCCCAGGCTGCTTTTACTCCTGCAGGCCAGCCCCTATGACCATGCGCTCATGATCCATGCTACCCCACAGCAACCTCTCTGTTCTTACTTCTCCTGGTCCCTGCCTTAGACCCCAAGCTAGAACGTGACAAATGGTGTTCATATATAAAGCAGACACACAGTGCAGCCTAGAAAACTTGTGGAGCCTTGGTCATTGTATTGATTAAAAGGAGTTTTGTTGGGTGAGGGCTTGGTTCTTGTATTTGCAAGGAGCAGTGAACTCCAGGCTGGTTTTCTTCACTCTTTGGGTAGATTCCACAACTGTTTTAAAAGTTCTTGATGATAATGTCCCATACTGAGTAAAGCAGACACTTCAGGAAGATTATTCCTTACTCTCTCTCCGAAAATAGGAATTGACCAGAGATAGCTAGATAGTAGCAGAAACAGATTTTTCTAGGGGAGAAAGTAAATTAGAGCAGAAAAAGAGACACTCAGTGATTACTTATATAAATAATTACAGCTTTTATCTTAGATATTCTGGGTTTTGAGAATCATTAGTACAGGTCAGGCTTTCCTGTTCCGGCTCCGTTACATGTTTTTTTCTTTAAGTTGGTTGATTCTTTGGCAGTTTCCTCCATGTATATAATTCAGTCTAGTGCATTATTACTTCTAACCAATTTTATCCTCCTAATCTTATCGACTCTTCATTCTACTAAGTGTCTATCCCACTTGCAAGGGTTCTCTTTTTCTTTTGTCTTTTTGCTTTGTGATTTCTTCATTTTAATCAGGTTCATTCATGTGAGCACAGGTGTGAAGCTGTTTCTCTAGTTGGAGTTCCTAGTGCTGTGATAAAATTCTAAAGAACCTTGGAGAGGAAAGGGTTTATTTCATCTTACACATTTCAGTTCTCTGTCCATCAAGGGGGGAAGTCGAGGAAGGAGCTGCAGGCAGGAACTGAAGCAGAAGCCATGGAGAAGTGCTGCTTACAGGCTTACTTTATTAGCTTGCTAACATACTTTTTTATACATCACAACACCCCAGGGGTGACATCCTCTACAGTGGCTGGGCCTTCCCATATAAATCACCAGTAAAGAAAATGCCCTGTAGACAAGCTTGCCTATAGGCCAGTCTATGGAAACATGTTTAGAATATGGTTACCTCTTCTTTTAAGCTCTAGATTGTGTTCAGTTGACAAAACAACAACAACAACAACAACAAACAAAAACTAAATGAAACCAAGCAACCAACCAAAAACAACTACCAGTACAACTCTTCACTAGAGCATGAGTATAACCAGTGGCTATATCACTGAAGGCAATGATTTCCTGTCTCCCCTTGCTACCCCCACCTCTACCATAACCCTAAACTGCCATTAGCTCTCCTGGTTAGTGTGTGGTCCTATGAGGCCCTATACATCTATGATAACTGGCTCAAGTATTGTGTAAGACCTATTCAGGCAGCCACAGATGCTGTGAATATGAGGGTCACAACCATGTCATGCCCACAAAACAGCCCAGCTTCTTATAATAGAACTCTTACGTTCATTCATCTTCTTTTAAGTGCTCTGTACTGTACTTGGAAGGGGTAATGCTGAATACTCAACTCTATTTTTCTCAGTACATTGACCAAGAATGAACCTACATTAACAACTATTCACTGAATAAAGAAGCTTTCTAAATTAAGGTCTAGGACAGCATTAATCTATGGATATAAAAATAAATGTTTTAGAGAAGTTTGACAATATGTTCATTCAGTGAACTGTATTTGTAACTATGATGATTTGATTGAGATGTCCCCTATAATCTTGCATCTGAATACTATGGTCTTCCATTGGGAGTGCTTCTGGGGAAGGCTTAGGAATTGAGACTTTGTTGGGGAAGGTATGTCATTGGAGGCAAGCTTTGGAATTTGAAGACCTTTGCATTTTGAGTTTGTGCTTGAGGCTTACAGCTTAGGGTTCAAGATGTGAGCTTTCAGCTGGTTTTTCAGTTGCCTTGCTTACCTCCTCTGTTCTGACATTATGTACTCTAACCTTCTGAAACCACATGCACAAATAAACCCTTCTATCTTATAAAATGCCTTGGTCATGGTGTTCTATTACAGCAATAGAAAAGTAACAGGAGTGAGTCAGGACTTATCTGGGGAAGGAGGAGGGCAATACTGAGGAAAAAAGGAGGAAGACATTTATATTAGTTACTCTTCTGTTACAGTGATAAAGCACTATGACTTCATAGAAGGAAGTGTGATCTGGACCAGCTCACTCTTTTTCAGTGACAAGTTTCTAAGAGGGAGGGTTGGGGAAGAGATAATAAAGAAGATAAGAAAGTTGTGACCAGGTCTAAGATGAAAGCTTATACCAAGCAAGTTTATTAAGAAATACACTATCTTTTATATAGTTTTCAGGGAAAAAAATGGGACCAACTCTCAGGAAGCTAATCAAGCAATGTTGCACAAAAGGTTCTTAAGTGCATCATCAAATCAAGAACACAATGACACAATTCTCATCAGAAGGAAAATTCCAGTTCCATGAGCTGAAACCTTAACTTCCTGGAGGCCCTGGCTCCAGCTTCATCCACAACCCTGTCAAGTCTGCTTCTGTGCAAGGACATTGATGTAGCGTTCTCTTTGTACTTCATCATGATCTGAGAAAGTCTTGGATTACCCTGGCTCCAAACAGAAAGGTTTATTTGGTTCCAGAGAGTAAGATTCTGCCATGGCTACAAAACACGGCAGCAAGCAGCAGACAGTAGCTTAAAGAAAAAGCTGAGGTCTGATGTGTGAACATCTAGGAAGGGTGGGTAGACTTGAAACAGCAAAGTTGTTCCCAATAGCAAAATGACATACTTTCTCCAGCAAGACCACACCTCTGAAGCCTACTCAAATAGTGCCACCAACTGGGGACCAAGTATTCAAACCATTACACAGAACAAAGTAAGTAAGTTCACCTCTAGTGTTTATAACCTTCTAAGACATGGACCTTTGACCATATGCACAACTCTTTGATCACTTGGTCCCTAGCTGGTAGTGCTGTTTGAGTAGGTTTAGGGCATAAATTCTCTTATTAGAGGTGGGTCTCAGGTCTGATCACAAATCATATGGTAATTTTCTTGAAGCAGTTGTGCCATTGTTTCTCCAGTAAGCATCTCTTATGAGCAAGTTAGTCGGGATTTTAGAATACGAGGGATGAAGCTGGGGAAGACTATTGCTGAGTTTTCTTCCCCAGCTGCCAGAATAGTGACTATCTATGTCTATGTCTATGTCTAACCTATATCTATACCCATCTATACCTATACCTATATCTAATCTATCTCTCTCTCTGTCAATCTATCTCTCTCTGTCTATCTATCTATCTATCTATCATCTATCTATCTATCTATCTATCTATCTATCTATCTATCTATCTATCTATCTTTTTATCTATCTATAATTGGGGAAACTTCCAGGTTAGTTCTAGTTTCTGTGATCAAGATGTGTAGTGTCTTCAGCAATAGGATCACCCAGTTGTGGTTAGCAATCAGAAGCAATAGCCATTACCTATGGAATTTAAGGAATCCCTGTGGTATTACATCTCTTTGGAGGACTGGACATTTTACTACTGTAATGAACCATAAGGTTACTTTCAGACAGTTTTGAGTACCTCTGTTCTTGAATTGTTTTTATTATTTTCTTTGTTTTTAGAGTCCTTATTTAAGTCACTTGTTTGTATACTTCTTCATATTCTTGAACTTTTTGCCATTTACACTTTTAGATTTGTTGAAAAATTTTTATGCAATGTGTTTTGAATATTTTCCCTTTCCTAATTCCTCAAAGATCTTCTCCACCTCCCTACTTATCCAACCTTATGTTCTTTCTTTAAAAACAAGGAGAAAAGAAACAAAAACATCAAGGAAATAAAAACAAGAAACACAGAGTAACCTATACAATAAAAATCAAAGAAAACTCTTGTAAGATGAAAAAATTAAAAACAAAGCAAAATAAAAAGGCTACAAGAATACCAGTGAGTTCATTTCACCTTGGCCAACAACTCTTGGGCATGGGGCCTTTCCCTGAAGTGTGGCTAATATACTTATTGAGTTTCCATTGTAAAAAGCTCTTTGCCTGTGAGTATCAAATTGTAGATAGCTACTTGTTGAGGGGTTGGATCCTGTGCCCACTTACACCTTTCAGTGCTGGAATCTTGTTGAAATTGAACCTTTGCAGGCCTTGTGCATGGTGCCTCAATCTTTGAGTTCATATATACATCACTTCTGTGGTGTCCAGAAGACACTGTTCATGTGGCTCCAACTTCTGGCTCTTCCTTTCTGCCTCCTCTTCTGCATATCTCCCTGGGTCTTGAAGGATTTGATGAAAACATCTCCTTTAGAATGGAGTGATCCAAAGTCAGTCATTCTGTATATTGCCTACTTGTGGGTCTCTGTGTTAATTCTCATGTACTGAAAGATGAATCTTCTCTAATGTATGTTGATTGATTTATTGATTTATGAGTATAGCAGTATGTCATTAGGAGTTATTTTATTGTTGTGCACCTTAACAGAGTAATTATAGTGGTAAGTTTTCCACTAGGCCCCAGCTAATCTATCTAGTCTCAGGTCTTGGCTACATTAGTAAGGTCAGCTATGGGTTTCATATTACTGAGTGGACCATAAGTCTAATAATATAAGTGGTTGTGCTACTATTGCACTAGTGTGTCTTGAAGACAGGTCACTGTAGTAGGCCATAGGGCTTGTAGCTGGGTGGTATTGATAATTATTTTTCTCCTCTGGTACTATATAGTATATTGTAGTCCCATGAATGTTAGTCAGTAGGGGTGATGTTTCTAGTTAGGTACCAAATTGATTCTGTTTTTTTGAACATCTTTATAGTCATTGTCTTGTGATCATTGTTCTATGTATTATCAAGAAGTCGATATCCTCCGAGAATATTACAACAAAGTTGCTAATTTCTGGAGGAGACATGTTGTCTTGGTTATTCATGTTGTTTTTGTGCTGTACCTAGAATATGGACACTGGTAATGTTTTCTGGTCTGGATATCTAGTCTCATATTTGTTGAGTTCTTCTTGGGATTTTTGTTTGTTGTTACACACCTTGTCAGTCAGTGGTGAGTTTGGCTACACTGCTTTGTGCTTCCTGCGGGTCACAGGCTTCTAGCAACCAGGGAACTCTTAGTATTCATGAATGAAAGGCATACACACATTAGCTTATTTTTGAAACACCTTAGCTAACTCAATGACTGAGCACGCCTAAACCTTCTGCTGCCACCCTAGGCCCAATCAGAGAAGTGGCCCGAATTCTTACATGGCTGGTTGGCTTTCTCTCCTGCAGCTCCTGTTACCCACCCTTCTTCCCCAACTCCTGGCAATCTCTTTTCTTTCCCCTGTGTCCTAGCTCACACAACTCTAGGGTCCTGCCTCATCTCCCTTTGCCCAGTCATTGGCCACTGGCATCTTTATTGATCAATCACAAACAATGTGGACAGGAACCTATAGCGTTTGGACATGCAGTTTCCACTTGAATCAAAGCATTAGAACAAATCTCCAATATGGTCCAACAAAATGGTACTTGCTGTTTAGTCTTGGGGCCACTGTGTATTGTGGGGATGGAGTGTCAGAAGTGGTCTCAGCATGGCTGGGAATAAGTGACAAACCTTAGCCTAGGAGTGTTGGTCTTTCTGATTCTCAGCAAATGGGAGGTTTCAACCTGGATGCCAAAATGAGGGTCTCCTTTTCATTCCTATGCCTCCATATTTTTCCATTTTTCTAACCTGCTTCTGCCTCAGGACATATCTGTACACTTCTGTAACCAGAATACTCAAAAAAACAGTGACAATTTAAATGAAAAACCATGCAATAAGGAAGTCATGTTAGTTGCTTAACAATCAAGTTTCAGTGTTCTAAGAACGAGTAGATGTCTGAGGAAAAATGAAAATATGGAATTTTGATATTTTGTCTCCTTAAGGTGAAGATAGATTAAAGGAAGGAAGTGCTGGATTCTGGCTGCTTATTTGTGTTTTCAAGACCAGAGTCAGTACGCAAGCATCTGAGACAGCCCAGTGAAGGCAAATGTCGGCCTCTGTCCACTTGAAAATCATGGCTTAAGAGATATCATCCAGTGTGGCTTTCATCCATAGACTGCTATATACAGCTATATGTGGCCTGCTTGGATACTGACTCAAATGAGGCTTGAAGTAGGGCTTACAGAGCATTTGATTAATTCTGAGTGAAAAATTGAGGGTTTTGTGTTAATGTAAAGGGACAGGGCATCACCTATCTCCTCCAAGATATAGTGAGGTGACTTTAGGTTAACGGTTGCAAATGTTATCCAGGTTGGCATAGTGGCTAAAATTAAAATAGGAGTCTTAGAAAGTGAGAGGTGTTGAATAACGTTCAACAGAAATTGAGGTTTCAGTCCAGTTTCTATAGTTAATGTAACTGTGCCCTAAGAAGCTAAATTTGTTCACGTGTAGTTTAGCTCCGGACAGTGTACAGTTGACTTGCACTACTATACTATTGGAGTTCTTTAGGGAGAAGCAGAATTTGTGTATGAGTAAACTTGTATATATTATCTGGCTTATTCTGGCTTAGTGAGGAGTCTGGTTGATTTCAAAGAATTAATTTGCTATGGGGGCTGTTCAAAACTATTCAAAGCTAGGTGGAATGCTGGAGATTGGAAAGGAGACTCTGGGAGGAGTTGAAGGTCAGTAGTATGATCCTGTTTTATCTGGAAGTCAGTATATCGTGTTAAAGGCCTTGGCTGGCTAGTTGAGGCCTACCTCTCTACCACTGGGGAGGAATTTGGTTTATTCACAACTTCTTGATTAAGAGGTACAGAAATAATATTTACTCACTGTCACAGTGGCAAGATACTGAAAATAAGGATAGTTAATATATTTTAAATTATATAATTTTATTGAGATAATATTTTTCTAATCTGAAAATTACTTTTATTATAGGTAGTTTTATAAAATGCTTCTATTCAAAATGTTTACTAAAAGAATATTGTTTCTGACATATATGAAGCTTTCTAGGGCAGTGTAGGTATGTATAGTCCCAGCTCCTCAGGACTGAGGGATCTCAGCCATGTGGACTCTGGCCACCCTTCTCGTGTTTGTGTCTCATTCTCTTTGGTGGAGTGATTTCTTTAGTGTGATCCTGCTCTTCCATGCTGTATTCATTGTATTGCTTTCAGTGTCTATAGGTGCATGGTTATGATTATTCCTGTTACTATGATTATTAAGTTAAAATTTGCAGTTATTAGCAGTTGACTGTTTTCTGTTAATAACTTTGCTTTGGCCTAAGAGAACAGAACATTCCTGTTGAACTTTGATGCTTATTATTTTATTAAGAGATAAGTGTGTTTGTTTGTTTTTCTTAGTCTGTTGGTGTCAGAGGGTTTATTGGGAAATGTTAACATATTATCATTTAATTGAAACAAGACTTGTAAATTTAAACAGTATGACAATTGACTGAATCACTGTAGACAGAGTTCTGACTACTCAGTTGCTCAATGTTCGGATAGCCTTTCCCTGCCCTTCGTTGCTTGTTGGCCCAGCTTTTCTGGACACCATTTGATCTCTGAAGGAGCTGTCTGTGTCCTTTTGTCTGAGTCTACTTATTTTATGAAAGAGGAGTATGAAAACAGAGTATGTACACTGTGAACATCAGGAAAGGTTTGACCTTACTGTACATGTAAGCGCTAGTTCCACTGTTAAACTCACTGTCCTACTGTGGATGCAGGAACTGAAGAAAGGGAGGTTAGGTGTTGTTCTTGCACATAGAGCTATGGTGGTGGATATACAGTTAAGTCTGCCTGAGCCCTAATGCACATGCTGCTCTCTGTTAATCCATGATGTCAGAAGACACCGGTGCCTCTTCTCAACTTGCAGCACGTCGCTTTCTGTTCTTTCTATTTTACTGTTTTCATTGGCAAACTCCCAAATACCAAATGTCAGTGGTTTTGAATAGGAATCCATTTGCATTTTGAATTGCTCGTTTTGTTTGAGTGACTCTAGTTATTTTTTTCATCTTCCAGAAACTCTCCTGGTTAAATCTTTTTGGGAGAATGAGGCCCAGAGAAGTACTTTGATATTTAAAATGTGTTGCTGCCACACACCTGGATTTTTAACTGCCAAAGATGTATTTGGGCAAGGGGAATTTGACCATGATTTAATAATTTCATGAGATCTTCCTGTGATCATTCAGCAGCAGAACAGAGGCAGGGAAGCCCAGGTCTGCTGGTTGGGGTCTTCTTATGCTCCACGTACTACCTGTGACCAATCACACCTGCTCTGTACTGACTTATCGTCACAGAACTTTTTTCAACCATGTATAAGCTTATGTAGGATAGAACTTAGTCTAATTTTTTTCTCAGAGTTTCATGATACCCCTTGAGTATGTTAATTTCCCATGCTTGGACATTAGGATTAGAGTGAAAGCTTTTCTGGGGGGTGGTATTCCTTAATTAGAATAATAAAGATAGACTTTTTATCACTTAGGCCAGTGTGATTTTGTACAAAGTTTCAGGATCTGTGTAATGTGTTTTTTTCAATAAACAGTTCAGCTTTCTAGTGTGATGCTAAATTTGTGGGAACTCTACCATGGAGGCCAGTTTTCCAGGCAGTATTTCTGGTTATTCTGGGTCACTCTGTTCCTCTGTTTGGAGCTGCGGTGTCTGCATTTGATTGTTCTGTAGGAGTGTCCTAAAACTAGGTGTGCAGATATTTGCATGAGAACCCCAGAGTGCACTGCAGATACAAACACAAAGATATGTCATTTAAGTGAAATGTTTATTTTATAAAAATATGCGTGACCTTTGAAACATTTCGCAGCTCTATTTGATTTTTGTTCTCTAAAGATCTGTAGTGTCTTTCCCAACTTCAATACTTGCAGCTTAAATGCTATTATACCAGTATCATTTTAACATTTTAAGTTGTAATAAATCACTAATACTATCTTTTGTACAAATCATGCTTTGACTTTTTGAACTTAAAAGGAAGTACAGGCTTAGATATTAAGTATCTAAGACTCATCCATAGTTCATTGTGTCTTTCCTCAGGTGCTCATTTGATACCTTGGCCATGCTTTAGATTGCTTTCCTTGTTAATGGCTCTATTAGCACAGAAGTAGCATTTATTTATTTATTTATTCATTCATTCATTCATTCATTCATTTATTTACTGGTCTTGATTAACACATATCATCTGGCTCTTAATCTTTACCTAATATTTGTCAAGCTCATCTGTACAGAACTTTCCATTTTGAGTGCATGCGTAATTGGCTCAGACCAGCCCCTATGAAGGTAGCATGCTTCTAGAATTAACAACTACCTGACACTTTCTTGGCACCCCTGTGCCTGACACTGAGAGCTCTGTGCAGTAGTTGTGTATTCTCTGCTATTTTAACCTTTGACATCAAGAGTGAGTGTACTTGGGGAGGCAGATTACTGATACACTCCTGGAACAAAAGCTTATGACATCAAGTCTTGAAATCAGAACATTTGATGCATTTACAGATACGTTGCTTGTGGCATATACATTCAACTCTTATCAAGAGGAACCAGTTTTTTTCTTTTTTCTTTCTGTGATGTGAAAGCCTAGTTCCTGCCTAGAGAGAAACACTGAGCCAGATGACCTGAGTTGGACTCTCTTCCTCTCTTTTGGGGGGATCCTTTTGAGACCATATCATATGGAATCCAAGTTTAGAGCCAAGGGTGGCCTTGGCTTTCTGATGAATTCTAGTCTAGGGCCCCACTCATTATATAGCCCAGGATGGCCTTGGCTTCCCAATCCTATATTCACCTCCTGAGTTCTGGGAATACTGGTGTGTGCTACTACATCCAGTTTGTGTGGTGTTAAGAGTTGAACCCATGACTTTGCTCCTTAGACAAGACCCTGGTGTAAGAAGTAGGGCAAATGAGGATACAAGTCATTCTGGTATATAGTTGATTGTGTAGCATATACATTTTATATCAATAGTAGATTTTTAATAATTAATCTATGTATATATTTCACTATAAATTATCCCTGGAACTTTGCACTAAGCATGAATCAAAAAAAAAAAAAAACCTGACCAAAGTGAATTCATGTCATTATAATGATTTCTCTGACAGAATGATTTCTTGACAGAACCCCACCACATAGTATGTCTCCAGATTTCATATCCTTAGTCTAAATGATACAGATAAAGTCATAATAAAGGTCCTACTGTGTGTTGAAATTGCTTGGGACAATCTCAGAGAAAACATTTTTGTTGGTACTTTACTATTATCTAATAATGTAGATCATTCTTGAAACCAGTAGTTGTCCCGAGCTATAATGGGAGGAGTGTTTACAGGTTTTAGTATCTTATTATCATCATATTATATGACTTACTATTATGGTTTTATTAATGATTTTAACTTGAGCAGTTTTTAAATATCATGATTAGGCTCTAAATAGATTGAGCAATTTAATTAGAAGAAAAAGTTACAAAGAATTTAAAGCAACATGGACATATACTTTTAGCTATTCCTGATTAACCAGCAGAGTTAATACGTAACTCATGTCATACAGTGCTTCAAAGTTCTGGGATTAACTTTGAATCGCATTTATTCTGCCAAAATGCAGGTATCATAGGTGAGAAGTGGTAGTATATTTGTGGCAAATTATGATGTTTTTAGCACAAAACAGAATTTTAGTTCTCCCATTCAGTTTTATGTCCTTGGATCCTATGGGCTGCCCAGGCATTTCCAGTATCAAGCACCACAGCGCGTTTAAATAACAGAATATTCTCATAACTGTAGAATCTAAAACTCTAGCATCAGGTTACCAGAAGAGATTTTTTGTCCTATTGCCCTTTTTCTGGGTTTGTAGCTACCATTTTCTCTTATGTCTACACATGGTCTTCTCTCTGCATTTATCTGCATCAAAATCACCTCTTTCTATAAATCCACTAGTAAGACTGGGTTAGAATTCACCACATGATCTTATTTTAACTTAGTTCCTTCATTAAAGACTCTAAAACATTACTAGCTAGAGTAATGGCTTTCAACCTGTGGTTTATAACACCCTTGAGGGTTGAACAACTCTTTCACAAGGGTTCCCTAAAACCATCAGAAAACATAGATAATTATATTACAATTCATGACAGTAGCAAAAGTATAGTTATAAGCTAGCGACAAAAATAATTTTGTAGTTTGGGGTCACCACAACTTGAGGAACTGTATTAAAGGGTTGTAACATTAGGAAGGTTGAGACCCACTGAGCTAGAGTCTGAGGTCCTATTGTTAGGGTTTTAGCTCATGAATTCGGGAGCATTAGGGTTATGATTTATCATATAACAGACTTTTAGATTGCCTGATTTACAAAATAAGTTAATAGAAATAAATTCTGTGGTTGTTGTGAACATTCCAACAGATGATATATTCAAGTTGTGTAGCAATTAATCTTGGATCTGATGAGTAGGAACTAACTTCCCTACCATAGCCAAAGCCTTTTTTTATTGAAGGCTTGCTTCCTGGAACACCATTCATCAGAGACCGTGAAATTTGGCTTCCCTCCTGACACCAAGTAGAGAGCCAGGCTTGCTACTATTACCACAATCTGTGGCTGTGCGGGGACAGTAGCAGAGGGTGGGGACAGTAGCAGAGTGTGGGAACAGTAGCATAGAACCCTCCTTCTTTTAAACAAAACATTTATTATAATTCTTCCTGCTTGCCTTTCTACCTTGCTGTTTTCATGCCTATTGCAGATAATGGCGGCTTTGTGGAAAGGAAGTTGAAATGAATTACCCCGTAGATAAGCTTTATTAGAAGAATTACAGCATCACAGCCTGTAGTGCGAGGATAAGCATTCAGGTCCAGATAAGAATTTTATTATAAGACACAGCTCTCAGGGATAGTGTTGGTGGGGTCAAGAAGGGACAGAGCCTTCAATTTTCCTCAGGTTTGAAAGACAAGGAGAATTACAGCACAATGGGATCCTGAAAGTAAAGATAGACCTTCGGACTCAAGGAACAAAAGATTTCTTGCTCTCAAAGGATTTCAAGGGCAAGTTGGAGAGATGACTAAGTTCCATATCCTGTAACCTAGCCTGCATGTAAAAGTCACAAGACACTGATAAAGTAATAATTCTAGCTTGTCTTGGGTTTAGGAGCAGATGGTCTGCACCTGCCGGAGGGAGGGAATGAACTCTGTGAGAACTGCAAGGTGACTGAAACACCTTCTCAGCACTGTCCAGAGAGTCTGTAACCTGACCCACCCTTCCTGCCTTCCCTCCTGCCCTTCACCCCCTTCAACCTTCAGTCTTTCTACTTCTTTTTCTTCCTTTTAATTAAACAACAACAATTTGCTACAATTTAGCTAGAATGGTCTTGATTAAACTCAAGACCATTGTGTTAGCTCCCCAAGGTTTTCCTTTTGACGTCTGTGAGACTTCATGGGCTACACAGATAATCATGGGAGTAAAAACACTCATACACATAAAATAATACATCTAAAACAAACATCAAAACATATGCCTTTAACAGATTCTGGGCAAAATGGATGGAGAAGATAAAGTGAGTTTTGTGTTCAGGGTATTTGAGTGATATGTGGTCATCAAAGTGTCCATAGGTACTGTCTGTTGCTGTGCACGCTTGTGAGCTTCTCATTTTCTTGTCCTGCCCAGGGGCATTTCCAGTGTACTTCATGTACGTCAAGAGTAATCTCTCCATATCCCGGTCAGGAGACAAGAGATGTTTTGCATTGTTCAGGGAGTAACTATAAAATCGGTGTTAGAGCACCAAGTTGAAGAAATAACCAAGTTCTGCTGCTGCTTTTTCAATAGCACAGAGTGCATGAAAGGATTTAGTCTTTTGTGAGAACAAGCTATCCCTAGCACTTTTAACCCTGATGAAAACTGGTATTGTTTCTTTTGTGCTGTTGTTGTGATAAGTTATTTCACATCTAAGGTATTAAATATTTTTCAAATACCTACTGTGTCTTTTAGTCAATATATATGTTATTAGCTTTTAAAAAAATCCCTACTACTATCATGTACTGTCAGTCACAGTTCATGTCAAATTACAATATTCCTGATTCTCTAGTGGAGAAAGGAAGGAAAGACCACATTGTCTCTGATGTACTATATCAAAGTAGATAGTATACAGTCCATCTGTTGAGCAAAATGTTGGTGCTTATAGTCAGTCCAGTGATTATTAAATCACAGAGTATGTGTTTTAGCTAGGGTTACTATTGCAGTGATAAAACACCATGACTAAAGACCACTTGTGGAAGAAAGGGTTTATTTCACTCATAGTTCCATATAACAGTTCATCATCAAAAGCAGTGAGGACAAGAACTCAAGGGGGGCTGGAATCTGGAGACAGGAGCTAATGCAAAGGCATTGGAGGGGTCTTACTTACTGGCTTACTCCCCATAGCTTGTTCAGCCTGCTTTCTTGTAGGACCCAGGGTCACCTGCCCAGGGGTAGCTCTACCCACATCAATCGAAAAACTGCTCTGCAGTCCATCTACAACCTCATTTTAGTGAGATATTTTCTCAACTGAGGTTTCCTTTCCTCCCCAGTGACTCTAGCTTGAGTCAAATTGATATAAAACTAGGCAACACAATATGTGTTTCTATAAAGACATAAAGAGTTTATTACTCAAAAAAGCCCAACAAAACAAACAAACAAACAAACAAAACCCCCAAACATGCCCATTTCCATGTAGGGCATGAGCTACTGATTTCCATGGCTGGAACACCATTAGCCTGTATCTTCTATCATGTAATGAAACAGATGACACTGTTAGGCTGTATGTTGCATCAGAATGGAGGCTGATTATAACAAAGCAAAGCAAAGCAAACAAGACAAACAGAAAACAGTGTAAATGTAAAACATTATCAGAGGGCTGGAACTTGGAGTTTCATCTCTGACTCTGAGGAAAAGAGAAGGGCTGGAATTGAGTTTGACCTATGGTTATAACTTCTGGGTTGGTGAACACATCAAAGTGTGAGCAGAATAAGTGGAATAGACAGGGCATGAAAACTCTGTGGCCCCTAATGTCACCTCTGTATGTGCTTGCCATTTTACCAGTCTTTATGATGTGCTGTTAAAAGTAAGTAAATAGTTTTCCTGAGTTCCATGAGCCATTTTAGGAAACTATCAAACTCCCAGGTATTTCCTGGGAACCTCTGATGTACAGCTGCTTAGTTAGAGGCCTCATTTGAACTCGTACCTGGCATCTGAAGTGGAGCAGCAGTGTGGATCAGAGCCCTTAGCCTGGGAGTTTGTGCCAGCTTTCAGTAGCTATTAACTGAATGAAAATGATGAACATCTAATTGGTGCCTGGAAAGTAGAATATTAATCCATGTGAGAAAACTCCAACACTTAAGAGTTTGAAACCCTAGAGGAAAAAAAATGTATGAATGTATCCATGAAAGGGAATTTGTCTGAGTAATTTTCACTGACTACAAAATAATAGGTACATCTATTCTTCAAAGTTCAAGGATTAATACATACCTTGTTAGGGATTGGAGAAACAAAGATAATTAATAATTAGTATATTAGTAATTGATAATTGGCTTACCTTTCTCTGAAGTTCTTTACAATCAATTTTTAACAAATACAATGAAGACTTTTCATTCTAAGTTTCTTCCACTGCCCTTACACTGGTGTTCCAGGTAGCCATCTTCCAACATGGGAAGCACAACAGGCTCTCTGCCTCGTCTGTTCTCTTCGTTCTGGGTCAGTCTATGGGTTTTTATACCTTTCTTGTTTTTCTCTTAGTGGTCTTTCTCTTTCCTATACGTTTTCTGTTGTAGTTTTTAAACTGATACCATTTAATTTTCATATTTTTGGCAGAAAAGAACAAGTTAGCACCCTGTACCAGAACATCAACCTTGTGGAGCCAAGACTAATCCAGCCATATGAACGTGTGATAAGGAACTTTCTCCGTGAGATCAAACTCCAGAGCACAGAAATGGAAAACTTGGCCATTGCAGTGAAGAGGTATCAAACCGCTTCCTTCCTAAGGAGACATAGGGTCCTTTAACTCGTGATCTGGGTGGCAAAGGGACTGAAAGGCACAATCATACTATGACGCGAGTTGACCTCCTGAACTTTAGGAGTCTAGAACACTCTAGAACGTTCCACACAGGGTAAGTTTTGTCAGGTAATAATTGCAGAGTTAAACAGCAGTCTGTTGGTAGATCCTTGCCATCCTATGAGGTCAGCTCCTCAGAACTGATGAGTCCATCCTGAAAACTTCAGAATGTTTTTCCTATCCAGCTACTTGACAAAAACAGATGCTAGGGGCTTATGCTGCCACCCAGTTCACCGAGGAAGGCACTGAAGTGAGGTATGGAGCTGGTGATCAGGACCAAAGCTGTTTTACCTTTGGCAATTCTTTTGGTGATTACGTAGCCAAAAACTTCTTACTTCTGGCCGTTCTTTTGTCTTCTTTAACCCTTTGCTCTTCTGTGGCCAAAAGCTGCTGGCTTCTGGTGATTTGATTCCTGCAGACAGCAACAGAGGATTAAGAAAAAAAAAATGGCCTAAGTACTTGAACTCTTTTCTCTCTTGGCTCAAAGGCAGAGGAGAGGCTTGGAGTTCATTAAGTCTTTGTGAGCCAGAGAGAAAAGAAAAAGGAAGAAAGGGAGAATTTGGCTGGGCCTGAACACTTGTCTCATTACTTCTGCAAATGTTCATGTATGCTTACTTTCATATACATGTATGCTTGTATGTATGTACATATAGACAGACATACACATATATACATTTGGTGAATGGGGCAGACCCCCCCCCAAGCCATATTTTATTTCTTCTCTCTGACAATTTATACCTTCTAAACAAAATTTCTTATAAAATTACTTCATAGATAAAATACAGAAGGATGTATGATAATAAGCTGAAAGCAGTGACGAGAAACTATCCTTGAGAGTGTACCTTCCACTTTAGTCTACAACTGTGAAGAATATATAATAGAGATATGACATTAGATATAATTGTCTATTGCCATAAAGTTCTTTCCTTTGTCACTCAGTTGTAACAATATCTTCAGATTTTCTGACAGTCTCCCAGAAACTTTCTGACTTTAGCTACTGTTTGTTTCAGCCTAATATTTAATCTCTTTCAGTTGTCTAATGTCATTTTACACCCAAGTAGTCACACTGATAAGCTTAGTTTATTATATAGATGGATTAGGAAATATCATATATAGCATGTCTGTAATGTGAAGCCTGACGTTGATGAGTTTTGAATTTCTCTTCACAGTTTAGTCCAAGTGCACAATGCATTTTCATTTTTTTTTAAATTTCAGAGCCCAGGACAAGGCAGCCATTCAGCTAAGTGAGCTGGAAGAGGAAATGGATCAGAGGATTCAAGCCGTGGAAAATGAGACCCGGAAAGATGTGAGTTTGTAGTTTGGCCATTCATTCATTTGGCGAATTTTCGGCGAGTACCTTTTCTTGTGGAGCTATGGGCACTTATTTTGGTGCTAAGGTTTGGGGACAGCGGGCCTCACTACTTAGTACTCTATGTAAAAATATCAGTGTTCTGGATTTTGAGCACAGGATAATTTTCTTTTTTTAATAATCAGAAGTGTTGCCGGGCAGTGGTGGCGCACGCCTTTAATCCCAGCACTTGGGAGGCAGAGGCAGGTGGATTTCTGAGTTCGAGGCCAGCCTGGTCTACAGAGTGAGTTCCAGGACAGCCGGGGCTACAGAGAAACCCTGTCTCGAAAAACCAAAAAAAAAAAAAAAAAAAAAAAAAAAAAAAAAAGTCAGAAGTGTTTTGTGCTTTGAGTTAAAGAGGGATGATAACCAAGTTAGTGATGGATGCGCCACATTAAGCATGGCACGAGGGTCAAGTGAGTTGGAAAGGAGTCAGTGTTCATGGGAAGGCAGAGGCCTCTTTGAAAAGAATGTCATGGAGTTCAGGACTGGTGGACTGCGAGTAGGCTTTGGTGAGATGGTAGGAGATCTATTTTTATATTGGCTTGTCATGTTTATTATTGGAGGAACTCTTAAGTTAAAAGCTTTATGCTGTCTTTAGTGATTTCTCTAGAAAGGTATGTTTCTCAGTATGAAATGTATTTGGGCAGTTGATATTTGCTGAAGGTAGAAAATTATACATTTCTATGAGCAAGTAATGCTAGGATTTAAATTTTATTTTGATGCTAAGAGGCAATAAGAGTGCAGAGCTGAGCACTAACATCTGACACACTTAACTCTACATCCTGAGTTCACCCTTACCAAGGCCATGTGGCGATGATAAAGTAACCTCTTGTCAGTCAGATTTAGAGAGCAATCCTGCTACCTCCCAGCCTCAAGGAGGATTAATCATTGTGATTTATATAAAGTACTGAGAAGTGTTGTCTATGATAGACACAACCATGGCTGGTATGATTTTTTTCTCTTCCTTCCTTGTTTCCTTTCAGATCATTTACTTGTCTTTACCACATACTTAGATCCCTTTAGGTATCTTTATTCTATCTCTTTTAATAAAAATATATTCATTAATTCTTTGAGAATCATACAATGTATTTGATCATCTTCATTTGTGATTGATCATCTTCAAAATGTACATTTACACAGACCAATTGTGTTTAGAAATAGTATACTTACTTTTAGCCTTCCTTTAAAATTCTCTTCTCTACTTCCATTCATGGATCAGATAGTTCTTAAAGTCAAATATTATACTAAGACCAACTCTGCTTGCTTCCAGTGTTTCCCAAATCAATTGTTGGTAATGTGGATAATCACATGGCCTCTACCTCTTATAATTTCATGCTTTACTAATGATAATATCTTCGTATTTTCCTGGCTTCACTGTAAAAGGAAAAAAAGAAACTGATATCATGTGCAGCTTCTTTCTTGCATTCTACTTGTGGCTAGTCAGTTTCCAAGCACGTAAACCCTGAGACCTCAGCATGCCAGTTAAGGACTTTCTTGCCAGTTGAACATCTTGGCACTGGGAAGAACTGTGTTTGCCAGCCCTTCCCAGTACGAAGCTCACACCTTTAATCATGTTTTCTCTGGACTCACACATGCTGGCTCCTTGGAGGCTTTCCTTAGCTTCCTCCAGTCACCATGGCATCCTTCTGCCTCCAGGACTCTTTATCCTGTATTCCTCCCTCCCAGTCACCATGGCATCCTTCTGCCTCCTGGACTCTTCATCCTGTATTCCTCCCTCCCAGTCACCATGGCATCCTTCTGCCTCCTGGACTCTTCATCCTGTATCCCTCCCTCCCAGTGGCATTGCTTCCCTGTTTATGAGTCTGATTTTACTTCAACTGTTTCTTTACCTTGGTGATTTTTTTTATTTATTATTTTTTACTTTTTTGGGGTAAAATTGGATCTCCTGGAACTCACTCTGTAGTACAGGCTGGCCTTGAACTCAGAGTGAGCTCTGGATTAAAGGTTTGAGCCACCATTGCCCAGCTGCCTTGGTAATTTTACCCAGACACTTCTACTTCCCTATATTCTGCAAAATTGAGTCTCCATCTTACACCAATTTCTGCGTCTAGTTCTCTATCCAAGGGAATCTCTTTTCCCCATGGCTTCTTTTTTTTTTTTTTTTTTTTTTTTTTTTTACATGAAATGCACATTTTTTCCACTGTCACACCTTTAGTGACTTACAATTTGTGTTCAGTAAGCTGTATTTATATGTTATAAGAATATGATAACTGTGTACGTGTGTGTGTGTGTGTGTTAAAACTGT
This sequence comes from Mastomys coucha, assembly GCF_008632895.1. NCBI lineage: Eukaryota > Metazoa > Chordata > Mammalia > Rodentia > Muridae > Mastomys > Mastomys coucha. Next base: position 34,022,111 of record NW_022196900.1, on the reverse strand, counting down.
CATTACAACTACTGACATAATGGATATTTTCTCATGTGTCTTTGTTGGGTTGCCCCAGCGAGCTAGCTCTGCCCTGATTCTGCTCTGCACCTGGGTCAGTGTTTCCCTGTGTTTACAGCTGTTGCTTCATTGTGAATCTTGAAGGCCAGAGGTTCCAGTCCTTACTTTCATGCCTTTACATTGTTGCTTTGCCAATTTTACTTATTTAATTTTCACAGAATCAACTTATATTGATGTTTAAAAGCAAATCTAAAATAAAATCCCGCAGAAGGTTCATCTTCCCAGTTATCTGTAGGTTAGGGAAGTACAGTGGCATTGTAACAGTACTGAATATTCTCTACAAATGAACCATTCTCTATATCTTCCTTCTCAGAAGTGTTTGATAGCCTGCAGTATGCAGATGCTACACATGATTTTTCTTAATTGTTCATTTTGATGATATTGAAAATATTTTGAAAATTTTTTCTGATTGTTACTAGTAAATCTGTGAAAAACATAAAATGTTAGTATATTAGTGTATGTAATTAGTATACACACAAATATACACACACACGCATACACACATACACACACACACACACACACGCACACACACACACATGCACACTCAGAAACTTCTGATGGATTCCAGCAAGTTTTCTTGGTTAATCATAACAATCTATGAACAATGAAAATTTTACTTCTCTTGTAGATGATGTTTTCTTGTCTTACTATGATATCTGTAATGTTGAATTCAGTTTGATGAATTATATTTGTGCATATAATTATAGCTCATTAGAGAGATAATTATGTAATTTTTATTGCGCTGGGATAACCTGCCAAGGAACAAGCGTAAAAGAATTTGTGAGAGTAGAATTGACTGTTTGTCCGGGATCATATTTATGTACATAGGAGGTAAGTGCTCACTATCCAGTTAGGTAGAATTTTATAGCACCATTTAGATCTGCTGGAACTGATCATTTAGTGCATGGCCTAGGAGACATTAGGGGTTAGGCCTTATTTTTCTTTTATAAAAGATATCACAAGTCATTGGGTCAGATGCCTAGCTAGCAATTAGGGCCTGGTTACTGGCAAGTGGGAGATTTTTACTTTTATGTTTTGGTCTTTGCTTTTGGTCAATCATGTCATTTTTATTAATAAATAAGAGATAATAGAAAAACAATTATTAATATTTATTATTGAATACCGCATTGATTTTTTCTTAATGTATTTTGGTGTTTTCTGAGATTTTCTGCATTAAACATCAATATTTTTTATTACTTTTTACAAAATGTTTAAAATGAAATGACATCATCGACCCTTATTTTTTGTTTGTCAAACTCCTAGCATGTCCTCAACCCTCATTTTCTCTCAAACTGATGGCCTCTTTTTCTTTAATTGTTACTGGTACGTACATATGTATTTGTGTATATAATTATAGCTCATTAGAGAGATAATTATGTAATTTTTATTGCGATGGGATATGTGCATAAATACAACATGCTCAATCTGCTTAGTGATGCTTGTATGTATATGATTTCCGGCCTGCCCACTTGGTTTTAAACAGATAAAGAGCTAATTCCTGGGGAAGACTTTCTCCTCTCATCATTCCTTTGTAGTTTTTATTTAGAGGAAGGGACCCATGAAATTTCCCCCTCTTACTTTAGCACGCTTATTCGTGTTAGCTTCTCTTGTCTTTCCAAGAGACATGGTTTCAGTAGATTTATTAGTTTTCTGGCTTTTTTCAATATTTCATCTCTTTCTTGCATGATGTTCCCTGTACCTGACATACATGAATTGTGTTATGCCTGCATCTATTGTGACTGGGTACCCTACAATCAACTTTTCTTTGTATTTTGACCAGTTGTGGGTTTCCATACTCTATTGTTTTTGAGCTGTTCCTTGATGGTGAGGAGGGCAGTAGCTACACTTTTGGTTGTGTAGTAGGATGAGCATTTAGAATGCAATTAGGAATCATGCTGGGTTAGTAAAGTAGTAGTAGGGTCTCTTCTTAGGTCCATGCCCTCACTAGCTTTGGGTAGTTGGATAAGTCTCCAGTATAGAACATGATTTCCTTTGTGTTGAGTGGCCCCAGAGTACAATTAGACAGTGGTTGGTTACCACCAACATGTCTGTGCCACAATTGCACTCTTAGAGATAGCATGTCCTGCTGGTCATTGTTATATAAAGGCACAGTTGAATAGGACTTTTGGTTACTTCCCTTTCTTCACAGTTTGTATAGCTCTTTCTGGTAATAAAAAAGTTATTCTCCAGCAAAGAGATTTTTGGATTCAAGTCATGTCTACAAAGTACACAGTATCTTTCTTCAATAGTAGGTACTTAAATAATACTCTGGCAGGAAAGTAAGTGCAGCACGTATTTTGTTTTTGGAGTCTCTCTATCTCCCTTGGCTTGAAAGATGGTTTTTTATTCATAGTGTTGGGGATTTTGTTCATCTATAGCTCTTGTGGAGAGCGTTGTCAGCACAAGTGACATAGTAAAGCTTTAAATTTTATGTGTATTATGAATATATATATATATATATATATATAGTCTTTATATGTAGTTTTTGCTAAATAAGGAATGATTCCTTGTGTTTCTCAAAAACTCTTAGTGTTGTTTTCCCCTTTCCTTCCCTACTGTAATGACTTCCTTTTTTTTCTCTGATTAAAAAGACCACTTTTTTGTGTGTTTTTTCTTCTATTTTCTCTTTTATGTCACTTATTCACTACTATTTCCCTCTCTTGGGACAACTTCTACCTGTAAGTACATTTTTACTTTCCTCATTTCTGTGATTACTTCAGGCTACATACTTTTTTTTCTCTGTGTAGCCCTGGCTATCCTGGATCTCACTCTGTAGACCAGGCTAGCCTCGACCTCAGACATCCACCTGCCTCTGCCTCCCAAGTGCTGGAATCAAAGGCGTGCGCCACCACTGCCTAGTTTATACTCACATCTGATGATTTGGATCTTGGAACTGTAGATGAGAGAGAGCATATACATTTGTCTTTCTGAGTCTAGGTTACCTCACTCAATATAGCCTTTTCTACGTTCATCCACTTACCTGCAGATTTCTTTTCTTTTTTTTTTTTTGTTTCAGCTAAATCGTATTGAATCATGTATATGAACCACACTTTTCTTATCCATTCCTCAAGTGAGGGACATTTAAGTAATTTACTGTTCCTACCTATTGTGAATAAACCATCAATGGACATAACTGAGCAGTTACATGTGGGGCTGACAAATCACCAGCATTAGGAATAAAATTATTAGACATATGCCAAGGATTGGTATAGTGATTCAGGGTTTGTGGTAGAATTATTTTATCTGTTTTTGAATTCTCTGTACTGATTTCCATAGGGGCTACACCAGTTTGCAATCCCAACAACAATGAATGAGGGCTCTCTTTTCCTTATATCATCTCTTGCATTTGTTGTTGTTTGGTTGTTTTGTTTATGTTACCCATTATTTCTAAGGTTTGATGAAATCTCAAAGGTGTACTGAATTGCATTTTCTGAATTTTTAAGGATGGTGAACATTTTAAAATAATTTCTTTAGAGAAAAGACCTATGGAGCTGAGGGGTTTACAGCCCCTTAGGACGAACAACAATATGAACCAACTAGTACCCTCAGAGCTCCCAGGGTCTCAACCACCAACCAAGGACTGCACATGGAGGGTCTGATTGTTCTGGCAGCATGTGTATAGTAGAGGATTGCAAATTCGATCACCAATAAAAGGAGAGGACCTCAGCCCTGTGAAGGTTCTGTGCCCCAGTGTAGGGGAATGCCAAGGCCAATAAGTGGGAGAGGGTGGGGTGGCAGGCATGGGGAGGGGGAAGGCAACAGGGGTTTGTTCTTGTTGTTTTTGTTTGTTTGTTTGTTTTTTGGAGGGGAAACTGGGAAAGGAGAAATTTACATGTAAATAAAGAAAATATCTAAAAAAATAATTTCTTAGTTAATATCTTTTTGAGAACTCTGTTCAGATATATAACACAGTTTCAGAATGTGTCTTATTGTTGACTCTTTGTTTTTTGAATCTGTACCAATGTGCTGGCTGGATGTCTGGAGCAAGAAAAGGGTTCTAATTGTTTCCTGAGTTGACTTTTGGTGGTATTGTAGACAGGGGAACCTTTATTTAAGCCACCACCTGTCTGTTTTGGGACCTGCAAGTTGGTTCGGTACACCTTTACCCTTAATTGCAACATTCAATTAACCTTTTGGTTGGTGAAGGTAATTCCAGTACAAAGATTTTTTTTTTAAAGATATTTTTGTTTTGTATATAAAAGTCTTTTGCTTGCATGTATATCTGTATACTGTGTGTATGCCTGGTATCCATGGCAGCCAGAAGAGAGCATCAGATTCCCTAAAATTGGAGATTCAAATTGTTGTGACCTGCCATGTGGATGACAGGAACCAAACTCTGCTCCTCTGTAGGAACAGCTGGTGTTCTTAACTTCTGTGCCATCTTGCTAGCCCAAATACCTCGATTTTTTGATATCTATGTTGACTCTATAGGAATGACCAGGGGAGTTCCAAACTAATGCTAAAAGTCAAATAGCTATAAGATTAGAATAGGAAATATTGTACTGATCAGCAGTAAACACATGTATACTGGGTTGTCTATTTGTTATAATTAGCAAAGATTTAATTCTGTCAAGGCTGATCTTAAAGGAATGTCTTCAGATGAATGACTTGGGAAAATAGACTCATACTTAATATGACACTAACAGAGAAGGGGTATGATTGTGGATACTTTGTGGAATATGTTACATTTTGATTTGTAAGAATATAACAGTTGTGGCTGCATAGAAAGTCTTAATGATGCGATTTCAATTTAGGTATATTAAAAAAAGATAGAACAAGTATACCAGTTGTGCCTTCCTGAGTCCTGACACAACACAGTATGTAGACATTCAATGGAGCCCATAGATGTGCTATTTTTTTTTTTTACAGTAATGGTTCATTGATTCATTGGTATGTTGTTGTCTAAGTGCAGTGTTGTCTTAGAGCCTGCATTTCAGGATGATATGTGACTCGGTGTTCGACACTTCCCCTAGTTTTGTAGGTTTCAAGTCCAGCCTTGCTGTACACCTATGACTTCCTGGCATTCTTCTGCTACCTAGTGTCATTGGTCTTGTTTCGGAGCATTTTGGTCACTTTAGCTTGATTAAAAAATGCTTCATGTTGATCTGGGTTTTAGAGTATTTAAGAGCAGAAATTACTTACATGATGTCTTTTATTTTCCTTCTAGGAAAAACGAAAAGCCGAGGAAGCTCTCACTGACCTCAGACGTCAGTATGAAACAGAAGTAGGAGACCTACAGGTGACCATTAAAAGGTTAAAAAAGGTGTGTATGTGTGAACAAGCCAGCTCAGTCAGTCAACAGGGTCTCAAGGGCTGGAGTGAGGATTGAAAAGAAAAAGACAATTAGACAAACGTTATAACATGACTCCAGCCAGTGCTGAGGCTGAAGCAGCTTTAATTTTCCAGCCAGCTTTTCTACCATTCTAGGTACTAGCAGCAAATAGGGTCAGTTCTTAGATCAAAGACAAAGGGATTAAACAAGGCAATGAACAAAGAGATTGCACCAGGTGGTAAACAAACAAAGCAATAAGCAAAGTCCCCAAGTCACTGGGTCTGGGGGTTCATCAGGATAACTAAGACAAAAGGGCAGTCACACATTCCTCGGCTGTGTTCACCTTGATCCTTCTATCTGCCCAAATGTGAACAATCTTATCTGAGCCTACCTCCTTGAGCCCACTGACAAGTACTTGTCAAATTTCTATAAGTGATACCAAAAGCTCTCCACATATGTGACATCTAGATATTCTAGAAACACCCTCAGTATCTCACTGTACCTAAAGCATTGAAACTGGAAAACATTTAGAATTTATAATTAAAGTAGAAGAAAGAATGACATTTGTTAGTTGGTCCAAGTTCTTGGGAGACTCATTTTTAAGACCCATCTGACTTTTAACATGGGAATAATAGAATGTCTTATCCTTGACCAGTTTTCACACCTGATGCTTTAGTTTTCATTCACTAAGTGTGCTGAGTGGATCCTGTTTCTAGTAGAAAGTCTGTTCTTTACTGAAACATTATCTGCATAGGTCAGGTATCCCTGTATTCCTGTTTCTACCTGACTTCAAGCTGTGTAGCAGATAATTAGTAAATATTAAGTGAAATTTAAAAAAAAGGTTCTTTTAAGTAGAAAGATCCATGTCTAGCAATCACCTGATCATTGAGAGGTAAGAAAACAATTTGTAGAAATATGAGCAAAAGCACATTTAAGTACTGGCATTTTCTTTCTTGGTTCTAATGAACAGTTTCTTTGTGCTTTGTGATTCACTGACACATGATTAAAAGTGACTGTGGACTGAGGCAGCAGGATAGGGGAGATTTGGAGGCCTGAGCTTGCCTTGGTGCAGATATTTATAGTGTAATTGATATTGGACTATCAAATTGACATTTCCATATACACAAACAACAACAACAAAAAGCCCTCTTACTATCACAACAAGCTGCTCTGTCTCAGGGTTAAGCTTACATCTTACATGTGGTTGTTTCCATAAATACTGTGAATAGCTTAAGTAGACTTCATATACATCAAAAGAAAAAACCATCAAGAGAATGTCTCAATTCTGAACATCTAGGCCCCAAATGCAAGGGCACCCACTTTCATAAAAGAAACTTTTCTAAATCTCAAAACACACATTGAACCCCACCCAATAATAGTGGGAGACTTCAACACTCCACTCTCACCAATGGACTGATCATTGAAACAGAAACTAAATAGAGAGAGACACAGAGATACAAAAACCCAGTTTTAATAATGAATTATCCTGCCTAACCAATAGTAATTGATATTTTATCAATTATAGTTTATTACGATCATTCCCATAAATTGAAAACGTTAAATATGAACTGTTTTCTGAGGATCTTATTAAATGGCTTTGTTTTACAAATGAGGTCTAAGTTCCAGCGAGGTAAAATGATCTGTTACAAATTGAAGAACTAGTAACCAAATAAGTATGTAATTTCTTGCCTGTACTAGACACCTTACCCACCTGATATGTTCACTGTATAAAACAGAAAATGATTTATAGGAGAGAATTTTAAGGGCTCTCAAAATTATAAAATATTATTTAGAGATCATTGTGGCTGTCACTATTTTTTTACAACAAATTCTGAGAGTCTTGAGTTAATTCTTTATAACTTTTCTCATGTGAACTCATCATACATCTCTTTTTAAAAAATACATCATAATAACCAATTTTAAATGCAGGTTATTCTACACATGCATAGTAACAAAAACAACACAAAAGTAACTTGTAGAAGGACACACAGATTAATGGACTAAAATGTCTGTAAGGAGATACACAAAGCCACAACCATGTGATTCTTATAAAGATGTTAATATTGGAGAGCCAGCAGGTTTATATTCACATATAGAAGGCTGTAATCAGATGTACTTGCTTCTTGCTCTATAGGAGAGTCAGCTCAAAACTGTATATGAAAAGGAAGTTTTCTGTCTATGGAAGGATACAGTAGAAAGCAATGCCTGGAAAATAGATAACCTTCACCAGATACAAAGTCTAATTAATACACATCTGTTAGTCATGGTTAGCTACATGCCAGTCATGTCACACAATACTGTCTGGCAAAGTGAAGACAGCTTATAGTTAAAGCACATGAGCATGACAAAATGTGGTAAGCATTATGGCTAGTGCAGAAGGAAGCCCCTATTTGAGGTTACCTGCAAACATATCTTCACAGATCTGGATATTACTTCTTGGTAGTCAAGTCTTTCTGGTTTTGTTTACAGTTCTAGGGTTTGATCATTTTCTTAGACATACTAAGAAAATCTGTACTGTGGGCAATTTTCTTTAGACATTTCTGTTGAGATATAGCCTTGATCTCTTTAACCATAGTCTTGATCAGCTTGACCTTAATTCACTGTGTAACCAATGCTGGCTCCAGACTCAACAATCTTTCTGCCTCTGCCTTCACCTGACTCATGGGAAAGTTATTTTTGAAAAAAAATTTACCACTCTAACAGAAAATAAGAATATTACAAAGAATAAAAGGTAAAACATAAAGTGTTAAGCACAGATGTGATGTAGGATATTTGATCAAATTGTGAACCCCAAGACTGTATCCTGGACAAACCTTATTGTAGTGTGGCCAGCCCTAGCACACACCTTTAAGACTTCATTTGGCAAATCAACATTTGGGATTTCATTTTTGCAAAAACAATGCACAGGATAAAAAAAAAAGAATGGCCATATTTCTTTAGCAAACCAGGAAAGTAAAGATTGCTTTACAGTGGGATGGTTTTCAAAAGGGCTTTTCCAGTGTTTTAAAGAAAACATTCAATAATAAAAGTCTCCCTTCAAATGTTCATATTATTTAAAACAAATGTTTTAATATTGTAGATTTTATGTCATTTAGTTATAAAGTCATAAAGTGTTAAAAATTGAAAACTACTAGTATTCCCACATTCATATTCAAGAATATCGCTAATCCTCACCAAAGCACTTCTTGTTTCTTTTTTTTAGCTTGAAGAGCAGTCAAGACAAATAAGTCAAAAGCAAGATGTGACTGCATTAAAGAAACAAATCCATGATTTAACAATGGTAAGAATCATGCTTCCCTGGAATAATTTTCTTTCCTGTTAGACATTAGTTACTTTCTGTAGGTATGATAAAGCAACATGATCTAAAACAACTTGGGGAGAAAAGTTTATTCCATCATAAACCTCTCAGGTAACCATCACCAGGAAAAGTCAGAGTGGGAAGAGAAGCAGAAGCCCATGAGGAACCCTACTCCCATGGCTTTCATTCTTACACAGCCTAGGACCACCTGTCCAGAGATGCCATCATCCACAGTAGAAACTTCCATATCAATTATTAATCAAGAAAATGCCCCACAGACTTGTCTATAAGTCAATCTTAGGGACCTGTTTTCTCAATTGAGATTTCCTCTTCCAAAATGACTCTCACTTGTATCAAGTTAACAAAAAATCTAACTAACACAGACAACATGCCCATACTTGTGGTATTTACTGTTTTTGTGTTTCTGGAATAAAGACTTAAAGAGAAACTGATACAATAATTATAAAAAGTCTTTGAAATATATTTGAGTAACTGTATTATAGAAGATTTTTCCCTTCAACTAAGTACCACTTTCATGGTTTTATTTTATTTTTTTATGTACTTACAGTAATGTACACATGGTGTTGAGAACTAGATTACATGGCTAATACTACTTTCGTATGTGTGACTTCCTCTGCCTTCAGCTTTTCTGTCTGGTCTTTTAAAAAAATCTGTTCCTACATTTCTATTTCCTTTATCTGTTGCAAACATAAATGACATGTACCTTTGATAAGTTATTTTATTTGTTTTGATTTTAGATTAATCTCAAAAATTAAAAGTGCTTTGCATACTCTGGCTCTTGAGTTGGCATTGCCTAACTTTCTGTCTAGTCAGCATTATTCATCTCAGGAGAGATCTGCCTTAGCCTCACAGTCTTAGCCATTCCTGATGTCATTGCATTGTAGTTGGCTTTACATTTGAATCATGACTTTCATGTAGAGTTGCTGCTTTCTTGGATCTTCTTATTTGTGTTTTTGGTTTCTTATTTTAAAAGATTGTTTAAATAGGGTTACTGTTGCTGTGATGAAGTACTGTGACCAAAAGCAACTTGGAGAGGGTTTGCTTCATTCACAGTTTCACTTAACAGTTCATCAGTAGCAGTGAAACCAGGAACTCAAGTAGAACAGTAACCTGGAGGCAGGAGCTGATGTTGAAGCCATGAAAGAGTGCTGCTTAGTGATGTGATGCCTCTGGGTTACTCAGCCTGCTTTTTTATAGAGCCCAGGACTTCAGCTCAAGAAAAAAAAAACCCACATGCAATGGGCTAATTCCTTCCATATCAATCTAATTAAAAAAAATGCTCTACAGGTTTGTCTATAGCCAGATCCAAAAACTTTAGCTTGCGTCAAGTTGATATAAAACTAGGCAGTGTGATGATATTCAACCATCTTTGTTATGTCACTACTACTATAAAAATTATTTATTTTCCCTTGAAAATATTAATTGTAGAGGTCATGAAATGACAGTTTTTACTGGATTGTTTCAATCTTGTGGCACTTATATATCAACCTAAAGTTTCTTTACTTTGAGCCCTTCAGTATAAATATATTTCCTTGACTTAATGACCCTCGAGGGTCATTATACTCAGTGTTTCTTGATTCTGGGAAAAATGAAGTAGTGCATAACATAACTTCCACAATCATCCTTCACCCTTCTTGAAATCTTTTTATTCAAAGAAGAATTATTGATTCAACTATTGTGCATTACTAACCACATATTTAAATTCTTAATATCATTCATTATTCTTGTATATGGCATCTGTTACCAAAATATGATAGATAAAGAGCTGGTTACTATGCTTCTGATATGCTATTCTAGATAGACAAATAGACAGATGCACATGTGCACATGTGTACACACACACACACTTTCTTGGAAGTTTGTCTTAGTGACTAGATAAGAAACTCTTGGTAGGAGAAGTTAGCCTCAAACTCACAGACATCCAACAATCTCTCTTCTTAGTGTTGAGATAAAAGACAAATTCTACCTTGCCCAGCTGATTCTAATTTATTTCCCATCCCTCCTCTCCTTTTAAGAAATGTAGTTATTTTTATTTTTATGGATGTTTTGTCCTGATATATGTATATGCCATAAAAATAAAATAAAAATGAATAAGCCTGGTGCCCACAAAGTCTAAAAGATGGCATTGAACCCTCTGAAAGTGGAGTTACAGATGGTTGTGAGTCACCATGGTGTTCTGAGAATACAACCCAGGTCCTCTGGAAGAGCAACAAGTGTCTTCAACTGTTAGCCACCTCTCTAGTTCCCTTGTTCCAGTTCTCATTCTACGTTTGGGTGTTTTACCAGGCTACTTGGCCTCTTCTCTGTTCAACAGGAGGACTTCCTAAGTAAACAGGAAATAACAAGTGACCTCCAGAAATCACTTCCAAGGACAGTACTCCAACTGATCTGAGGAACATTATTTTTGCTTAATTTCCATTAACATCAGTCAATTATTATCAGCTTTTATTTATTATAGTTTGGCATAGATGTCAAGTACAAAATGAAGAACAACTTTGAAATTAATAATGTACAATATTTGAATATATAATCAGTTTTTTGAGTAGGAAGATGTGAAGACCTGAGGAAAGGTAGATGTTATTTTTATGAGATTGCACTATATAGTGTGTAATAATTTTAATATAAATGGAATTGCATTTTAGTATAATCTGGCTCTCTGGACTTCAGATGTATTTTTCTATAATCTCTTTTCTCACTCTTTTTGGGGCTCAATCTGTCTTCTATCTCTTTCCCTCCACTGGAAGTCCCATCCTATTCTTTTTTATGCTCAGCATTGCATGATCAGCTTTTACTGACAAGGCAGAGAATGATTGGTAAGCATTGTCTATACAAACTTGAGAAAGGAGATTTTTGACATAAACATTGCAAAACTGTGTCCAGATTGAAATAAGATAGAGTAGAAAAATCAACTTTTGAATATTACAATGATAAGCTTACACAGTGCACAATATTATGCCTATGTATTTTAGCTGTAAGAAAAGCCTGATTCTAATGCATCTCATGATTTATTTGCTTTAGGAAAATCAAAAACTCAAGAAAGAACTTTTGGAAGCACAGACAAATGTAGCCTTTCTTCAGAGTGAACTAGATGCTTTGAAAAGTGATTATGCTGACCAGAGTCTGAATTCTGAACGGTATGAAACTCTTTATAACAGAGGGTCATTCATTAACTTTGGGGAATATATATTGCTTTGTAAAGATCCTGTCTTTACTGGAAGATTTCCGTGTGTGTGTGTGTGTGTGTGTGTGTGTGTGTGTGTGTCCGTGTGTCCGTGTGTCCGTGTGTGTGTGTAAAGAGTCTTGAATTATAAGTTTCTTAGGAGAGTGCAGGGCCGAAAAAATGTTTGCTTTAAGTGGCCTTGGGAGGAAAATACTGAGTACAAACAAACCTGTGTTAAAAGTGCTTATAAGATAGGAATCCTGGCCTAAAACAAGAATGAGAGCCATTAACTATTTAGTGCTTTAGTTCAGAGATATTGGTATTAACAACATATAACTTCACATAATCAGAGACACGTTTTTACCTGAGAGATACAGTTATATGCATATACAAAGAGAGTAAATTTGGACATTTGAGGTAAAGAGGTATTTATTTATTTATTTATTTTTACTTTCAACCTTTCAGAATTAAGGCAGTGTAGTATTATTAAACGGTACAACTTTTACTGCTTGTATTCTGTCTGCATCCTTAGAGATAATGAGGTGTGAGTTCAGAATATATAAAATAAAAGTAACATATGCTACTGCTCTTTAAAAATTTTAAGTTCAACTCGGAAAGCCAAAAAGAAAAATTAAGCAGTTTACACTGAGGAAGATCAACAATAATAACATTAGTAACACCAGGACCAGATTCAGCCTTTGTCAAGGAGACACAGGAGGTGAATACAGAAGAAAAGATCTGTTTGTGTTGGCCGAGCAACAAGAGGATCCTGTAACAACAAGATCAGCTGAAGCCAGTAGCATTGCCACCTACCAGGACCATCCTTGGCACATTATTAGTGTTCATGGCTTCATCTATGGAATATCCTCTCTTGTAGGGACCCTTATTATCTCTACTTTACAGACAGGAGAAACATAAAGTCTAGAGACATACATAAGAGGAAAATAAAAGAAGCAAGCTCACAGAGAAGAAGGAGTGGCTTGGAGAAAGAGAGATGATTAGACTACTGGTTTGAATAAGAAAGAACCTTTTAAAACACAAGTTGATAAAGAAATTTACAGACATTTTGATAGGGACCAGCTTTCTGGCTAAGGAACTGAAATTTCTATGTGGAACTGGCTTTTAACTCAGTAGCAAATGGACAGGTTTCTAGAAATGAAGCCCGACAGCTCATGAGGATTGGAAGATGGTGATGAGGTTTCCTGCGCCTCATGCTCACACCTGCTGTCTCTTCTCACTGAAAGATAACATATAATTTTGCAGGGATCTGGAAATAATCCGAGAGTACACAGAAGATCGAAGTAGTCTTGAGAGGCAAATTGAAATCCTCCAGTAAGTTCTTTTATGAAATGCTCACTGCATTTTAGCCAATTGTGTTAATGAAACATGTTACACAACCTGCCATGTCCAGGGTTTAGGTCACTGGGTCTCCTCATTACAGCACATTTGGCATAGCCACTTACCTTTCTGACTCATTTACCTCTAACTGAATTACTCCAGTGCAGTATAATTCTCAAAGTCTGCAAGTTAGAAAAGCATATGTTATGCGTTTGCATTATACCTGTTAGGAATGCGGCCTTCACCCTTGATGAGCTCTACTGGAGAGCTCCTCAGGCCCACACAGGAATGGGACCATAGGATAGTGTTTAGTCATTTTTCTTACTTCGTTATGCTGACTACAGCTGACACATATTTGTTTTCTTGTCTAAAACACTATTCCCTAAGAAATTCTATCCTGAACTCTCAACTTCACAATAACTTGTAGTACTTTGATTGTCTGAGGTCTTTTTCAAGCAACCTGGGTGTTCCCCATTTGTTCAGGTATACTGTATATTCTATAGTTTTCAATCTTCTAAATGAAATAATGTTAGGCTGGGCAAATTTTCTTCTCCAGTATTTAGTATTCCTTAAGTCTCAGCTGCAGAAACTGCAGAGGTCATGTGTTATAAAGACTTAAGAGTTAATTTACTCATTAACTCAGTCAAAAGCTTTCTCAGCAGCTTTCATGGGTGAGATACTGGGGATAGAATAGTGAATAGCAAAAAATTTCTCTCTCATTATGAGTCTAGTACAGGAAGAAGATAGAAACTGGTTACTCATAGAAATAAATTACATATACATATATATGTATGTATGTATATCAATATATCAATAGTCACATATATATGTATATCACCAAATTTAGAAGACTACAACAAAAGAAAAGTATGTTCCCCATGGAGAACTATGGAAGGTCAATGAAGGACTTCTGGTAGAAGTGGTAACAGAATTGAGATATGAAGGATCAAGTGGCTACCAACAGGAAAATTAAATACTCTGTGGGAAAAGGACTCTGACATCCTTATTTTTTAGCCAAGGAAAGTGGATATTAATTGACTTTCATTATATCCTATGAGGTTCTTAAGTTCATATTTAAACTCTTAATTAGTCTGAGATCAATAGCTAAGTACATGTTTAATATAGAAATCCCATCAGGGCATGAAGAGGTGGGATGTAGGAATAGCCAGCAAGCTCTATAGCACACGGCATCTGTGCCTGGGCCTGAACTGAAGCCTGTCGACACAGTTGTTATCAGAGGGAAGAGTGAGTGGCTCAATCCACCAAATTTATTCTGAAAATGCTCCCAGATCTGCAGGAAAGTAAACTAATTAATCCATTCATTGCAGTTTGTATCTGTGTCTGATTTTGTTTCTGGGGTTTGAAGAGAAACAGGAAAGTACAAGAAGTGTGATATATCTGTACATTCTAATGCCACTGCCTGAAAATAGAGTGGGGATATTGATCCCTCAGTGCTTCCTGTATGTTTGTTTACTTCTTCCCATACAGAACAGCTAACCGCAAGCTGCATGACAGTAATGATGGCCTCAGGAGTGCACTGGAAAACACGTACAGCAAACTCAACAGATCCTTGGTATGCAGTGTCCTCTTACAAGATATTCTGTTCTTTCTCCTGATGAAATGCTTTAGGGCATGAAAACCATGAAAACCATGTGATAGTTTAGGACAACTTCTTGTTGATCTTACAGTGAGACAGTCTTAACATAAAGTAAAAAGATAATTTTTTTTAAATTGAAAATATGGCCTGCCACTTTGTAAAAATAAATTAAATGATGTCCACCCAATTCTTAAATTAAATGTTTTAAGGGAAAGATGCTAAATGTATGATTTTTTTCTCTAGAGGGTTTAATGATATATGAGCTGATTAGTGTACAGAGAAGTCCAGCAACTAAAAGAAAATGTGAGAAATCCTGTGGTCATTAAAAAGAATGTTTCCAGTAAGGACGAGGTAGCTCTGATTCTGGCTAGTGATGTTCTCTGTAGCACACACTTGAGCTTGGGCTTTGGTTAGTGATGTTCTCTGCAGCACACACTTGAGCTTGGGCTTTGGTTAGTGATGTTCTCTGCAGCACACACTTGAGCTTGGGCTTTGGGTTTGGGGTTCTGAAACCTCCTGGTAGAAACAAGCTTGGCCAGATTGCATTTGCAGTGAGCCTCTTACTGAGTTTTTGTGACTCAGCTTTAGGAATGAGACTTTAGTGCCATATTAGGATGTGGAATAGCTCACTCCATAAGATTTTCCTTTTAGTGCTGTCCTGTCTTGGCAAACCTGAAGAGCAAGCAAACTTTTATGGAGTCTGCAGTAGAGCTACATAACAGTGAGATATGAAACAGTGAGAAAGAGGAAACCATGTCTGTTATGTTTACTGAAACTTTCAAAATAATTTTTTCATGTTTACACTAGTTCATTTGGGGGGGTCATAGATTTATTTATGCATATTGGGAGTTAAATTGTGTGGGTATGTATAAGCATATCTGCCTGTGGTATATAAAATATCTACATATTAACAACCACTTGTGTATTACAGCGTATAAATAACATATCACCAGGGAATACAATTTCTAGAAGCAGTCCCAAATTTAATCACCCTACTTCTCAACCACTGGCCTATGATAGGTACGTAGAACCTGCCTCTTCTATTATCTGAGTTCTAAATCAAAGTCAAAGGAGAGAAATTATCTTAGAGCTGAATTAAAATTAAGGTATATATTTAAGTAATAATTAATATTTATTACAATCTTATATTAATGTTCAGAAATGTGAAAAAGGAGAAAATATATTTCATAGAGGACAGTAATTTTCTCCATATGCTTTCAATGATTCTGTGCATACCAATCCATGCCTCCCCTCGAACCACATCCTGTGCTGTGCTGAGCCTTTGTCCATAATCTGTCAGTGTTTAATGTTCAAAATAAGTAGAAAATGTGACTATGATTATGAGTTACTAAATATTAAAGGAATCATTGAGACATACCAAAAGTTAAATTTTAACATGCCTTTTAATATATCAAATAACAAACAGAGATTATTTGTGCGTGTGTGTATGTGTGTGAGTGTGTGTATGTGTTTCTGCGTGTATGTGCATGGGTACACATGTCCGGTGTTGCTAGCTAGAAGTTAAGTTTGTGGTACATCAAAGTGTTAAAAACAAACAAAAAAAAAAGGTAAAAAGTATACTGTAGTAAATATATTTAAAAATACCAGCTCAGGGTTTCTTTCACACTTTTGACCATTTATGTTCCTAGATGACAAACACACACACGCGCGCGCGCACACACACACACACACACACACACACACACACACACACACACACACGCACACACGCGCACACGCGCACACGCGCACACACGCACACACGCACACGCACACGCGCACGCGCACACGCACACGCACACACACGCACATGCACACACACGCACACACGCACACACACACACACACGCGCACACATACACACACGCACACATATGCACACACACACACGCACACACACACATGCACGCACACACACAGCACACACACACGCACGCACACGCACACACACGCACACACACACACACTCACACACACACACACGCAGCTCTTATATTTAAATCTAATTTTAATTTATATAATTTATAATATAATTTTAGTTGTGTACCTAAAGCAGCACAATACTTGAGCGACTGCCTACCCTTCATGGCGTTAGAATCTACCTTCTTTTTCATAACCCAAGTTATTATTTACCATATTTCATCTGGGTTGCTCATAGCTCCAAATGGCCAACCCGCATGGCCACATTTTTATGGCTTAGCTAACCTGTGGTAGCTCTCCTTTCTCCTCTCCTGCATATTCTTCTTCTATCCCATGGCGGCTTCTTTTTTTTTGCAAGCCTATTACACCTATCTCCTTCTATGCCCAGATATTGACTGTGAGCATCACCAGTCAGAATTAACTCGTGAGCAGCATCCCAGGGGCTGGCAGACTCCAGGTCTTGGGGGGGGGGCACACTTAGCATTACACTAGACAGTAAAAGACAAAACCTCAACAGTGTACATTAACACTTCCCATGTGTTTGAGGCTGTTAAACTTAGTGTTGTCCTATTTTATATTGGGGCAGTACTTTTGGTGTAAATAAACATGTTCTTAACTATCCTGATATTGCATGACTGTTTTCTTAGGCATCAAAGAAAGGCTAAAGATATAGCTCCATTTTAGTCTAAGTTGATAAACCAGTGAGTTTGTAGAGCATACTTACAGGACCAGGAGTGACTCAAAACAACTGTCACTGGAGAATCTCAGTCAAGCAAGGATGAGGTTTTCATCCCCCTTCTAATGCTGCATTCCATTCTCTCCTCAATCCTGTGGAGATTGTCATCAGGTCCAGTCTTGTGACAACCAAGTAACAGCTCCTCAGATTTCTAGTTGTTGCTGGTTAGTAGTGCTCCACCTCACCTGGTGTTAGCTTATGGCTTTACTGCCACTGGATATGTCCCTCACTAGAGACTGCCTGTGTAAAAACATGATCCTGATTTTTGTTTGCTGATTCATTAGTTTTATAAAATGAACGGCTTATTTATTTATAAGCAGGTGATTATAAGGTCACTAAAAAATATACAGTTTTAAAATGCAAATTTGGTGCTACTTTTTCTGTACTAATAGTGAAGAACAGTTATCAGCAAGATGTAGAAAGAAGCATATAAACCAAAATTACTTCAGAAGTCTCCCTAGGATTTATTCTTAAAAGAATGACACCACAAATGAAGTCTGGTACTGGAACGAGAGTTCCTCTCCAGTATGTTCCAATGGACAGGCTCTTCATTGCCTCTATCACCAGGGCCTCAAAGGCAAGCAAATCCTCTCCTGCTCTTCATTCTGAACCCAAGTACAAACTACCATGGCCTGTGTGAATCTTCCTTCTTTGCAGTTAGTTTGATGTATGAAATCAACAAGTTGCTTTTCTTTTCTATGCTAACATACAGGTCTGCTTGCTTGAAAAAAATTTTTAGGCTTGGGTTATTGACTGTTTATTTTCTGTCATATAAGAGGATAAAGAAGGTCAAGAGACCTTAACCTAAATATTCAGTCATTGCCCCTAAACCAGTTGTATTAGTTTTGAGCTAATTGCACAAGGCCTTGAAGTCCTGAGGAGGAGCTAAGATTACATGTCGATTGGGAAAGACTAATAGAGGTGCTGCCCTTGTACCGCTGTGAAGAAGCTGTCCACACTGGGTTACACTTGCCAGTGCAGCTCCTTCTGGCTCACTCATGCCCCTCTGAGGAGCTCCTCACACATTTGTAAGCAAGCACAATAAACTCATTGGTTTTCCAGGGGCAAATTTTGTGAAATTGAACTTTGTTTTATTGTCAGGACATTGGATGAGGGTAGGCTTTGTTTAATTGCCCCTCCTTACCCGGAAGAAAAAATTTCCCAACACCTTATCTTAAAAAAATAAACAGATAACACAAAATAGAAAAGAGTTATAATCTAGAAGTACACAAACTATTCAGAATGTGGTCTAAAGGTGTTATAGTAAAAATAGTAGTGTTACATTGTATTTGTATCTAGGATACTCATTCTTGTATCAGGGAAGAGATCAGTCAATTTCAAAGAGCAGCACTCAACTGAGGGCTTTTGTCATCACAGAAAACTGAGCAGAATGAACTGACAGCACTGTGCACACCTCCTTTGCCAATGCCTAGGGAACATCCTATCCTGTATTTCAGCGCAAATGACAATGTCCTCAGCCTGTCCCTTTGTGCTCTTGCCCGCTATGAACTCCTTGGTAAAGTTGTCTCCTCTTTTATCACAAGGTCATTCCATTCTTCATATGCAGATGAGGATTGTGACTCTTTGGCCCTCTGTGATCCTCTGCAGAAGATGAATTGTGAAGTTGACAGCCTGCCGGAAAGCTGTTTTGACAGTGGCCTGTCTACTCTCAGAGACAATGAGTGTGACTCCGAGGTGGACTACAAGCACCAGGGAGGATTTCAGAGTTTGCACAGAACAGAGGAGAGCCTTGGGGGAGATGCATCAGACACAGATGTAAGCTAGAAGCCATGATGCTCTCGATGATTTCTTTTGACTGAAATCTTCCATTATATTTTATGGAACTCTGTCATAACAGCACATAACCTACGCTGTTAAGGTCATAACTAGGAAGCTTATTCATTAGAATAGCTTTTTCTCTAGCACACAAGGGAGGAATCTCAAAGTTTTGCCTTGAAGAGGAGGTCTGCTCAATAACCAGACTGGCAGTAGGCTCAGCGGCAGAGTTTTACTTTTCTTTGGTCTGTGATGTATATATGTGAAAGATTTGGTTTTTAATGGTTGATTTTTTTTGACAGGTTCCTGATATAAAGGATGAAGAAGCATTTGATTCTGAAAGTGTGGCCTCAGTGTTAGACTGGCAGCCCCAGGGGTCTGCTGGTGAGGGCAGCACTGTTAGTTCCTCGAGAAAGCCCATCTCAGCTCTTTCACTTCAAGTATGTAGCTTCTGACACTCTTCCTTATGGCCTGTTACTTAAGAGGACGAATGGCCCTGTCATTCACCTGTGTGCCTATTTCCTTCTAGACAGACATGGTGGATAACACTTCCAAGTCCACATCTCAGAAGGCTTACAAGATTGTGCTGGCTGGCGACGCCGCAGTGGGAAAGTCCAGTTTCCTCATGCGACTCTGTAAGAATGAGTTTCAGGGGAACACAAGTGCAACTCTAGGTATGGCTCTTCCTTCACTGATAGTGGTAGAACTGCTATCTGTAGCTTGATTTGTTTTCTTTCAGGATTACATACACAGATTCACAGATCAAAATACCTGTGGATGAATTCATGTATATAGAGACTGTGTGTGTACGTGTGCATAGAATATTCTTTTATTTGGATTAAAATCTAATGTGAAAGAAAACCTGACAGATGCTGGAAATCTCTGTGGACAGTTCAATCACACCAACCCTGCTTAGATGTAGTAGGTGCTTTCATTCAGCATGTATGTCTCAAGCCTTTTGTAGATAGCCTGCCTGGTATTGTTATAGTGCTGAAGGTACACAGTGAAGAATGCTGAGAGAATCTGCATCTTTAAGGAATTTTCACACCAGTGAAAGTAAGCTGACCAAGATGAATTTAAAAACGAGGTGCAGAGAGACGTGCATATTTCCATAGGTAGCTAAGGAGAGCTTTCAGACACTTCGATTTAATGCTAAGAACTTTGAGATGAGCATGGCAAATTGGAGTTTAAGGCTGAATCTGTATTTATGTTCCTTTCCACATGTCCACAAGAAAATGAATTGAGGCAGTAATATTTTTCTCTTCTTTGTTTCTTTTCTTTCTTTGTTTTTTCACTCTCCTCTTTCTTTTTTCTGAGTCTTTTTTTAAACACCATTTTAATTAAATTTTGTACACAATACATTTGATCATGTTGGCTCACCCACTTATCTCCCAGATACTCCCATATCCCTGCCCACCATGTTCTCTAACTTTCAAAAACAAAATGCACATTAAAAAAGAAAGAAAGAAAAAAGAAAATCAAAACAAAAAAGAAAGAAGAAAACAAAAACAAAAACAAAAATACCAAGCCAAACCAAAAAGCTCCCCCGACCCAAACCATGGAGTTCAGTTGTGTTGGTTTACTATGCCTGGGCATGGGGCCTGCCCTAGAGAGTGGTTAATATACCCAGTAACATGACGCTGTAGAGAAAGGATTTTCCTTTTGCCAACAGGTATCGATCTCAAGTATCTTCATTGTTAGGGGTAGGATCCCATGTCCAATTTTCCTCTCTGTCCTGGGATCCCCCATCTTGCTTGTGCAGATCCCATTCATGCTAACATAGCCTGCCAGTTCATATGTTGCCAGTCCTCTTGTCTTTAGAACACACAAACTCCTTGCAGTCATCCAATCTGGCTCTTAGAATTTTTTTGCCACCTCTTTCACATAGATTACTGGGCCTTGATCTCTTTAAGGATTGAGTGCTCCCTTACTTTGTCCGATTGTATGTCTCTGTGTTAATTCCCATGTACTCTAAGAAGAATCTCTCTGATGTATATAGCATAAACACTTATCTGCTGGTGTAGCAATATGTCATTAGGAGTCATTTTATTGCCTTTTTATAGCATATTGAAAGCATAAGAGCTAATAGGTACATATAAGGGAAAATGTGGAACATATTTTTTGGGGCCTGGGTTACCTCACTCAGGATGATCTTTTACTAGTTCTATTTGCCTATGAATTTAATAAATCCACTTTTTAGAACAGTTAAGTACTATTCTAGTATATAAATATATGCCATTTTTATTATCTATCTCTCAGTTGATAGACATCTGGCCTGTTTCCAATTTCTATTATAATTTTTACTATTATGATTAGAGCAGCAAAGAATATCTCTATAGTGGAATATAGACTGTTTTTGTCATGTGCCTAATAATGTTATGGCTGTATCTTGAGGTAGATCCAGTCCCAGCTTCCTGAGAAACTGCTACACTGATTTCCATACTGGGTGTACAAGTTCGCACTCCTGTCAGCAAAGAATAAGTGTTCCCCTTTTCCTATATCCTCACCAATATTAGCTCTGTCATTTATTTTATTTGTATTTATCATTCTGACTGAGTAAGATGTACTTTCAAAGTAGTTCTTTTTTACTATTTCCAGATTACCAAGGATATTCGATATGTCTTCTAAATGTTTCTCAGCCATTTTTGTGCTACATCTTTTGAGAACTCTCCACTTAACTCTGTATCTTGTATTTTAATTGGGTTGCTTTTTTGATGTTCAGGTTTTTTTATGTTCATTATATATTCTAGATGTTAATCCTCTATTCGATATATAGTTGATAAGGATGTTTTTATCATTTTGTGGGTTAAAATAATAGTGTTCTTACAGTACAGAAGCCTTTTATGAGGTCCCATTTACTGTTGGTCATAATGACTGTTTTATTGATGATTGTTCAGAAAGTTCTTTCCTGTGTCAGTGAGTTTAACCTTATTCCCCACTTATTCTCCTGTCTATTTGGGGTATCTAGTCTTATATTAAGCTTCTTAATTCATTTATATATGCATTTTGCACCAAGTGATAGTTTGGATCTATTATCATTCTTCTACATCAGTGGCTCTCAACTTTCTTAATGCAGCAAGCTTTTAACACAGTTGACCATGTTGTGGTGACTGTAATCATAAATTTACTTTCTTTACTACTTCATAAATGTCATTTTGCTTCTGTTTTGAATTGTAATGTAAATATCTGGGTGTGCAATATATTTAATGTATGATCCTATTAAAGGGTCATTCAACTCCAAAAGGAGTCATGGCCAGCATGTATATGTATATACATGTATATATATATATACATACACACATATGTAGCTACAAATAAAATAACAATAAATAAATATTTTAAAATTTAAAAAGTAAAAATAAAATAAAAATCTGTATTTCACTAAGCTGGAAAAGCATAAAAGAAATAGATGAATATTTGCAAATATATAACCTACTGTAGTTAAATCAAGATGAAATAAACAATTTAATAAGGCCTATAGCACTTAGAGAAATAGTAGCAGAAATTATAACCTCCCAAGCACAAACAGTGCAGGGCTACATGGATTAGTAAAGAATTCTAACAGATCTCTAAAGAACTAACACAAATACTGTTTACATTATTCTGCAAAATAGAAACTGAAGGAGCTCTTCTCTTACCACTATTATGCTGACTGGTACCAAAGCTACACAAGGAACTAATAAAAAATGAAATGTTTAGTATGTTTTCAAATTCATGTAATAATCAGTAGAAGGAGTTTGAAATACATTGCCATTTGCTTTTCTTCATCTGAAGAGGGAGTTAGACAATGAGAAATAATGAAACAAATTGATTGCCCTCATCATATTTGAGCACATTTATAAATTTATAATTCTCTGATAAACTCTGAGATAACAAAACTGAAAATTCCACCTCATTATAATTCATAAAAGAACTAAAATATTGCTCTGGTTACTAGAGACCCTGACATACTTATATATGTGTGTGATATACACAGCCCTCTGCACACATAAATATATAAATATATATGTTTCTATGTAGTGGTCATATGTGAGCATTCATGTAGATATACATACGATGTTAAATGCATGCATGCACTTAAAATATATAAACAGAACACATATAACATATACATGCGTTTGCATACAGATACATTAAGTGTTGCATGCATACATAAGGGTTTGTGTTTTATCATCTTGGTAAAAAGAACTGAGCTTTCTCTGTTCCATAGAGGTAGCCCTTCCTTGAATCAGCCTGGCTTCAGATAGTGCATCTATATGTACATGTGTAATCTAACTTATTTGATCTTTAATCTTTGAAAGCCAAGTGCATTTTTTTCTACTTTGGCTTTGGCATTAGCTTTCCTACCATCTAAGTCAGAAACTTACAGAATTAGTCGTATTTACGTTTCAGGAGTTGATTTCCAAATGAAGACTCTGATTGTCGATGGCGAACAAACAGTCCTTCAGCTCTGGGATACAGCGGGTCAAGAGAGGCAAGTGCTTTTCATAACGTTTTGGCTTAAACAATACAGAGGCAAACCTCAAAAGGCTGGCTATACTATTATTATTTGCAATATATTACTGTGTATGCATTTATAATTATAAAGCATGTATGTATTAATAAGCCTCGTCTTCCCAATATCTACTTCCATCTGCATGTTACCATTTGTATAAGAAGAGGGTGTTTGAACTTCCACAGCGATGATGCTTGGTTTGGACATCACACTTCGCTGTGGAGAGGAGTCAGCATTTCTGAATGCAGTGTCATGTTGAGCGGTACTTATTTTTGAAGCAGCAAATGATGGTTGAGGACATTCTGTTAAATATCCTTGATTGAAGGATAATAACACCAGAGAAATGACAGACATACTCTGATGATTCCATAGCTTAAAATATTTGCCCATAGCCAGAAGTATGAAGCACAAGTTTTAATTTTATCTTGTTCTCTGTGGGCCAAAATTTATTCATGTATGCAACGAGTGTTTGAGATTTCTGTGTCTGTACCATACTCTATTAAGATTTAGTGATGAACATAGGGAACTGATTCCTGCTCTTGGTCACTACAGAATTCACCGCACTGCTTTTCCCTTTTTTTAGCCTTTTAGAGATAGGCTACAGGCATGATTCAACTTATGTCCGGGTTCCTCTCTATCAACCCCTTAAAAAAAAGATCTCCTTTCATGTAAACAAACAAAACAAACACAAACCCCACTCCAGCTCTTTCACAACACTATTATCCAACATCTAGAAGTTCTACCATTTGAATTTCGGGGTATATGTATAAACTCATGTACACGTGTGCATGTGAAGGTCATATTGCTCAACATCAGCTTTTCTTTTTCAGTCACACTTTGCTTCATTTTGAAGCAGCTGTTGTTTTCCACCTGTCTGGTAGCTGGTTTCTGGAGCTGAATATTATTTTCATTATGCTTTTATCATTTTTGTGGCTGAAGTTTGAGGTTGGGAGACATTCTTGGGATTGTCTGGAGAAAGGATGGGCTTCTTCAGTGCTCTTGATGAAATTTATCAGTAATGTTTGCTACTAAGGCTTTACTTCTAGGAATCTGTTATAGAAGTAAAACCCAAAAGGCACAGTAGAGAAGAAGTGCACGGGAATGAAGAGATAGCAGGATGGCAATGCAATTGCGTTTTGTCTTTTTCAGATTTAGGAGTATCGCCAAGTCTTACTTCCGTAAAGCAGATGGTGTTTTACTGCTGTACGATGTTACCTGTGAGAAAAGCTTTCTTAACGTCCGAGAATGGGTGGATATGGTCGAGGTAAGGAGGATAACGAAGAGATAGAAAACTAGGCAAGGGAGTCATGGGCTGTCAAGAAATCCAGCTTTGTGCTGGATGATTAGGAGCTAGTGATCTCTGAAACCTTATCTCTTCCCAGGAACTTTTCTAAAATTGAAGATAGTTTTTCAAGTAGCTTCTGAAAACAACTTCTGGGTTCTTTGCTAAATAAAATGTAGAAACCTTGTAAAACAAAATGGAAACACAGGTAGCTAAGAAAGCAACTTTTACGAACATGAAATTAGTAGAACTAGATGCACGGTATGGCAGGAATTTTATAAACAGAGGAGATACCACTGGGATAGCACTTAGCAAGGGCTACAATTGAAAGCTGACCTTATTTTAGTTGCGATGTGGGATTTTTCAGATATCACAGATATGTTAGAAAGATGAATTGACATTGGGGGACTTCAGTGTCAAGATGGCTATGTCTCTACTTAAGAACCTTTCATATCCACAGAAAGATTTTTTTAAAAATAGGAAGTATACTAACAAATGTTACTAACAAGTGCAAAGTACTTTCTTGAAAATATAAATGAGTGGTAAATACAATTTCCCACGTAAGTATATCACCTGTATTTTAAACATATTAAGTTAACTCATGGCTAAAGACAAGTGCTGTCTGACCTGATTTCAAGTGTGTCTGTGGATTAACAGTCTCTTCCTGACTATAGAATTAATGAAAGAGATATTGTGTGATTGGAATAATTCTTTTAACATAAGTATGTTCTTTGTTCTACCTGAGCACCCTGTCTTAAAAGCCACTATAAATTCAATTAAAGTTACTCTCATTTCTGTAATATTTTACTTGATGAAATTACCCATATATTACATTATTTCTACAACATCTGAAAAATACAACAGAAATAAGCAAATTTTACATATTATGAGAACCCTGAGACAGAAAATATCTGGCACTTGCTTCTGTTCATAATAGTATCACATAGAGATAGAATGAATGGAGCTCACTATTTTTGACTCAACATTGTCCATTACTTTGGTAAAGGACAAGAATGAGTTACAATTGAATAACAGTTGTCTTGATGAAACTAAAGGAAGTCTAAGGAGTGAGCAAGAGAGCTTCCTGCTACTATTGAATAGAATACAGTGGACTAGAGCACAAAGTACTGTGAAAAACATCTTATCATTAATATTTGGAACTTAGTCTCTGTTTTCAGGTTTTGTATATGCTCAGAAAATCACAATTCAAATGGCAAGGGCAGTCAATAAGGAAAATGTCTTTACATTAAGTGAGGCACTCCATGAGCTTATTATAATTGAGATTTTCAGCCATCCATTTCACCTTTTTTTTTTTGAATTTACAACTTAAGAAGATTAATAGATAAGATTATTTTGCTTTGTTGTACATTAGAGTAGTGTGTGTGGAACCTTGAACCCAGTTTTATTCTAGGATAGATGAAGAATTATCTATATGGAATAAAGTTGTTGGTGTGGAATGGCCATTGTTTTAAGGAGACACTGTCTCCCAACATTTTGTGTATACCCCATCTGAACAGAATTCTGTGGTCATTCTATTGTGTTATGAAGTGATGATTGTACATTGTGCATTGTACAGCTGGCTCTTCTCATATTATTTACCTTTTCTATTATCCAGGAATGGAATATTTCCTAAGTGGACACAAACCTTCAGCTTGACATGTTCTTATTTCACCTCTCCAAATTTCATAATTCTCAGTTGTAAATGGGAAAGAAAGGTGATTGTGCCTCAAAACATGTTGAATTTTAAAAATATCATCTTAAATTTAAGCAATTCAATTTTTAAATGAGTACTAAGACACATGACACCATGAAAATAGCTATCAATTTTGTTCTACAACTGTAAATACTTATGAATAGCAAATTTGGCACCTTGAGACAACTGGAAAATGGCAGCTACTTGTACCATTGTCACAGCATCATTCCATAGTTGGTTCAGTGTTTGATGTAGTTCCACTTCTTTTCCTTCTTGGTAGGATGGAACCCACAGAACTATTCCTATCATGTTAGTGGGAAACAAGGCTGATCTTCGTGATGTTGCTACTGCAGAGAAACAAAAGTATATTTCAGCACATCTTGGAGAAAAACTAGCCATGGTAAGAGTTGGGGGTTGTCCAAAATTTGGCAATATTATAGTAGCTCATAGTTCTCAGAATCAGGGGCAAAGCACTTCAGCCTTTAACCAACCTGTACTTTGTCTGGTTGGGCATTTGACTTTCCTACCAATAGATTTTCCTAATTCTGCTTAACTGGAATCAGGCACTCAAGTGAAGGACAGATGAACCCCATTGTTTTTCTAGTGTTTGGAATTTGTGAAGATCAGACAAAATCTTTCCCACTTTTCTTGATAGATGCTGCTGGCTTTGGGAATCTTTCTCTAGTACAGAAATCCTGTTGTTAAAAAAAAAGTTATTTAGCCGGGTGTTGCCCGTGCAGTCGTCTCGCCAGCAAGAAGACACGCGGACACTAGGTTCCTTCTGCAGCAACATTTATTGTCTCCATCCATAGGGAAAAAGGGTCAAACCAATAATCCGTACTGCTTATATACACCACAGTGCGGCGTGTCTGCCCACAGCGTGGCGTGTCTGCCCATGATTG
>NW_022196900.1:33974082-33993708 GCF_008632895.1 Mastomys coucha | reverse complement strand
CCTTTTTGTTTTATTAAATATGATTTGAGCATACGGTGGGCTCGCTCTATGATGTCTTGTCCTTGAGGAAAGACCTTCCATTGATATTTTTTATCAGGCTCAAGATGATTAACAGTGGGCAGGGTGAATGTAAACCTTTGTCTATCCTGGAGGCACAGAGGGATGGAAAAAAAGCAATCTTTAATATCTAATATCAAGATTCTCTATTGTTTAGGTGTCACGGACCGGGATTTCTCTGTATAGCCCTGGTTGTCTTGAAACTCACTCTGTAGACCAGGTTGGCCTTGAACTCAGAAATCTACCTGCCTCCGCCTCCCAAGTGCTGGGATTAAAGGCTTTTGACAAACAGATTAGACACTAGTGTGTAAGGTCTGAGTGTATTTGTTTTTTAAAAAATGACATGAGGCTTTTACAATCATTGCAAAAGAGAAATAAAAAATCTGGCAGCTCAACACTTGAGACACCTCTGAGGCTATGTGAAACATACTGAGTCTAAAATAGCAGCTATCTCTTCTGAACTGGTACTGTATCCCCCCAGGCCCAAGTATTTTGCGAGACATACATGAATCTGAGTCCTAGCCCATCTAAGTTCTAGTGCTAGGATTAAGGGCGTGTGCCACCAACACCCGGCTCTTATCTTAAACAGGGATTACAATCTGAAAGAAAGCTAGCTCTGACTAAGGTGACCTTGGCTTAGAAGACAGGTGCAGACAGTTCCTCTTCAGTTTGTTGTTTTGGTTACAGACTGGGTGGGCCTAAGAAAGTTCTTCAACTATATTATTTTTCTTGGCTAGTGGAGGTTAGCCCCAGGGAACACTTGTTAAGCTAGTTAAGCTTAGGTTCCCTGCCCCCAACGCTGGAGGCTAATAGTTTGAATGGCTTAACATTTCAAGCCAGGGTTTGACTCGGACTTTGAAACATTGGTGAAGGTCAGAAAACCTTCTTTTCTTTTGTTAGCTGTTAAAGAAAATGATATCTTGGTGAGTTCCTAGCACACTAGTACGAGGACATATTTGGAAGAGCAGGCAGGACAGCATAAAGCGTTCAGCGGCTCTGATCTCTCGCTCTCTCGCTCCCTTTCACTTTCGATTCTGGAGAGGCGGCAAATGTTCATCCAGATGATACCTCTCTTCTTTATAGCGAGCCACTTCTCTCTCCAAGTCCTCCTCTTTTGACGGGCTCAATTCCTCAGAGCTATCAGGCTCGAAGAGCTTCCGACTCGAAGCTCCATCTCTTTCTCTACTTTTCTCTCCCAGGGTGTCCTTTCCCTTATCTCTCGCTTCCTCAAGTCGAGCAGAAGGGCCTGTACTCTTGGGTATATCTTTTTTTCTCTTTCTCTCCCTTTTCTCTTGGCTAGCCTCTATTCTCTCATCTTTTCTCTCCCTTTTATTCTGGCTAGCTTTTACTCTCCCCTCTGTTTCTGAAATGTTATCTTGTAACTCTTCAAGTGCCCCCGACGCCACAGAGGCAGGGCATTTCTCATCCTCCAGGCAAGAATGTATAACAAGCGCCATTAGCACAATTACCGTGGCTTTGGCTGCGCTTTCTAACCCTGAGAATGGGTCGGAGGAATTAAAATCAAGCAGCATGCCTCTCAGAGCCTACCCTGTCCTGCAGTTCTGAAACCTACCAGTTGTTGTAAGGTTCTCCCTGTGACCCGGGTTTCAGCACCAGCTGTAGCCCGCACAGTCATCTCACCAGCAAGAAAACACTCAGACACTAGGTTCCTTCTGCAGCAACATTTATTGTCTCCATCCATAGGGAAAAAGGATCAAACCAATAATCCGCACTGCTTATATACACCACAGTGTGGCGTGTCTGCCCACAGCGTGGCGTGTCTGCCCATGATTGGCTGTTAGCTCATTACCCTATGTAACGCCCTGGGATGGGCCGTGACATGGCATCTTTTTTACTCTACGCACATGCGCAAACAGTTCTCTACGCACATGCACAAACAGTTGTTTACTAGGAGTCGACAGCGGAAGTAGGCGCCATCTTGCCATGGCGAATGCCTCTCCAGCTTCACCTCTCCCTACAGCCGGGCAGTGGTGGTGCACTCCTTTAATCCCAGCACTTGGGAGGCAGGCAGAGGCAGGCAGATTTCTGAGTTCGAGGCGAGCCTAGTCTACAGAGTGAGTTCCATGACAGCCAGGGGTACATAGAGAAACCCTGTCTCGAGAAATCAAAAAAATAAAAATAAAAAAAAGTTATTTTTCAGCTCCACATTGTTGTCTTCCCAGTGATAGAAGTGTAGCAGTATCTTGGCTAATGGAAAGGAATGTGAAAGCCTGGTTCCTTTCTTTAAGAATTGTGCTTAGTAGGAATTATCTGAAATTGCTTGCAGCTCTGGATTTGTGCAGAGAATGAGGTACACGTCTACTCTGAATGCTAAAGTGGGCATTGTTATCCTGTAATTGATATAATTGTTGAAAGATGATTTGTGTTCTTGACTCTTCTGACTCATAGTAGGAAGTCATGCAATAGAACCAAACAAGGTTGCCTGATGAAAATATGATTTAATGATGATATTTACTTCTGTCATCAATACAAAGAGCTCCTGGGGCAAATAGTTATGAGAAGGTGAAGAACTGTGTATTCGATAACAGGAAACAAAAGCTAAACATAAAAACTAGACACAGAAGTTCAATACTATGGGGGACATTTCATTACAGACACACACACACACACAATCAGTGGAGAAAGACTAACATAATGCCATTTAGAGTAGTGGAGTAGTATGAGCTTTGATTTGTTCAGCACTGTGTGTGTGTGTGTATGTGTGTGTGTGTGTGTGTGTGTGTGTGTGTGTGTAATTAACTGTTTTAGGGACAGTCATCGTCTCTGTATCTGACAGCCCTGGAGCCAGTCCTCAGTATATGTAGTTGACTGTGTTAGAGATAGTCATCTCCCACTGTATGTGTGTTAGAGACTGTTCTCACCCTGTGCATTTCACTGTGTCAGCCTTTGCTTTGTGTAATCCAGTGTCTTGGAGACAATCGTCATACTGTATAGTTCACTTTGTTGGAGGTAGTTATACTGTTTATTACATTATGTTGGAGACAGTCCTCACCCTGTATATTTATTTCATCATACTGGCATAGGCTTAACCTTGTGTAGTTCACTGTTAGAAACAGTCCCGACTAAGTGCTGTTCACTTTTTAGCGATTCTTGTTGGTCTGTGAGTTTCAGTGTGTTGGAAACAGTTATCACTTCTGTGTATTTCACTGTGCTGAAGAGAGTTCTTGTGAATTACCTTGTGCTGGGTGCAGTTATTACCCTGTGTACGACACCATGTTAGTCAGATTTCTCACACTATGTAGCTCACTGTGTTAGACACAGTCCTCACCCCAGTGTATTACAATTTGATGGAGGCAGTCCTTACCCATTGTAGCTCACTGTGCTGAGAAGTTCCTCTCCCTGTGTTGTTCACCATGTTGGGAACAGTCCTCATGCCTGTGTAGTTCATTGTTTTGGACGTAGTCTTTACCCCTGTATACTTCACTGTACTGAATACAATATTTAACCATATGCCTTATACTTTGTTGGCAAGAGTTTTCACTTTGAGTAATTCACTGTGTTACACATAGTCCTCACATTGTATAGGTAGCTGTTTTAGGAACAGTTCATACATGTGTACTTCACTGAGTTCAGACAGTCATCCTCTTCCCTCCAGTTCCTTATGTTTGAGAAAGTACTTTTCATCTATGTAGTTCATTGTGTTGGAGAAGCTCTTTATCCTGTGTCATTAACAGTTTTGGACACAGATCTTACTCTAGGTAGTTCAGTCTACTGGAGACATTTCTCATCCTGTATATCGCACTCGTTGCAAACATTTCTCACCCATGAGATAATCCTCTACTTGTATTTTGTTACTCTCAGGAGCAGTCTTTCAATCTACAAAGTTTATTCATTTTGTTCTTTAATATGATCTTCCGTCTTTGGTTTATGTACCAGGGGTTTTCTGCTTAGCCTTTTTCAGAACTAGTATGCATGCTTGGCATCTGCTAGCTCCAGTCTTAGTTTTCAACCTGCTCCCTTATACATCCTATGACTTAATCCTGTCATCCTCCAGATTTACTTTACTTCTTCCTGTCATCCCTGCCATACATAACCATCACCAGTGCTGTTTCTACTACATGTGCCTTTGAGAACTGTGTAGATTTTCCTGTCACTTTGCTTACATAAACTTGGTGGAATCCTTTCTTATTGCCAACTTTTCTCTCTTGCTGCTACAGAGTAGTTGCCAAATCTTTCTCTTGAATTTCGTGTTAATATTGAATCTTCATCCAAGGCTGTTGTATCTCTAATTGTCCTTTATGAAAAGAATTTGTCTTGATCTTGGTTTACAATAGCATACAAAAATAACTGTTGGAATTGCTTCAAGTACAAAACCCTGTGAGATTTTATGACAGGGAGACCTGAAAGATACTTTTCAGAACTAGAAGCAATTTAGTGTTTACCAAAGAATCAAACCAAAAATAGGAGTTCTAGTGAGATAAGGGCAACTTAGCTATTAGAAGGACAGGTGTGAGTGTCCTGAGATCAGTGGGGACTTAGGCAACTAGAGAAGTGATTTATGAGCTAAAGAATATAGTCTAAGGTAAATCTGGAAGATTACCTCAAGCTCAACATTAAGCAGTGTCTTATTGCTGTGGGAAAGCACTTGAATAGTATCTAAGCACCCTCTCAGAAGCAAAGGGGAGGGGGATAGGGTGATGAACTCAGGGAGGGAGGACTAGGAGGGGACAACATTTGGAATGTAAATAAATAAAACTAATTTAATAAAAGAGTCATTTACAGATTACAAGCAGAGGAGCAACATAAGCAACTATATATGGGCAACCACTCGGAGTTGTCTATGGATGAGAACACTTCACTTCAGCAACATAGGAGCTCTGGTGCCAGGGGAGAGGTTGAAAGTATGAAGGAGGGAGCCTTAAGCAGTGGACCAAACAGAAACATCCTTTTTCCCTTCACTGAGACCAGATATTGCTATGTAATTATGGCAGTCCTAGTAGTTACAACTGATCTAATACTGCAAACACTCTTTTGCTATTATGTAATTCCTGAGTGGCTACCTTAAACTGTCATTTTCATCTGTCTCAAATTATTTGAAGAGATATATGTGCTTGATTATTATAAATAAGCATCCTGAAAATGAATGTTTTTCTTTTTAAATATAAAATAGAAATCTTCTGATTAGGAACTATTCCTAGTATTACTATGTGTAGACTTTTTATTTGTCTTTTTCTTGTTTGTTTGTTTGTTTGTTTGTGACAGGGTTTTATGCATCAGGTTGGATTTGAATATCTGCTTACCTTTCTAGTACTGGTAGTCTAGGCATGTTCTACTACATGTAGATAGTCAGAGTGGCTTTTTATTTGGTGTTTATAAGTCTTGAAACTGACAGTTTTGAAAATCATTCTGTAGACCAGACTGGCCTCAAATTCACAGACCAGCTTGCCTTTGCCTCACAAGGGCTAGGAGTAAAGTTGTATGCTTGGCTTAAAAATATTTTTAATATAATAACAAATTTGAGAAAAATTTATCAAAGCCTTCACTGGATTGTGTATGCTTCTTTTCTACAGACCTATGGGGCATTATTCTGTGAAACAAGTGCCAAAGATGGCTCCAACGTGGTGGAAGCTGTTCTCCATCTTGCTCGGTAAAGTTTACTTTAAAAATTTAAAGATCTCAGTGCCAATCAAATTTTCACTTCCTTAATGGATATGTCAACTTCCTTCATTATAGCACTCAGTTAAAATGTCTGCGTCCAAGCATAGTTCTATCAGTGCTGGTAAGGAAATAAGTGCATGTGTCTACTATAAAATCTAATAATTGTGCTTGTTCATAGTGAACATTGTGTAAATATTTTCCTACCACACAAATGAGATGTAGTTGCAGCCTTTTTAAGCTTTTCTCAAAATATCACCAAGAAAGGTAATAATTGACTAATAGAATCATCCCCTGAAACCAAAATATAAACACAACAGTAATAACAATAGGCATTAATCTAACTATATATTAGGACTTTTTGCTGATCAAATAGGGTATAGAAAATTAAAACTTCAAATTGCATACCATACCAGTTAGAATCACTGTCTGACTTGCTCACTATGTAATTATTAGAAGAAGGCAGTGGTGTGGAGAATATGTAGCATTTTGGCATGTGAATCAGAGCACAATTCATTATTAGAAGGCTTGTATATGTGGATGTCAGTTCTTCAACTGTTCCAAGACATGACAGTACTATCTCCCTGATTTATTGTTTTTGTTTAGTGTGTGTCCTGGTTAGGTTTTTGTCAACTTGACACGAGCTGTTGTTATTTGAGAAGAGGAAATCTTAACTGAAACAAGACTTCCACCAGATTGATGTGTGGGCAAACCTCTGGGACACTTTCTTCATTAATAATTGATTTGGTTCCAATATGTGTGCTACCATCTCTAGGTCTTTGGTCATGGGTTATATAAGAAAGCAGGGTGGGCAAGCCATGAAAAGAAAGCCAATAAGCTGCATTTCTCCATTGTGTCTGCTTTCGTTTCTGCCTCCAGGTTCTGTTCTGAATCCTATGATGAACTTGAGTTTGGAACTATAAGCTATAATAAATTCTTTTCTCCCCACATTCCATTTGGTAATTGTGCCATAGCAATAGAAACCCCTATTAAGTGAAATTTGTGCCAAAGAGTGGTCTGTTGCTGGAATAGACTTGACCATACTGTTTTGTGGAGGATTGTAAAAAAGAATGAAAAAAACCTTAGATCTTAACACCTTAATAGACTTTTCTATAAGAGCTTGTAAGACAAAGTGAAGGGTAATTCAGATGATAGGAGCCAGACTGTGACGTTTCAGAGGGAAGTTTCAGAGTTCTTCCAAGACTCCATCATGACTGTTCATGTGATATTTTGAATGGAGAATATGTAATTCTGGTAGCTGGGGCTGAGTTTAAGAAGAGACCACAAGCACTAAAATGAAACATTTTCCTTTTGGGGACTATCAACAGTTGCCATCTTGAGCTGACAACTTAGTGGTGACTAATAAAAGACTAGTATTAAGTGAAATCTTCTGGGTCTGCATACAGAATCTCTGGTCTGCAGTCAGGGGAGGCTGTATCTCATGCTGACAACCAAATTTGATTTTGTCTCCCAGGAGGTACTTGTTCTTAAGACATGAAAGGGTCATGGAGAGCAGTTGAGGCTTGGTATTATGAGAAGCCAAATGAGGCTATTGGTGAAGGTGCAGCCTCAGTTGCAGTGGAAACTCAGAGATTGATAGGGTCCTGGACAGAAGAGGAAGTTCAGTTCCATGTAGCAGGGTCAGAGTCCCTTAAGAAAGCCAAGGAGAGTCTGTTGATGGAAATGTAGCCCAGTTGTTGCATAGACTCCCGCATTTTGGAGATATCAGTACCCTGTTGGTGACCATCAAAGGCAGAGGCAGCTTCAGCATGTAGCTGCCCTCAGTCTATGAGCCTTGCTGTGTGTCTACCCTCCCAGGCACAGGATTCCACAGTTAGAAACCTTGGCTATTTTTTGAGAAACTTTGAATTCTGGAATATGTGCTAAAGAGGTTTAATTTAAAAAGTGTCTGAATTTAAAGACTTTAGAATTTTAAGAGTTGGAATGTTTTATATTGTTATGCTAATAGTGAGAGTTAGGGAGGAATAAGAAAGGAAAGGTTGTGATTTAATAGTAGTGTGCTTGTGTTTTAAGTTGACAAGGAGGCAGTTGTTCTCCCTAGACTGTTTTTTTGTTTTGTTTTTATTTTGTCAACTTGACAAAATACTTTGGGAAGAGAACAGCATAATCAGGAAAATGCCGGGTAAACAAGCATGTAGAGCATTGTCTTGACTAGTGACTGAAGTGGGAGGGCACAGCCCACGGTGTATGGTGCCAATCCTAGACAAATGGTCCGGGGTGGATAAGAAAGTAGGTTGAGGAAACCATGGGAAGCAAGCCAGTAAGCAGTGTTTCTCCATGGCACCTGCTTCAGTTCTTGTCTCTAGGTTCCTCCCCTGGCTTCCTTGGCTGGTGGACTATGGTGTGGAATTGTAAGCTAAAATAAACCCTGTCCCTTTCAAGTTACATCTTGGTCATGATGCTTTATAGCAGCAATAGAAACTCTAAGACACTCTGCCTCTTATGGAAACATGATTCCTTGCTGTAACAAAGAAAAACCTACCAAACCTAAAAACTCACAAAATCTAAATAAGGACAGTGATATATCTAATTACGGACAAATGAATACATAGTTTTCTGCATGCAGTTCTTTTTCTGCTTATTTTTAATTTGTGTAAGTGTCATTCGTGTGGAAGCTGATCTGGTTTTTCTTGCTATGTTTTAACTAGTGACTGGTGTTTATAGTACCTATTAAGTCACACTCTTATCAACAGAAAGCTTGGAGTGTGGTCTTGGAAAAGATGACTACCCTGACTTGAAAAAAAAAAATAAGCAATAGGCCTCAGGTCTTCCAGAGGTCCAAGGAACATCTGTTTGTGGCAAAGAACAGAAGGTGCCCTAGGCTCAGACATGGTGTCACTGAATAATTTCTGCATTAGCAACAGTCCAAGGACTCCCACCTCAGCCAGTGAAAACACCTGCTTAAAGCAAAGCAGCACTGACATTACATATAACCTGGAATAGGCAGAAACTAGGGTATTTAAACACAGTCTCCGAACATGCGGATTTTTGTTTTGGCCAGAGCCAATTTTACATGTGGTAGAAAGTAGCCATTTCCATACTTTTATCTATTAAATCAGTGGGGACTATGTGCTTTGACACCACTGGGAGCAGTAACTCTTTTGTCTAAACGAGTTACATGTAGTGAAGGGAGGGGGGGATTTCAACTGTTTGCGTTTAACTCATTGCAGGTAGGAGGTTTTAACGTTTTAAAATGGTAGTCTTTATGTTGATGTCTGGGTAGAGAAGATGCAGCTTCTGGAGCACATAGAAGGTAGGAAAGAACCCACATTTCTTATGGAATT
Organism: Mastomys coucha; assembly: GCF_008632895.1. Lineage (NCBI taxonomy): Eukaryota > Metazoa > Chordata > Mammalia > Rodentia > Muridae > Mastomys > Mastomys coucha. The sequence continues at coordinate 33,984,730 of NW_022196900.1, read as the reverse complement.
GCTGGGACAAGGCTTAGTGAGAGCTGGCATTGTCCTTACACTTAGATTCAAACACTTGTGGGTGTTGTTATGATGATCAAAGCATTTTGATTAGGTTCATTTTGCTTTTTTAAACGAGGGATCCTCATCTAGTAAAATGTACGTAATGTTCTCAAACATGCAAAACTCCAAAATCCGAAACACTTCTGGGCACAAGTATTCCGAGAAGCAATACAACCTGTGTATAGCAACAAGCTGCTGCCCACATACTGGAAAGCAATAGGAAAGTGAGCCTCAAAAGCTCAGGATTCAAAAATGTTTTATCATCATTGTCGTCATTTATTATGTGTCATGCATGCATGCTTATATGTGCGTGTGTGTGTGTTTGTGTGTGTGATACGTGTGTAAGTGTGAGCATGCACATGCCATGCTGTACATGTGTAGAGTTGGCTCTCTCCTTTCCCTTTTACCTGGATTTTGGGGACCAAAGTTAAGATCTCAGGCTTGTGTGGAAGGTGCTATACTTCTGAACCTATCACTGGCTCCCAACATCTTTTCTTAGATGGAAAACTGTGTAGTTCTGAAGTTCTGATGTCGTCCACACATCCCTGCTTTACTGTAGACATCTTTAGTCTGTAAAATGAAAATGAGGACTGGATATGATGGTCTCAAAGTCGCTTCCAGTGTTAGAAGTCAATATGTCTCTGTGTAATAGGCTGCGTTCTATTAAACAGTGTAGTAATCAGTGCTCACTTGTCTTATGGAACCAGAGTAAATCACATGGATAAAATATCTTAATCACATCCAAACTATAGGGTAAATTTAGTTTTATTGTGTGAAGATGGAAAGGCCATTGCTGTTTGTCAGTTCCTATGTGAGCTGCAGTGTAGTTTAGACACCAGGTTTGCATACTTTACACAACCGGTTGCAAGGCTGGAAAATGGTTTATTGGTTAGGAACATTTGCTGCTCTTTCAGAGGACCTGGCTTCAGCTATTGGTATCCATATGGTGTTTTACACCGATCTGTAACTCTACTTCTAGGGAATCTGATGGCCTTTTCTGGTCTCCACTGGTGCCAGGCATGTGGGTGCACAAACATACTCAGGCAAGACACTTATATATAGAAATGTCCTTATGAACAACTAGTGGGCAAAGACATTTTGATTGAAAGGTCATCTCAATCATGTGACAGTCAGGTCATAGCTAATTTTGTAGACTTTTAGGCTATTAAAACAGATGACTTCTTATGAGTCATCTACTGGGGTTTTTCATTACTAAGTTTTATTGCATTATGACTTGGTTTGAATTTCCAGTTTTATAATCAGTGTGTTCTCAACATAGCATATACCTGCCTTTTTGATAGATTTAAGAAACTGAAGGCATACAGGAGCCTGATATAGCTGTTTCCTCAGAGGCTGTGGCAGTGCTTGACTAATAGGGAAGTAGAGGCCCAAAGCCATCCATTGGACTGAGCACAGGGTCCCCAAATGAAGGAGCTAGAGAAAAGACCCAAGGAGCTGAAGGGTTTTCAGCCCCTTAGGACGAACAACAATATGAACTAACTAGCACCCTCAGAGGTCCCAGGGACTAAAGCATCAACCAAAGAGTACACATAGTGAGACTAATGGTTCCAGCAGCATATGTATAATACAGGATGGCCTAATCAGTCATCAGTAGGAGGAGAGGCCCTTGGTCCTGTGAAGGTTCTATGCCCTAGTGTAGGGGAATACTAGGGCCAAGAAGTGGGAGCGGGTGGGTTGGTGAGCAGGGAGAGGGGGGAGGAAACTGGTTTTTGTTTTTGTTTTGTTTTATCCTTTCTTTTTCTTTCTTTTTTTTTTTTCAGAGGGGAAACTGGGAGAGGAGATATCATTTGAAGTGTAAATGAAGAAAATATGTAATTAAAAAAAAGAAACTGAAGGCTAGTTTATCTTCAATAAGATATTAAGTTAATTTTTGTTATTTTTTTACATAGTTGTTTTATTACTTTAAGTCTAGTTAATTGCTAGCTCTTTTCTTTCTTTTATTGGATATTTTATTTACTTACATTTTAAATGTTATCTCCTTTCCCAGTTTCCCCTCCAGAAACCTCCTATCCCTTCCCCCTTCCCACTGCTTCCATGAGGGTGTTCCACCACCAAACCCACTCCTGCCTCCCTGCCCTGGCATTCCCCTTCACTGGGGCATTGAGTCTTAACAGGACCAAGGACCTCTTCTTCCATGATGCCCAACAGGGCCATCCTCTGCTACATAAGCAGCTAGAGGTATGGGTCCTTCCGTGTGTACTCTTTGGTGGGTGGTTTAGTCCCTGGGAGCTCTGGGGGATCCAGTCGGTTGATGTTGTTCTTCCTATTTGTTCTTCCTGTTGTCTTTCAGCTTCTTCAGTCCTTTCTCTAACTTCTCCATTGAGGACCTTGTGCTTAGTCCAATTGTTGACTGGGAACATCCGCCTCTGTATTTAAGACTAGCTTTGAATTTAACATTATATGTAATAACATTAAGTATATAATTTGGAGTCATAGCACAGAGCTTCAGTTAAAGACTAGTCATGCAGGTTGATCTTGACCTGGCTTTGTTGCCAGAGAACTGTTGATTGATTGGTGTTTGTACGTCTGCTGAAACTATTCATTACTCTCTCCAGCTCTTGAATTGGCTGAGTGTTACAATTTCCTACTTGGAGACAAATGTTTGTGCTCAGATTTCCTCCATTACCCATTCACTCTACATTCTTTAATCATTGTATGTGTGCTTGTTTGGTTGCCTGATTTTGCTTTTCAATTTTGTCTTTCTTGTAGAGCTGGGCTGGACCTTGTGTGAGCTGTACATGCTGTCCATCCCTGAGATCTACCCTAGCTCTAGAATAATCTTTATAATGAGAGCTGCAATTTCTGGTTTGGCTCATAGTCCCCACCTTGCAGTTTATGTAAAGTATAAAGTCCAGGCTGCTCCCATGTGGCTAAGATCCTCATGGCTTTGCTTCAACTACCTCTCTACTTGAATTCATTTTTTTTTTAAAAATTTAATAATAATTTGTAGACACAGCAAACTTTGTGTGTAGAAGCATCCAAGTTCTTTTAGGCCTTGCTTTGCATTTCTGCATGCTGTTTCTCAATCTGGGATTTCCCTGCTGAAATGATAGCACGTGAATGTCACTTCCTTTTTTAATTATTAATTTAATATTTTTAGAGAATGTCATACTTGAATATTATTTTTACCTTATTTCTATCATTACCTATCCCTGTTTCAACTCTTTTTATGTCCTCCTGACTCATCCATGATTTCCTTAGTTTTTATTTAACACATGCACTTGTACATGAACACACATATATACATGCGTGCACGCATGCACACATCTCTACTGAGCAACTTTAGTGTTGTTTATTTGTAGATATATTTAAAATTGACCACTTTGGCTTGCATAAGCTATAGTAGAATTTATACTACCTTGAGATGAAGGGCTACAGGCAACCCATGTCTTTTGAGAAAGAGGAAACCTCGATTCTTTAAAGAGGTTGTTTGAGTTAATCTTCTATTGCTGTGATAAAACACCATAAAAAGGTATTTCATAGAAGGAAGAGTTTGGGGTCCAGTGGACATGTATAGCTGCAGTTAGGCATGGAGACAGGAGATGGAAACAGAGCTGAGGTAAAACCTCAGCTCTCTTCTCCCCTTGAATTAGGTAGATTATCTCTTTAGATATATCTAAAACAATAAATCTTAAACAGGAAGCAGACAGCAAACATGAAATGGTAGCCAGGTTTTGAATCCTCAAAATCCGCTCTGAGTGATATTCTCCAGCAAGGTCAATACTCTGGTCAACCCCCTAGTCTACCAACTAGGAACCAACTCTTCAAATGTGTGAGAATATGAGGGACATTTAATTAAAACTATCACAGAAGTTCTTTGAGTGTCAGCTTTCCCTAGAAGCACCTTGGTTCCTACAAAACATTGTACATGGGTATTAGATATATACTTATGGGCCTGCAATTATTTATCTAGACATCTATCTCTTCCTCGGAACTTTGTAGCTGACAGCCTATGATTTCAGCACAGATGGGACATATTTTTACGATAGAATGACCAAGGCTTTGCATTTGGAAACTGTGTTAATTTTCTACTGGCAGTGTAATTAATTTCTACAGGTAAGTGAACAAGTAGCTTCCTTTTGTTGTAATCGGTTTCTCCCATTTCCCAGGGAAGTGAAGAAAAGGGCAGAGGATGATGACAGCAGATCTATCACCAGTCTGGCTGGGTCTACCTCCAGAAAGTCACTGCAGATGAAGAACTGTTGCAATGGCTAAAGCCCAGGTGTCCTTCATTCACAAAGCCCTTGCTTCCAGATTACTGACTGTGAGACCCTGGCTCTCCAAGAAGCGGTGCATAGTATGACACTGGCCTCTGAAGAATCATACTGTTCTTCCCGGTTCTCAGCAACCTCAGGCTTGCTTTGCTCGGTCTCAGTGAGTTCCTTGGGTTGTCTAGCCCTGTAGATCACTAAGAGAAAATGTGTTAATGTTTTTGATATGACATAGTAAAATAAAATACCATTCTCAGATCAAAGCTATTGAGAAACCACTTGTAAGATTGCTTTACGAGAAAACCTGTAGTTTATAGTTATCCTGTGACAGTGTTTACTTAAAATTTTGGACAAAAGAGTACAATACTTTATTTGTATTATGGAAGTTAGTGCTTTAAAACAGAGAATTAGGAGCCTAGCAGTATATTATATATTACAGCTTTAAACTATGGCTGGTATAAGGTAGCATGAGTATTATCATTAGGCACCTCAGCATCGCTCTTACCTACCTGATAATGTGGTACATGTCCAGGTCACATTAGAGTGTTCCCCCCTGAAAAACAAGGAAGTTGGTCTCTAGGGCCTTTCATATTCTGTAGCATTTTAAGAAACAGGGAGGACGCAGTGGTCCATAGTCATGAAGGACCCTGTGAAGCCTACATTTTGATACTGAAGAATTGGTTTTTCAAATTTCTGAAGTAAGAATAGAATTTATTTGAGAAAATGGACACGTTTTAGATTCCACTGAAAATAAAAACTTTTCATGAAAAAAGAAGGCATGTTTGAAAAATGTATGTAACAAAAAAATACAATTTCAAGAGACCTTGTAAAGTCTGTGGCTTAAATCTTAAGTGAAAATTTTAGTAAAGACATGTATAACACTACTACTGAAAGAACAATGCCACCAAAATGTATCTCACATAGTGACTGCCAGATGCTGAGGGAGAAAAGGAGCTGGCAATAATGACCAGGGGGCATGTGCCTTCTGAAGAGGATGGCCACAGTCTCGTGGAATCAGCCCGGCAGTCGTTGTGATATAATTTTGAGTATGGTAAAAGCCACGCCAAACTCAGTATTTGCAAAGGATAAATGTTAGGAATGTGAATTGTGTTTCATGGAAAATATAATGGTAACTAAAATAAGAATACTTTGCCAAATGAATATATTGTTGCTATTTCACACTGTCCTGTGGTTTAACATATTATCTGTAGCATTGTGCCAGTCCCTAAGCCCCTAATGTCAAGCATTAACTTCCTCCTTGATGAACAATGCAAGATTGTTATTAGACATAGCTTTGGGAAGTGCTGTATTTAAAAGAGGACCAGCCTTTAAATAGTTGAGTCTGTTCTTTAGATACTGTAACTTGTGACTGCTCCTCATGAGTTTTGTTTTTCTCCTGGAACCTTCAGTGCCTCCTATTCTTCCTGACCAAAATGTCTTCCAAGAGCCAGAGGGTTCATTATCTGACTCAGAATAGGCCAACAAAAATGGTTTCTAGTGGCATGAACCAATTAGATTATTCTTAGTAAGAGAATCAAATATCTTGGTTCATATAGATCTAGGCTTTGAATAGCTTACCCAGAACATAAATAATCGCTGTTACTTCTGTAGGTTGTATAGTATATGTTAAAGAATTCTTTTTGTTGAACTAAAACAGTTGCTTAGGCTAACAAGGTGTCTCAGGAAGTAAAAGTACTTGCCAACTCCAGATTGGTGCCTGACCCCACAGTGGAAGGGCAGAACTTCACACATGTGTTCTCATGACCAAATGGTATGTGCACACACATACACAGAGTAGTAGTTTTTTTTAATAACACTTCCTTTAAGCAGTCCTTTCTGTGCTTTGATTTTTGTCATCAAACTTTAAATTGTTTAACCTTTATTTTAGTTTTTTATAAATGGGAACTGACTAGATACATTTATACACAAAAGACACATACCTTATCCCTATGGAAATACTCTAGGGTTTTAACAAGAAAACTGAATCTTCAGTAACTACATATGAATTGCTATTTCATGGTTAATGATTTCCAGGTTCAGTCGAAAGGTTACATTTCTGATCAGAAAGAATACATTGATTGTGAGAAATAGACAGAGAAATTGACACTGAGGTGGTCATATTTGTAATATGTGTCACAGTTAGAAGTTCACCATTAGTTTCACCTTCTGGAGTGGGTTTTCTAGACAAGGCTAAGTCTTATATGTTGATAGATTGCACTCACTGAACAGACTCTGTTAGCATGCATGTTACCCTGTTGTTTTTATTTATTTTCCCCAAAGTCCTTTTGTCTTCTATTCTCTGTAACCAAGCATGTATTATTAATGCAGATGTTCTGCCTGGGGTTTTGCCTCTAGTTGAGGGGCCAGAAAGCTGTGTTTACCAGAAAGTGGTCTAGGTGGTATGACTGACAAGTTGACATACTTAATGATCCGAATATAAAATATTCAAATTAAAGACTACTATCTCTGCTTAACAAACTTGTTTAAGGAAAAGCTAATTAAAACTATTTTTATCTGATTTGTTGGGAAACTATTTTGATTTCTCGAAAATATTCTCAAATTTAAAGTGTATTTTAAATAATGACAAAATAATGTTTTGAGCTTAGCTTACTTAGATATATTTATACATTTCTTGCAAGTAACGTATTTTGTGTTCATTTTCCTTGGGCAACTTTTAAAAACCCAATGATGCTATATCCTCCTTTTAAGCACTCTCTAACACATTGGATAATATATTAATTATCAAAAGTAATGTTGGAGAAGTGGGCATTTTTCACTGTTAACTTCTAGGCCTGTTAATTTTTATAATTTATTTTTCTTCTTACTACTTTATACAATTTATATGTTATACGACATTTAACTATTTAATACTAAGTGTGATTTGAATAAATAAAAACTATCCTCCCTCCTGTAAAGATAAAATTGAGGATAAGGGTAAAGACTTATTTTCATATTTATGCAGTGGTTAACCTCAGAATATTGTTTTTGTAGGTTTTCGTTGTATATGTGTGTAAGAAATTCAGTATGTATATGATAGGTAGGCAATTGAGAACTGAGTCACTGTTATGCATATGATTTTGATTCATATGGTTTGCATTTTTCACTGTTTGAGCTGTATTTCATCCTACTGTTTATATCTGTTCAAACAATTGATGATACCAAAAAATATAATTGCATAAAAATGCAAATAGCCAAGGAGCTACAAAATCTGTGCCTTAAAAATACAATAAAGTGCTCTTCTTTTGGCCCCTGGGCAGTTTCTTGAGATTTGCTGTGTCTGCAGGAGACAGTGCTCTCCTTCAGCACTTCTCTTTTCTGGTCATGTCATTCTAACAGTGGGAGAAAAGAATGAATGAATGTGTACATTGGGTGCCTCATCATATGGTGGCAGGGAGCTCCTTGAAGAAACTGGAAGGCCAACAGTAGAACTATTGTAATAACATTACTGGATATGTCAAAGCCATTCTTAGCTTTCTTTTCTTTTTAAGAATTTCATATTTTACACTGTACTTACATTTCAACTTCACCTCTCTTCTCTTCCCATCTCCTTTCTGCTTCATGAGAACTTTCATGAACTCTTTTACTGTAATTATTTTTACACACACACACACACACACACACACACACACACACACACACATTCCTACTGTGTCTGTGCAGTATTACTTCTCTGTGAACACATTTTTAGAGAATAGACACTTGGTATTGGCTAACCTTTCAGTGTACCTATTCACTAAGAAACAATATGTCTTAATGGTCATAGTTATGAGCTCTGCAGTCAGCTTGCTTGGCCTCATACTCTAGTAGAGTAACCAAGCAATGAACAGGGCATCTAAATGCCAATTGTTTTTGGTTTTGGTTTTGGTTTTTAATCAGTGAAATAGCACGATAGCAGACACTTCTCATGGACTTTTCATGAGAACTATGTGAATTCATGTCTATAATCGTTTGGAATTGTTGCTGGTACATTGATCTCCCGTAGTTTGAAACCTTAAGCATCATTGCTTCTTCTGGTTTAGGACAAGAGGTTCCGCGTCAGTGAATAATTAAACTTGTAAGTTTTTTTGGATGGCATAGGAAATGAAGCATATAGAAGAATATCTCTTCTATAATTCATTGTCTCCTGAATGCATTCTTGTTGTTTCGAATGACTCAAATTTGTATTGTGTGCTATACAAGTATTGTGTACTATAGGATGTGATATAAAGAGGAATTGAGGAGGGAGAAATGATTAAGGAAAATGAAGGTTTGAAAATCAGAATGGAATCAAGACTGAAGTCAGATCATCACTAACCAGTGACTGGTAGAATCTGTAGTGAAGGGATGAAAATGAGAGCACTTTGGCTGAGACCTCACATCTGTAAGTCAGTAAAAGTGCTGGTACATCATGGGCTTTACTAATTAGAAAGTAACCTTAATGCTTATACTACATGAGATAGTCAAAAATTCACAAAGGAGTAAATTCCCAGGTAAGTATGTCATTCACAAGCTTTGAAATAATAATTTTCTTTTCAGATTTTTATTTTAAGCTGTATTTTCCTATCTGAAAATAAAAGGGAATAAAAAATACTCATGATTGCAGGGTAAAAATCATTCATGGGCAAAATTCTAGGAATACCATTTTTTTTAATTTCCTGCAGAATTTTTCTTTTATGTGTCAGGTTTATTTTTGAATTTGTTTCATGATTTTTCTAAAGAGAGATAATGTAAGTAAAAATCTTGTAACTATGACTTCTCTGACAGTCTATCAGGCATATTGATAGGAGACAAAATGGACAGAGGACCTTTCTGTTTTTAAATATCACATTTGAACTTCATATTGTAGAAATGAATCCTCTAATGGGGATCCTGTTCTGAATTACCTTTTAACAAGTGAAGAAGAGTGCAGAACTTAACAGCCATTGTTATATGTGAAATTTCTGCTACTTAGAGAGAAACAATAGTGAGGAAAAGTACAAAAGTTATAGAGGGAAGCCCCATGGATCTGAGACCAGACTGACTACTCAGCCAGAGGAAAGGATTAGACTTTATAGTGATTAGCTGCATTTCTGTATTGTTGCTTCCTATATTGTTCTCTGAATAAAGGTGAGATGGAGGACAGGTCTTTAAGATGTTAGTTTTCTGTCTTCTCAAATTGTTCCTTCTTTGAATAGAGCAAAATTTAAGGACTAAATTTCTCCCTTTACTTACTGGATCCATAGAGAGATAGATATACAAACATAAAAACATACAAAGGAGATTTATGTTTTATGACTTGTTTTAAATAATCCAACAATGGCTGTCTAATGACAGAAATTTTCAGAATCCAGTACTTGTTCAGTCTGTGAGGTGGATCTCTCAGCTAATCTTCAGTTTATGCTGGAATCCTGAGGAAGTAAGATTTATTGCTGGTCAAAGAATGGAGTTGCTAGCAAGAGGGAGAAGAAGCAAGCAAAAAGTAGAAATTTCCTCCTCCCATGCCCTTAATATAGACCTTTATGCCACAAGAAGACAGAGCATAAATTAAAGGTAGATAGATTTTCCACCTAAAAAGATTTGGATTGAAGATCCAATTTTCCACCTCAAAAGATCCAGACTAAAAGTGAGTCTTTCCACTTCAAATGATTTAATTAAGAAAATATCCTTCACAGGTGTACCTGGCCACTTGGGTTTTAGTTTACTCCAAATGTAGTCAAGTTAATAATCAAAGTTAGCCACCACTTGTATATATTTCTAAATGTAACTTAGTCAACCTGTATAATGTTAACCGTATGTATGTTTTCATTGCTATTAGGTATTGGATAATAAGTTGTTATGTTATTCCCTGAAGAAAGAAATTTCCTCCTGATCTAAGCATTAATTAGTGCCTGTAGTACTTTGTGTTGTGTTACGGCATTGTGGAGTTCCCTCTGTCCATTTTTGCATGTCTATTGGCGACATTCTTGTTCAGCTTATTTTTTAGGCAGTTACATTGGTGAGACTTCATGGGTGTAGCTTCGGATACCACTAGAAGGCAAAGTCTCACAGCAAACACCCTGATCCTTTCTGAAGGCTCTTTCAGTTTTTCCCCCACTCTTCTGTAATGTTCCCTGAGCCTTAGGTATGGGAGTACTTATAGGTACATCTACTGGGACTGGGCTCTGCAACTCTGCCTTTTGATTGTGCTTTTCTGCAATGGCATCTATATCTGTTGCGACGAGATGCAGTGTGGGCACATTGGGAATAATGACAAATACTTAGAATGTAGTTAGGGATTATGCTGTTTAGTTAATTAATACTAGCAGGCTTTCTAATATCTATCACTTTATTAACAACAAATAGTTAACTACGTTTCCAGTTACTAGGCATGGCTTCCTTATTGTGGAACATGTGTTTCTTTTTTTTTTTTTTTACTT
>NW_022196900.1:33968581-33973362 GCF_008632895.1 Mastomys coucha | reverse complement strand
CTCTGCAACTCCTTCCGTGGGTATTTGGTTCCCCCTTTTAAGAAGGAATGAAATGTCCACCTTTTGGCTTTCCTTCTTCTTGAGTTCCTTGTGGAATGTGGGTTGGAACATATGTTTCTTAATCACGGTTCTATTGCTGTGAAGTGACACTCTCGACCACTACAATTCTTATAAAAGAATTTATCTGAGACTTGGTTACACAATTGGAGGTTTAACCCATTGTCATTATGGTGGGAAACATGGTGGAGCACAGGCAGATAAGGTGCTGGGGAAGTCACTGAGACTTCTTTTTATTGATTATTTTATTTATTTCCATATCAAATGTTATCTCTCTACCCGGTTTTCCCTCTGTAAACCCCTATTGCATCCCCCTTCACCCTGTTTCTATGAGGGTGCTCTCCCAAATCCATACTCCCAGCATTCCCCTACCCTGGGCATTGAGTCTCCACAAGTCGAAGGGCCTCCCCTCCCATTGAGTCCAGAAAAGGCCATCCTCTGATCCATATGCAGCTGGAGCCATAGCTCTCTTCATGTGTATTCTTTGGCTGGTGGTTTAGTTGCTGGGAGCTCTGGGAAGTTTTGTAGGTTGATATTGTTGTTCTTCCTGTGGGGTTGCAAACCCTTTCAGCTTCCTCAGTCCTTCCCCTAACTCCTCCATTGGGGTCCCAATGCTCAGTCTGATGGTTGGCTGTAAGCATCCATATTTGTATTTGTCAGGCTCTGTCAGAGCCTCTGTGGGGACAGCTATACGCTTCTGTCAGCAAGCACTTCTTTGCATCAGCCATAGTGTCTGGGTTTGGTGTCTGCAGATGGGATGGATCCCTAGGTGGGGTAGTCTCTGGATGGCGTTTCCTTCCTTCTCTGCTCCAGCCTGACCCTGCATTTCCATTAAACAGGAGAAATTATGGGTTAACAGTTTTGAGATGTGTGAGTGGCCTCACACCTCAACAGAGGGCCTTGCTTGAGGTCAGGGATGGCGATTCTCCCAGAAGTTTTCTTATTGTTGAGAATAATTTTCACTGTCCTGAATTTTTTGTTATTCTAGATGAATTTGAGAATTACTCTTTCTATCTCTGTGAAGAATTATGTTGGAATTTTGATGGAGATTGCACTGAATCTGTAGATTGCTTTCAACAAGATGGTCATTTTTACTATGTTAATGACACCAATCCATGAGCATGAGAGATCTTACCATTTTCTGAGGTCTTTTACTTGTTTGGTTAGAGTTACATCAACATATTTTATATTATTTGTGACTGTTGTGAATGATGTCATTTCCCTAATTTCTTTCTCAGCCATTTTATCCTTGGAGTAGAGAAAAGATACTGATTTATTTGAGTTAATTTTACAGGCAGCCATTTTGATGAAGTTGTTTATCAGCTGTAGGAGTTCTCTGGTGGAAGTTTTGGGATCACTTAAATACACTCATCTGCAAGCAGTGATATTTTGACTTCTTCCTTTCCAATTTCTGTCCTTTTGGCCTTCCTTTATTGTCTAATTGCTCTTTGAGAACTTGAAATACTATATTGAATAGATAGGGAAAGTGTGGGCAGCCTTGTCTAGTCCCTGATTTTAGTGGGATTGCTTCAAGTTTCTCTCCATTTAGTTTGATGTTGGCTATTGGTTTTCTGTATATTGCTTTTCCTATGTTTAAGTATGGGCCTTGAATTCCTGATCTTTCCAAGACTTTTACCATGAAGGGATGTTGGATTTTGTCAAATGCCTTCTCAGCATCTAATGAAATAATCATGTGTTTTTTTTTTCTTTCAGTTTTTTTATGTAGCAGATTATGCTGATGGATTTCTGTATATTGAACCATTTCAGCATCCCTGTGATGAATTCTTGTTCATGGTGGATGATCGTTTTGATGGGTTCTTGGATTCGGTTTGCAAGAATTTTATTGAGTATTTTTGCATCGATATTCATAAGGGAAATTGGTCTGAAGTTCTCTTTCTTTGTTGGGTCTTTGTGTGGTTTAGGTATAAGTGTAATTGTGACTTCATAGAATGATTGGGTAGAGTACCTTCTGTTTCTATTTTGTGGAATAGTTTGAAGAGTATTGGTATTAAGTCTTCTTTGAGGTTCTGATAGAATTCTGCAGTAAACTCATCTGGTCCTGGGCTTTTTTGGTTGGGAGACTTTTAATGACTGTTTCTATTTCTTTAGGGGTTATGAGACTGTTTAAGAAGGTTTATCTGATCCTGATTTAAATTTGGTATCTGTTATCTGTCTATAAAATCATTCATTTCATTTATATTTTCTAGTTTTAATGAGTATAGGCTTTCGTAGTAGGATCTTATGATTTCTTTTGAATTTCTTCAGTTTCTGTTGTTCTATCTCCCTTTTCATTTCTGCTTTTGTTAATTTGGATACTGTCTCTGTGCCCTCTGGTTATTCTGGGTAAGGGTTTAACTATCTTATTGATTTTCTCAAAGAACAAGCTCCTGGTTTTGTTTATTCTTTGTATAGTTATTTTTGTTTCTACTTGATTGATTTCAGCCCTGAGTTTGATTATTTTCTGCTGTCTACTTTTTTGGGGTGTATTTGCTTCTTTTTGTTTTAGAGCTTTCCGGTGTGCTGTTAAGATGCTAGTGTATGCTTTCTCCAGTTTTTTTTTTTTTTGTTTTGTTTTTTTTTTTGGAGGCACTCAGAGCTATGATTTTTTTTTTCTCTTAGCACTGCATTCATTGTGTCCCATAAGTTTGGGTATGTTATACCTTCATTTTCATTAAAGTCTTTAATTTTTTATTTCTTCCCTGTCCAAGTTATCCTTGAGTTGTTTAACTCCCATGTGTATGTGGGTTTTCTGTTGTTTTTGTTGTTATTTAAGACCTGTGTATGGTATGGATTCCAATGTGGGGCAGTCTTTGGATGGCCTTTCTTTCAGTCTCTGTTACATTTGTGTCCCTGCATTTCCTTTAGACAGGAACTATTCTGTGTCAAAAAATTTGAAGATGGGTGGCCCTATCCCTCAACTGAGGGCCATGTCTATCTACTGGAAGTGGTCTCTTCAGGTTCTATCTCTACATTGTTGGGCATTTTGGCTAATGTCATCTCCATTGGGTCCTGGGAGCATCCCACATCCCTGGTGTCTGAGAATTTCTAGTGATTTCATCCATTTCCTACCCCACAGTGCTGTGTATTTCTACTCATTCTACTGGCCTTTTGGGCTTCTTTCCTGTCTCTCCCCATACCTGATTCTGCCCCCCTTTTCCCTTCCCCCTTCCCTATCCCACGTAGGTCCCTCCCTCCTTCTGCTTTCCATGATTATTTTATTTTCCCTTCTGAGTGAGATTGAACCATCCACACTTAACTTCCTTCTTGTTAAGCTTCATATGGTCTATGAGTTGTATCATGAGTTTTGAACTTTTCGGCTAATATCCACTTATCAGTGAATAAATACCCTGAATGTCCTTTTGGGTCTTGATTACCTCATTCAAAATGATATTTTCTAGTTCCATCCATTTGCCTGCAAAATTTGTGATGTACTCAGTTGAGTAGTATTCTTTTGTTTAAATGTTCCACATTTTCTGTACCCATTCTTAGGTTGAGGTACATCTGGGTTGTTTTCAGCTCCTAGTTATTACAAATAAGGTTACTATGAACATAGTGGAGCATATGGCCTTGTCATATTTTGGAGCACCTTTTTGGTATATGCCCAGGAATGGTATGGCTGGGTCTTCAGGTAGAACTATTTCCAATTTTCTGTGGAACTGCTAGGTTCATTTCCAGAGTGGTTGTAATAACTTATAACACTCTAGGATTGATTTTTGTATTTCTTTGAAGAATTTAATGGAGATTTTGATTGCAATTGCATTAAATCTGTAATTAGCTTTTGCTAAAATTATCATTTTGCAGTGTTAATTTTTTTAACTTTTATAATAGTTATTTTTATTGTTACAATATTTTATAAATTTTAAAGAATATGACAAGATAAAAAACCAACCAAACAAAAGGTATTGCAGGTACTGAAGGGGGGTTTCTGGGGGGAGTTGGGGTACAAAAGGGAAAGAAGAATGTGATGTAATTCTATTTACTTAAAATGTTTTTAAATGTCAACAAATTCAGATAAACTGAAATTATGTATCTTTTCCCATCATAATGCAATAAAACTTAAATCAATTTAAAAAGAAAAAAACTTAAGAGAAAAAAGATTTATCCTAAATAACAAATTCGTATGTTAAAGCCGAAGTTATAAACATATTTTTGGTTGATTCTTTAAAAAGAATTACCTTAACTATCAAATTGGTCCAAACCTAATTTGAAGACTGCTCGCCTGCCTTAGGAACCTCAGTGTGTGAAATGTAAGCATGAGCAGTGCCAGTAGAGTGAGAGTGAGAAAGCTGCGGAGCTCCACAACCTGCACTGACAACAGGGCCCGCGATTTCAAAAAGGAAGCCGAGCTAGCGAGCAGGCCGGGGAAACAGAGGCAGGCTGGTGGCCGGGGCTGGCGGGTCCCTTGGCAGCAGAGCGCGCCATGGCCGGAGGCCGCGACCACGGAGACTTGGCTGCCAGGCAGCTAGTGTTCCTATGCAGTGTTAATTTTACTAGCCCATGAGCATGGGATGTTCCTCATTTTCTAGTGTCTTTCTTCCTCTTTCTCTTTAGAGCTTTAAAGGCATCATTATAGAAGTCTTTTACTTCCTTGGTTAAGTTTGTTCCCGGATATTTCACTTTACTTTGATGATATTTTGAAAGGGCACGTGTCCATGATTGTAGCCCGCGCGGTCCTCTCGCCGGGAAGAAGACACGCGGACACTCTAGGTTCCTTCTGCAGCAAC